>NC_089888.1:2695277-2997916 GCF_040182565.1 Anser cygnoides | reverse complement strand
GAGTAGCAAAGATCCACTTCTGCTTCTTTCAAATGTTGATTTTTTTTCCTCCTTTTCAAGGAAAAAACTATCTCCACCCTTTTCTCTTATTTATTTATTTTTGTTTTTAATCCCAGGGCTGAATTCTCTGATCCGTTGTATGCAGCAGTGAGCTTTTCCAAAGCAGCAGGAGGTGTGGGGGCAGCAGGAACACTCTGGTGAGAGGTGTAAAAGCCCCTTGACTGTGTCAGGATCAGGCCGTTACACCTGGGACCTGGGTGTGAAGACTTAAACCAGCTCAGGATTACAGCCCTCATCCCTGGGAAGAGGGTGACTTTGCTTAAAGTAAAGATAAAATACCTCAGGAACTAAACAACCCCCTGGAAAAAAAACCTCTGCTGAGCAGAGGTGATCCAAGCTGACATTGAGAATTGTTTGATTTACAATAACAAGGAGATAATATTTTGCTAAGCCTCCCTGTAATACAATGTGTGTCATTTTAAATTTCCCATTACACTGAGCAATCTAATAAATAAATGCTCGGGCTGCAATAAACATGAATCATTCAGTGCGCAGGAGCTCTCAGCAGTCCTGTAACGAATATCTTCTTCCTAATGGTCTTTGGAAGTCACCGATTAATTTGACTTTCAGCTGACTGGCTCTGAAGCCACAGCCAGACGAGTGCCTGCAAGATGCTGGGTCAAACTCTGCAGAGATTTAGTGACAAATCAGATTTACAAATTAGGGATGTGCCACTCCGTAACGAATACGGCTGGAGCTGGGTGATTAGCAATCCTACGGTCAAATGGAATTGGCTCCTATTGGTTTTTCAGGTGTTTATTTATTTGTTTGTTTGTCTATATTCTGGAAAACAAAAGCAGTTGTTTTACATGCTGCAGCATTGAAATCCACCTTCTGAGAACAAGAAAGCAGTTCACGGTGTCTGTCCCCTAATTTCTGCAGTTAACCTTTCCCTAGATTATGTGCACGTGAAGGTATTTTAACTACGTCATGCCCTCACGCCAATATTTGTTAGAATTTGGGATCGAATTTAATATGAGTAATGTCAGGAGAAACAGGTCAGGGTTTCAGATTAACACCAATAACCGTAATGAGAACAGATGCTTATATCCATCTGGAATGTAGATTTAATATGTTAAATTCATAGCTCAGCCCATGAAATGCAATCATCAGATGTTTACTGGTCCCAATTTAATGAGC
The DNA here is from genome assembly GCF_040182565.1 of Anser cygnoides. Taxonomy (NCBI): domain Eukaryota; kingdom Metazoa; phylum Chordata; class Aves; order Anseriformes; family Anatidae; genus Anser; species Anser cygnoides. The sequence goes on along the minus strand of NC_089888.1, from coordinate 2,996,716 downwards.
GATTTTGGATTAAACAGGGGCCAAACAACAGGCCACCAATCTATATTAAATCTCTGCAAAATGAAAATTGCAAAGATTTACTTAGGGTCATTACACAAGAAAATTTAATCACAACCTCATCCATAATGTCACATCGTCATCAGACTGATAATTGAAATGCCATGTGAGGGATTATGAATAACCCTCTGTTTATGAAGATAGCTTTCTGATTATCTCTGTGTCCTGTGAGTAACATAAAATATGATTTGTATTAATGTACATAGCCCTTGCCTAAAAGAAACCCATTGGGGATCTGCAGGAAAAGTCTAATATTTTTTTTTTGCCTTCACTGTTCGTGGTGGGAGACGTTGGTAAGTAACATTGCCACAATTTTAGAGCTGCAGGGTGAAGTGAAGCCTTGAATACAGACTTGTGCTGTGTCTGACGGCATCGCAGGGAAACACAGCTTGCAATGCCCCTGCAGCTGTGCGGGTGCTGTGAAGTATTCAGCACATGATTTCGGTAAGCAAACATTGATTTGTCTAGAATCAATATTAATTTTTCAGACTATGTTCTCTGGGGCAAGAAATGTATCTTCCAGTATTTACTAAACACTTAGTACATTTGGGACGTTAATAAGAACACGCTTTTGATTTTGGTGTTACAAAATATTCGACTTGCGGATAGCTGACAAATATATAACTCTGCATTGCACTGGGTTGTACAACGGGACAGAGCCTACGAGTAGCCAAATTTCTGGTAGCATTTGGTTTTGGAAGTCTGTGTAAATATTTATAAAGTATACGCTGAGAGACTGCCCCAGGCCTGAAAGTGGATTTTCAGTTGAGATACTCAGGGAACCACACAGACGAGCAAGAGGCTGGTGCTGAGAGCAAGCGCTGGTGCTGCTGACATTTACACCTGCACCCTCCCGATGGACACCTGCTCCTTGTCCTGGAGGGGCTGGAGCGAGGAAGCGAGCTCCTCACCTCCAAATCTGCCTCCTCCTCCTTCTGCAGGCTGCCTGAGCTTGGTCTGGACATTTCGCACGCTCTGAGGGTTCAGCCGCATCCACAGGTTCGGAGCAGGATCAGGAAGCAAGTGGGACTGCGTCCTTTCCTGTCCTGCTTTCCGCGCTGCCTCGATGTCGGTGCTGCAAAACCCACCACGTGCCATGTGTTTTAATTGCCCTGCATATGAATTAATTAGCCCCTTTGTCAGAGAACAATTAAGTGGCAAGCTAAGGAACATGAAGAGCAAAGGCGGAACAGAAACGGGTGTCCTGGTCTCAGGTGGAAGCTGGCAGTCCCTGAGATGAGATGAACATCTCGGGTCTGAGCTGTGCCAGCGGTGGGGAACGCCGAGCGCTGGGTCTGTGCTGCCCTGAGCAAAGGGTTGGCTCTGCTCCCCACACCACATGCTTTAACCAGCATTTAGACAGATTTAGCTGTGTACATGTCCTTGTGGACAGAGGTAAAGTCTCCAGTGGCTCTCACCCCTCACCGAGCTTAACAGCCTCGGAAAAACTTTTCCATCTACTGCTGAGCTGTGCTAACCTGGGGGCAACATCTGCAAATCAGCGGGTTCCAAGCAAATCTGTGCTCCTTTTTGACAGCAGGCAACCAGAAGGGGGAAGAGCCAGAGTTTTCACCAGCAATTACACAGGAGGTAGAAACAGGGCACACGCTTTGAAGGTGAAGGTCCACCTGGGAAAAGAGGACCAGCACCCAGCACTGGATGTGCAACCCGGGGGTCTGATACGTTCATCGCTTTATGATCGAGGAATCATGGAAAAAAAAGGTGCTGTGCATTTAAAACATGTGTCTTCTGTAGGTAAGTGTAACGTATAACTGGAGAAAGCAGCGGAGCAGCCTGATGGACATGGACACACACACCACCTCCCATGGGCAGGTTTTGCACATCGGTGGGGCTGAGGTCGGAGGATACCAGCAAAGTGTTGAAAGTGGTGACAAAAAGGATGTTGCAGCTACAGGGCTCGGGGCAAAGCGCAGGCTGAACTTCTTGCCCTGAGATTAGCACCAGGGTGCCAGGTCCTGCAGTCGGGATGAGTGGGGCTCAAGGGGAATGAACACAAACGGAGGTGTTTTGGGCTGGCTAGCTCGGGTCAATGAGCAGACCCTGGCCTTCATTATTTACAGATAAAGCTATTAAAAACAAGACATCCGCAGAGAATGGAGAGCCATACGGCGTGCATAATTTACATCAGAGCATGGACCAGCACTAATACATAACTGATGCAATTAGATGCAGATAAATAGGTAAGGGATATCTCTCCATGGACCGAGGTAACAGAGGCTGCTGTTTTAGAAGAAGTCCTTCTGCTATCTCTGGCTATCCGACCATTGGAAAACCAAGGACCAAACCCTGCATGGTGGGATTTTACCCAGGCATATAACTTACTAAATCACAGGAGACAATGTGTACCAAGTGGATGATAATAGGGTGGACTCCTTTTCAACATGAATTTTGATGCCCCAGGACATGAGCACGTAGAAATTTCCATCTGTGGGTGCTGGCAGAGCAGATGCAGGAGCAACCCCATAAGCAGCAACACTGCCTCAACAACGTCACTTTAACGTGTTTTCCGCTACAAACAAAAATTATTCCCTGAGCCTCATTCGCAGGCTTTTTAGTCCCTTTTAGTCCACTCCATTATTGGCCCTTGCTGGTCAAAAATATTTTTATAGGGATCAGTACAAAGGAACAAATGGAGTGGCCTCCTCTGCACCTAAGGGTTTGTGTTTGTCATGCCACCCAAAATGCTGAAAGATGAACAATTCAGAAAATTTCTGCCACTAAAGGTACACAACCCTGACTGTCCTGAGAGAGTTGCTGTGGTGTTCAGGGTGGGCAGCCACAGGAGGCAGGTTGTGTAAAACCCTGAACTTTCATCAGGGAGCTCTTTGGTCCTTGCTGCCTCCACATCAGGCGTGCTTCCATCAGAGAGCCCCGACAGACGAAGGCGTATCTAACGGTACATCTAACAGCACCCTAAAAAGCCCCTTCCCAGCTATTCCCTGCTGCCACTGAGGACCAAGGTCCCCGCCTGGTGAGGGTGATGAGAAGAGCTCTGCACATCGTCCTCCCGTGGCCATGTGCAAGGAGGGGGCAGCCGTGCCTGCAAGTGGCCGATTGCCACCATTTCTCAGGAGCTGCACATTTAACAGGCTTAGCCAGCGTTACATCTCCCAGGCACCTTCCTCCTGGGGCTGATCCGTGTAAGAGCATCACACTGCTGCCAGGCGATGGTGTGCTCCGCTGACAGATGTCCCCGTGCGTTATTTCAACTCCAAGGTTCTAATCCCACAATTACCCATCAGGGAGGTCATTATACATGCACCGAGGAAACAGACCTGGGTGTGGAACGACAGCTTTCGTTCATCCCTTCCTCTTTTCCAAGCCCAGGATATCTTATTGAGCTTCTCTAGACAGCAGAAGGTGCTGGAGTGCATTCAGATTTGCGGTGATGACAGGATGCTATCTGCTACTCCTTCATTGAACAGTTGGGCTGCGTGTTGCCTGCCTTACTACCGAGGGTGGAAAAATAATGAGTCATTATTGGTGGTAGCTGACATGTGGGCAGAGTTCAAGGGTGCTGGGCGAGGGCCAAATCCTGCACGTGCCCATGGCTCCACAGACACACATGCTCTTGTGCGGGGGTCTCCCCGTAGCTCTGGGAAATACAAAGTAAAAGCAAATACAGCAATGGGGATAAACCCAGTGTGTAACGGGGCTGATACGGCAGGATGCTTTCGTGAATCCCGTTCTGTAAAAGTCGTCATGTGAAAGTGACAGCAGCACAAAATGGAGGTGCTAAAGAGAACTGACGCATCAGATAAACTCCAGCTGTCGCCTGCAGTCAGCGCCTCTTCTCGTTCCCCTGCCTGGCCCTCTTCTCTTGGCTAATATCCCTAATGATTAAGACCGAAAACATTTTTTTTTTTCTCTCAGCCTCAAAGGTTGATCATTCTTTTTCTTCCTCTCCTTCTTTAAACGTTCTTATTTCTCAGAGAAGTGGCAACTGAAACCCAGGGAATGTCAGTGGTTTGCTGCTTGACCTGATTTTCTTGAGAGACCTTGAAAGACACCTTTTGGATACTTCCGTGTATCCTCCAGGTAAACTCTCCAGACCCCGCGCTCAATATATATATATATACATATATATATTTATTTCTCTCCCAACCCCAGTCTAAAAGAGCAGATTTGCAGCTTATTTTCTTGCTCCAAAAAGTCTTATATTACAGATTGGAGGACCCCAGTCTGAAGTCTCTAAGGTCACACGTGGGTGACATGACTCAGCCTGAAACAAGTTACCTTTGCTATATTTTCTGGTTGAAAGTTCAGTGAGGCTGCAGAGGATGCTTTGGGAACAACTGTGAGCTATTACAGTCGCCTCCTGGTCCAAAGGTTAATTGAACTTAGTAGGCTCTCCCTCCCGAATTGTGTCCTAGGGTGACTTTCTCATAGCTCAACTGTAGCCGTGGCAAAGCTGAGAGCCTGTGTGCAAAGATAATCCTCGGAGAGTCAGAGGATGCTGCGGAAGGAGAGACCGGCAGTTGAACCCGCTGAGTTAGGGCTGGACTTAGTTTTCCTCAGTGTTCCTCTTTTTTGAGCCGAGACGAAGAGATTTGGTTGAGATTCCCTCCCAGGTACCCCATTTTTGCGTGGGAGATATTAAAATCATCGCCGCCGCATGTAACACTGCCAGTGAGGCCCTCTGCTCTCATCGCTGGGTGAGGCAGTCTGCCTTGCCTATATGCAATCATATTGTGATTCACTCAAACTGCTAAAATTGAACCCTCCCTGTGTAAAGACAAAGTATTTAGGACCTTTTGGGACACTTAATTTGGCTTCCGTAAGCCAGATGCATAAAGTTCGTGTTTGTTTGTATACAAGATCACGGATAAATGGACAAACATTCATTTAAATGGGCAAACATTTATTGACCTTCTGTTGACAAAGTGGCCAAATAGATGTAAATAAATCTCCATTAACAGATATACTGAGACACTGATCAGTCATTTAATATACCTCGGCGTGTTATTTTGTGCTGAGAAATAAAAATCTCTTAAATTAATTTCTACCCTTGTCTCAGAGATGCTGCGGAAAATTACCTAATGCTGAAGAATGTCACTTAGTAAAGTCTTATTCTGTCCGAGTAAAATGATTGATAAATTAATTTAGATAATATACAGTATTTTGCTTTCAATAGTCTGCTATCAGTTCACAATCTCTTAAAGAAAATGAGTCAATGAGAAAATGTTGTAGAATTGATCCCTTGCTGTTGTTTTTTTCCCAATAAAAATATTTTGAAAATATACCCTGCTTACTTACATGAACAACAACACACAGAGAAGAGTTAAAAGTGGGACATTATCTTTCCAATGACATATTTAGCCAGTTATTCAGGCTATAATGAAGCTGTGTAATGAAGTCAATGTCCTTGAAAGTTCTTCATCAATTTTTTTCTCATCTGTCAGCATATCCACTTGCCGACACAATATTAATTAAACACAACATTTCCTGGAGTGTTGAAGTGAAGTCCCATCACTGATAATGAACAGGTTTAGGAGAGTCACATCCCAACAAAATTACTTTTTAAACCAGCCTTATTAAGCAGAAAATTAGACCTAAATCACCCTACAACATCCTCATTAAAAGCCACTGATCCTTGGCTGCTTCTATGTTCTAACATCTTTAATTAGCAAACTGCTAGTCTATCTGCCATGATAAATGCTATTAATCTTACCTTTCATTTGCTTTCTCTTAACCTATCATTTGCCCACTTCAGGGAGATGCACGCTTCCACCAGAATTCATTTTATTGCGTCTGATGTCCTTGTAAGGATGAAAAATGCAGCATTCACGGGTTAAACGCGACGGCTCTCCCTGCGCTCACTCCATCACTGAATTTCGTGATTTGTAGATATCTCAGACGGCAGAGTTGCTGTGTTTTGGGGGACATTAAGGATGCTTTCCTGTAGATATTTATGGGATACTGTTGTCAAGCCTTGATAGTAAAATACAGTGCCACCATGGATCGGTGACCTCTCTGCTGCGCTATTTAAAACCAGGCAGAGTTACAGACTCCAATTAAAAATCTCCTGAGTGCCTGTGAAAGCTCCACCCAGGGAAAAGAAATGCCTTAAAAACATGATTGCATTTCAGAACTGTAGCAACTAAATCTATAACCTTTTAGTAGCCTTTACAAAATGTGACAGCTTCACAGCTTCCTTAGTATTTGTTCGCAGAAGCTCCCGAATCTATCAGGACAAATAACATACTGCATTGGGCCACTTTCACTTTGCATTAATCAGAAGTAAACTTTTAATGCAGTGCCATACTATGTATTTCGGAAAAGCGTTATTAATTGCTGTGTTCTCAGGATGCCACCTTGTATGTGCAGCTACTTTCTCTGGTTTATATGGAATCGGCATTTTTCACTCTGTCAGCGCTCTTATTTTTACAGCGTGCCTGTTCATCCTTTTCTTATTGCAACCAAAATCGCTATGTTCAGCTCACAGCTCCTGGGCAACGGAGAATTACAAATTTAACCTCACCTAATCACATATCTGGTGTCATAAATTCAGTCTGCATTACTCAGCAGATCTTTCCAAGGGGCCTCTGGAAGGAGCGTTCTGCCCTGGACGTGACACGTCCCGACCGCAGCCGCCGCCTGTTGCAACCTCCAGCTTGAAGAGCTCGACTCTAAGGCTTGTTAGCATAATTTACTCATTTACCCCTACTCATTAATCTCTTTCATTGTTATTATCCCCTATTATTTACTGACCACACATGCTTCCCACAGATATAAACGCTTTCTCCTGGTGGCTTTAATGAAAACTGCTTTTAATTTCACATTGCGGTGGGTTGCTCTTGCTGCTGGTGGGCTGCTTCTTTTGGGGGGCCATTTCGTTCTAAATGCTACGAAAACACAACCTTTCAAATTCTTACTTTACATCCTAATTCTAGCAGTAGGCTGTATGGCAGGGTGTCTGTCTCTGTGTTCGTGTGCCTGAAAACTGGGCATTGGTGCTAAGCTACCTGTGCAGCTTCTGCAGTCAATGTCAAGACAGAAGCATCCCCAGGAGGTGACTTGTCCACCTAGTCTATGGTGACATGAATTACCCTTGGGAAACAGTTCTTCAGGATGGAGACAGCCCGAGCTGAATTATTTGTCTGACTTTTAGATGTTCAGTTAGGAACCATCTGACTCCCAGTGATTTTTTTTGGTCTGGAGCAGATGAGCCCTGCTTCGTGTGCAGGGGTCGTATTTGCCAAGCTGTGCTTTTCTAACGAAACCCTTCTCTCGACCCCAATGTGTTTCCATTATCTTTCCATCAGAAAATAGTTTTTCCTCATGCGTACGAAGACAAATGACATGCTCATTTACTTGCACACATGCAAAACGAGAATAATTACTCCATAAATTAGTTAAAAGATTTTCCCAGGGAAAATGAAGAGGCAGAGAACGAAGAGGAAAGACATGTCACTTCCACTTCTTAACTGCTGAAAGAGTGAAGATACGCAGTCCACTCTGTCCGCCTTGTGAGTATCTAGACAGACACTTGAATTCAAGATCACCTTATTGTGATGGGCAGGTTCGAGGGAACCCAGTCCCTTGCAAGCGGCTGCCTTGCTTGCAAAAGGAAAAGCAAAGAGATGTTCAGGCAGCAAGAGCAGCTCCTGCTCCCGCTGTGCATCAGTTTTGTGTCCTGGGGTTATCAGCCTCGTGCAGGACTGAGGCACAAGCCTGGGGCTTGAACAGCAACAGAGACACAGAGAAAGCAGCAGAGGACAGCCCGGTGATGCCACTTACTGCTACGGATTGGTGCTCTCACAACAGACAGGGCCAGGATCTCCCTCGGCATCTTTGCATCTCCCCCGTTTCAAGGCAAGAAGCAAAGGGCATTTAGACTGAGCTCAGCGAGATCACCACCGGGTTTTTCACGGAGAGAGGATTTCTGCAGCAAGGCATTTCATAAACCCTGGCCCAGATTCTCCCCCCGACTCGCCTGTGCTCGGTGCACGACGGGGACTGGAGAACAAAGGTGGCTTGAAGCCACCTTCCTGCTTCTCCCCTCTGGAAGCAGCTGGGGACTGGCTGCCCCCTGGGGCAGGCTCGCCTCGCCTCAGGCTAGCGCAGCACCAGGAAATGGCTAGCAAACAGCCAGACGTGGCTACCCTTCCTTCCCCATTGGCTGCTGCTGCTCCAGAAGGAACTGGGAGGTGACTTGGGTGACACCGGTGCCCAGGGACTGGGAGCCTGCGGAGAGCGAGCTGGTGCCAGTGCGGATGTGGCTGGGGGGCAGCGCGATGTGCGGCTCGCTCGGGGAAGCTGCGAGCTCGAGTCAGTGTGTGTCCATGGGCAAACGCCTTCATCTTTTCGTGCCTCGGGGCAAGGCGACTGGGGGAGGACATAAAAAGCAAGAGAATGTCACTAAAATGATCCGATGCTGCTTCCAAATTTGGTTCAGCGCTGGCGACAAAAAGAAGTAAATATCTACAGACATGGACACAAGCGTGCAGCCCTCGGTGTGGCCGAGCATTATTATTCATTTATTTATATCAAAACTATTCTGTTTGCAGGCCGGATCAGAGTCCCACTGAGGGCGAAAGCATTTACGGGGGAGATTATTTGCAAGAACGAGGATTGAAACAAGCAGCATGGTCCTAACTAGTGCACATAAGCTCAGAAAGGAAAGGAAAATCTGTCCAAGAAGAGGGTTTGGTCTTGCTTTCTACGAAATATAACGTAAGGTACCCCAAGCACCTGGAAAGGAGAGAAGCATTGCAAAAAGGTGCTCTGTGCTGCACTGCTTATGCCCCGAAAAGGGGATTTGTGCAGAAGCAAGCTCAGCACTCCCCTCTGCGAGCACAGAAAGAGGACTCAAGTCATACAGGAACAGGCTTGCCTGCCGCGCAGTCTCCAGTACCAAGATTATCCTATACAGTGCCACATTCAATTGCAAAAAGGAGCGTTAGGAGTAATAGAGCTCCTGTAAGTAAAGTGTTTTCTGTCCTCAAATCTTTCAGGAAACTGACTGAGGCAAGAGAGGGAAAAAGCCAAGGGGAGAAAACTTGTTACAAGTAAAATTGTATTTCCTTGGACACTGGGGAGGATGTAAAACTAACCCAGAGGCCTCCAAGTCAGCAGCCATTTTAACATTTTGCGAGAGATTTTCATCTTTTTCCCCTACAGCCTCAGTTCTGCTGTAAACACCGAGCACACCCACTACGGCTGTCAGCTGCGTGGTTTGCTTTACACTGAAGCAGCCAGGAGATAAAAAAATACTTAAGGTAATAACAATTCTCAAACCGGTGGCATAAGGACGACTTCATGACATCTCCGTCAGTAGCACCATACAGGACGCTTTTACCTGGCATCAAGCAGATCGATAAAAACAGGATGCATGCATCTGGCATCCAGCGAGAGCAACGATAACGCTGGTTCTCCATCCTGCTGTCTGCAAAACTGCCGACGGCAGAGCGAGAAGCCAACAGCCTCTCCTGCCCCCTCCCAAGACACTGCTTTGCTTTAACAGGTGAAATAAAAGAACGAGAAATATTATCCACGGGTTGTCAGCTTGCAGGGGCCACGGCAGTGTTTCAGGAGTCCAGAGGTTTTTATGCAATGACATTTTCTGGGCTGCAGTCAGACGGCGAAGTACAAAGTTTTGTGAAAACACGACAAAAGCATTCCAGTAAAGCTAGCAACAATTGACAGAAAAAAAGACACAGTGGATAAATAAATTATTGGTATACTCCTTCGTGCATGCACACATGCATGCAATGTATGGGAGGGCGTTACAAATATACATTAACATGCATGGGGATGTGCATTTTACACAGGTATACACGCATACATACAACCAGATATATCAATGTGATGTAATTTTAGGAGTTTATTTCTTCAGTAATCAATTGACTGCCATTTGCTGGAAGGCAAATCAAGCACAATAAATTTCCTCCCTGGTATCAGGGAAGAAGAAGAAGCAGCAGTACTACAGCACGCAGAAAAGTTCAGCAATAGTAAATTCTTCACAACACCATTACTGTGATTACCGCTTGGGCAAAGATATGCCCGCCTCATTGTCATTTCTTATCCTACATCAAGCAAAGGCTGGTGGGGACCTAGTGCTGCTGTCGCCCAGCTGAATGTGACCTTTTTTGGGTGACCGCGCTGCGGTGGTGGCGAGGGCTTCCCTGCTTCCACGTGAAAGTGTGAAGAAAAGAGCGCAGACCCCCGGACCCAGCGTAAGGTTTTAATAAGTGCAGAAATTATCCAGATAAGCTTTTCTTCCCTTAAATGTCAGCGTGGCAACTTCCTTGTCATTTGCAGGAGAAAATGGAAGGGGCTAAACGTCTCGGGATGTGGTGGGTTTTTAAGCCACGTAATGATGGCGATAAAAATCTGTAATGTCAGTTGCCTTGTGGCAATCAACAAACATTTCGCATTATGCTTGCATCTTAAGGTTTGCGGCCAAAAACCAGATTTGCCTCTGTCTCATTAAAATAACGAATGCAGTCCGAATGGATCTGCATTGATTCACTGTACGTCACACTAAATCACAACGCTTTTCGGAGCCAACTGACTATGGCCTCATTACTTTAGACAAAAGTGGGCTTGGAGGAAAAACTGGGGTGATGTTTTTTTGCTCGGCCATGTTTTTCCCTTTGAAATACTCAAGGCAAAAGAGCAGATAGTTTTTTTCCCATTGGTAGCTGGGGAAGGTTGGGTTATATTCACAGTGCAGTCCCCTATCGATATACATAAACACACAGAACGTTAGTGCTCGCGTCGGGAAACAGAAATTAAACCCATCCAAATGGCATTAATGAGGCAGGTTCTAATGAATATGAATAGCTGATGAAATTAAATACCTAAAAATGAAAATAAGCTTTGAAACAATAAACATGTATCTTTTAACTGTTCCGCTAGGGCAAGGAGTCTGAAAACCAGCACGCTCGTGTTGTATAAGATCTCACGTACTTGTGGTTTGTCTTCTGCAAGTCTTTGTTCTGCAACTTTCAGTGCCTTGAATACAGCAAAAATATTAAACCCCATTTTTTTCTGAAAAATCTTGGCTAAATCTCTAAAAATCCTTGCTTTTCAATACTGATACTTAAGAGTTATCTATTTGACATTGAAGAATTTTTTAGAATTATGTATGAAACCATTTAGCGTATCAGGAATAAACATTAACTCAAATCTTCCTGTTCTTAATTGAGGCAAAAAATATTTTAAAAAATTGAGCTGAATAATTTTAAAACTATCTGTATTCATAAATACAAAGATAAGATTTTGAGGTAACAGGTAGAAGAATAAACACATGAATTTTGATTATGAAAAGATTATATAAAGGAAATTGTGAAAATCATTCAAAACACCTCAGTGAATGGCAAAGACCTTTCAAATATATTCTTTGCTTTTATAATTATTTCCATTTTCTTTATGCATATATGCTTTATTGTAAATAGAAAATGCCTGAAATTAAGCTATTTTTCTAAAACACTTTCTTGCAAACATATTTTAATTCGATAGCAAAATATTTTGTTATGTATGCATTAGGAATTTTTTTCAGGTAGGAGCACAACTGAATAAGAAGCATTCATGGAATGATTGATTTAAATGTTGTAAATCCCTGAATTTTTCATCTCCCTTTGAACGGAATGCCAAAGGGGATTAAAGACTAAAGACATATCACAAACAAATTTACATTATTAAAATTACTATAATCAAGAGTGTTTTCTAGCCTTAATCAGGATTAGAGAAAACCAAACAAAAAAAACGCCAAACTTTTCTACTGAGCAATACTAATCAAAATTCTATCAAATGACAGATAACAGAGTAAAAGCGTTTTTGAAAATTAAAAATACTGGTTGGTGTATCTAGAATTCTTTCAAAATGTTTTCACTCATTTGAGATCTGAGCACCGCTTGCTCTGCTAATTCTTATGGCACGCAGCAAGCACAGAGAAAATTCATGCTGCTAAATTTCCGTAACACTGCAAAGTCCAACCTCTTATTTCTGTGAGCATGTCCAGCAAAAACACTTGTTTGAATATATTCCACAGAAAGAGGAGGGAAAAGTGCAATGTGGAGTGCTTAGTTTTGTTCTGAATTGTAAGCAAAATAATCAAAGTTGGGGAGAACTGGACTAGAAACCTGCTGTCTAGGGTGCCGCAGGGAGAACTCAGCCTTCCAGCACGCGCTGCGACTTTGGCGACTGCGCTGGCAATAAGCAGGTTTGCTCTGACGAGCCGTGGAAGCTTTTAAGTGTCTTTATCCACCGTGCTCTGTGCTTCACAGCTATGCTACAAGGCTAATACAGTAAAGGGATCAAGCTTGCACAGATTTTTCTGGTCCTCTGGAGCCTCTTAAAGAGAGCAGCATTACCCTGGTTTCGGAAACCACACGGAGCTGTGGAGCATCAGGCCCCGTCGCACTTCCACTACTATTCCAGTTCGTAATGCAGCAGCAGGACTGGATCCCACGTTCATTTCAGCCTTGTGAAACGTCGACTTCTGTTTTGCAGTGGAAATCCTAGAAATGATTATGTAAAGAACAATCCTGAAAATGATCAGAGAACGATGAGTTTTGTTTTGTAAAGCCTGGGAAATGAGCTCAGGAAAGCAGCAACACGTGGATATTGTGCCTGTCCTTCACAAAAACAGCGATATGGATTAAAGAACAATGAAAACAGCGTGATTCTCATGGCTTTTCTAGAAACCACAACCGATTTAACCTTTTGCCAGTATCTGGAGAAGAGAGCTGTCATCCAGGCCCCCCATCTTCAAACCTGTTGCTTTGCTGTATTTAGTTCAACAAGATTTTACCTTGCAAGGTCAAGATTGGCAATGCCAAATCGCGACTGATGCAGTGCAAACTGAGAGCAATTTCCAACTCCCTCTTAGTAAGGTTACGCTGGCTAGTAAAATGTTAAGTTTTGGATATTACATATCATACAAAAGCAACAGGCAGGTGAGTAGCATCTCCTCTTTGCATCTCTTCCTAATGAGACCGTGTGCTGACTATTTTTGCAATTTAAAGAAAAACTAAGGGAGGTAAGAAAACAATATATTCTTTAATTAAAAGTTGGCATTGTCTTTTCTTTGAACATACCAGGGTAACAAGTAGATTAGAACACATGATCTGTATTTCAGTTCCATCCCAGCATACATCATAAACCCTTCTTTATAAAAAAAAAAAAAACAAAAAAACAGGAATCATAACAAGGACATTTGAGAAAAAAAGGGAGTTCCAGCATTTTGAAATGCTCCCTTTATATTCTCTGAAACACCAACCAAAACCAGACACTTAAAATCTTACATGGAACACAAAATAGAATTTTTTTTCATTGGGGAAAAATAAATGACAGGTCACGGGATCTTATCCCCAGGATAACCATCCACATTTGCAAGGTTAACACCGATGCTTCACACACACAAATGCAGTAGTCAGACGCTAATTTATCTCCTCCCAACAAAACCATCTTTCCAGCAGTATCAGGCATTCACTTGGCAGCAGTTTTAGCAGCAGCTCAACGCAGAGCAAATCATACCGAAACAGATGCCTTCCTGTCAACAGGAAGCACGAAGGGCTCAGTATGGATTCCAGCTCTGTACAAAAAAAGAGTTAAAATCCTGCAGGTCCATGGTGGCTTAGAAAAAGTCACGGAACCGAACTTTCAGATTATCTCAGAAGCTAGTCACCTTGTAGTTTAATATTAATTCGTCTGTTGCAGAGTTATAATTGGGCTTCTTTTCACTCTGGAATTAAAACAACTGTACTTTAAAGTAGATTTTAATAATTATTTACATGTTACTTTAGTATTGCTTTGATAAGTTCTACATTTGTTTTTAATACTTAGCCTTTTAACAGTACTTAGATACTCAGGCTTGCTTTTTTTAATTTTTTACATTTTCTTAAATATAGGTTTTAACTTCTGCATTTGAAATTCTATGTTTAGCCTCCTGCGATCAATTAATTCAATGTTCTCAAAGAGCCTTCTGAATATTTCAAGGACTCCCTGAAGGTGAATTTTTAGGATTCCAGGTAAATACAGTAATATGAGCAAGCCTTTTTCTCATGGATACTGTAGGAAAAGTTAATCATTGTACTAAGAATAGTTGTTCCAAAAATACCTTAAAAATAACAATCTGCAAGACTATGAAGACTTTTCTCAGCTCTGAAATTGAGCCACTTTTCACCATAATTATTTGAGGAAAAAAAAGCAATTATAAATTCAATTGTTATTAGTGTAAGTTCCTAACCAACCCAAACTCCTTTTTTTAATATTAAGCTGTTAAGTACTCCAACTATTTTAGTTTCTGTTAAAATAGAAGTTAAACCATCCTCCATTTAAATATTCCCAACTGCTCAATTTGCAATAATTTTAACCAGAATTAACAAACATTTAGCTAAAAATCATGATTCTGTTACACAGACCCTCCTCTTTTTTGTTTCAAAATAATTTCCGGCAACAACTCAGTCTGCAAGATATCGAATGACCTTTGCTGATTTGCAGTTTCCAGTCAATTTTGCTTCAGGAGTGGTTTTGGTTGGCTTTCACTTCATCAGATGCCTTTAAAGAATATTTTCAAGACTTTCTTTTACGGAAAGAGGTACAACAGATAAACTGTTCTGAAAAAAAAGAGGAAATGATGATATAAAATTGGAAGTGAGCAAGAATCAGTTTTAAGCATACGTCTTTATGAATGAAGCTGAATCACACACTTCATTTTCCAAACACAAAAAGTCTTTCGGAAATGTATTAATTAAAATTAAGTGCCACCGACAAGCAGCTTTAGAGGGATGGCAGTCCTTTTCAAATTAGCATAACACTAACGACAGCCATGGAAATTGGTTTAATAACCCTAAATAGTTACACCCCACTCCTAACACAAATGGCCACGGACAGCTCGAGCCCCTCAGGCTGCGACTGTACCAGTTTATGTGGTTGCTCTGACATGGGGTGGGTATTCCTATCTGAACAGAAATCACTGAGTGCACCTCAATTATGATTATATAATGATTAGTGAAGCATACAAGGCACCAAAGCGTTAAACATAATAAAACAGAAAACCAAAGTAAACCAGCACGTTGACATCAAAACTTGGTCGGCGAGGGACTCACTTGGTAACTCGTACTACCGCAGTCAGTACTTGGCAAGAGATTATTCATTTAGCCGTGACATTAAGCAGCCCAAACCACACGTAGGTCAAGCTGCAGATATAACAGAAAACCAAGCTGAAGGGACGAGCAGAGTCTTTAAACAATTTCCTTCCCTGACGTGTTTTACACCGGTGTCCTCGGAGCTAAGCTCAGTGCTACAGCAGCCCCATTTAAACACAGCTCCAGCACTGGGGGCAAAGCGCTCTCCAGCAAGCATCCAAATACATAAGTTAAACCTCATGCATTTACAGTCTGCTTAACTGTAAACGTCAGGCACAAACAACATTTTTGTGTGCTTGAGATTCATTAGAAAAGATGGAGAAAAAAACAAAATCCCTGCTGAGAAGGAGCTGAATTTCCACAAGCTTTTTAAAGCACGATGATTGTTCACCTAAGTTCACAGCGCTGCTCCCCTGGGAAGCACTGCTACAGCACCTCCTCGTTACCTGACTTCAGCAGGGCTTTGCTCGGGCTGCCAGCTGGTTTTAGAGACATGTAGGACAGAGAAAGTGGTTATTCATGTCTTTTATTTATTATAAATACATATAAATATGTTAAGTGACCTTTGTTTTGCTTACGATGAGCAACGACTTTGGAAAATCTGGAAAACTTAACCAAGCTGAGAAACAGGCAAAAAGCAGGCATTAGCATACAATCAGAGTCCCCTCAGTTCAAGATTATTTTGTTCTAAAGATCAAAATAATGCATCTTATTTTGAAGCATCTATAGCTTTATCAAGAGCACCAGACTGCCTCCCTCCCAGGAGCTGACCAAATGACATTTTCATCCGGGTTTTTGGGCACAAGCAAGCCCTGTCTGGCTATGGATGAAGCCCCTCATTTACGTGTGGCTCTGAAACATTGCATAGTTTCGGGGCTGGGTTTTCTTTCTTTCCTTTTAAGCTGTTTTCAACCCAGATCAATCAGTCCAAAGAAAACTCACTGAGGTTTCCACTTCCAGATCTCTCTCTCTCCCCCTCCCTGTGCTCCTGTAGTATAAAAACTGCTCAAGAACTTTGCAGGTCAGAGCAGGCAGAAAAGAAACGCCACGCTCACAGTCCGCTAACGGGCTGGGAGGGAAACGACTACCGATGGAATTGCATGGGGGAAGAAACTAAAAGTTAACGGTGGGTGTGTTTTGGGTCTGAGCATCTCCGAATGAGGTACGAGGGGGTGATTTAATAAAAAATGAACAAACAGAAAACCCAGACTTAACTGATGGCAGGAAGCCGGGGCTGGTGGCGAGTGGAAAGAGAGGTGCACAGGAAAAAAAAAAAAAGAGAAAGAAAAATAAACCCGAGAAGCCCGAAGAAGGCAGAAGTCAAGGCTTGTCGTTACAGTGTTTGCAGAGGGCAGAGGCGGCTCCCGTGAAGGCAGTGCATTTCTCAGGGCAGCCGGGCAAGGCCGTGCTGGTGAAGGGGTAGACGGCCGACTGTCCGAAGGGGCTGAGGGTGGCGGGCAGCGGGGCGCCGAGCGCTTGGCCCTGGTTCAGGTAGGCCACCAGCCTCCGCATCTCCTCCAGAGCCTGCGCCTGCATGAGGATGTAGTTCTTGGCCAGGAGCAGGGTGGCGATTTTGGACAGTTTGCGCACCGAGGGGCTGTGGGCGTAGGGGATGACGGAGCGCAGGCCGTCCAAGGCGTCGTTGAGGTCGTGCATCCGCCGCCGCTCCCGCGCGTTGATGCTGAGGCGCAGCGAGCGCTGCTCCTTGGGCTTCTTGCCCAGCGCGGCCCCCTTCAGCTTGCCCTCCCGCTCCAAGGCCTCGCCGCCCTTCGCCCCGGCCTCGAAGCCGTCCTCCTCGTCGCCGCTCTGCTCGCCGCTGCTCTCCGCCGCCTTGCCCAGCGCCCCGGGGTGGTGGAAGGCCGCCCCGCCGCCCCCCGCCAAGGCTCCCCGAGGGCTCGGGGCGCCGCCGTAGGAGAAAGGCGACGGGGCGTAGCCCGGGGCCAGCGCCAGGTACGCCTCGCCGGCCAGAGACTTGAGCTCGGCCATCCTGCCTCCCTGACGCCGCCCCGGCGCTGAGGGAGGAGGAGGATGAGGACGGCGATGATGAAGAGTAGGAGCCGTCTCCGCCGCTCCGCTCCTCGCCGCTCCGCGCCGGGGGCGGGCTGTGAGGCGGCCGCGGCCCCGCCGCCGCTTATATAGCGGAGAGCGGCCCGGCGCGAGGCCCCGCCGCCCAATCAGAGGGCAGAGAGGGACGGCGGGAACGGCCCCGCGCCGGGCGCAGCCCCGCCCTCGTCCCCGCCGCCTGAGGCGGGCGCTGAGGGGAGCGGGGAGGGGCGGGCAGCGCGGCCCTGAGGAGGCAGTGGCAGGGCTGTGGGGTGGGGGGGGCAGGTGGGTCCCCTGCGGATAGAGGGGGGCTCCGGGAGTGGCGGGGTGAAGTCTTGTCACTGGTGTGCTCTGTCCGGGTCTGCTGTCCTGGCACCATGCTCCTATCCCATCACCACACTCCTGTCCTGTCACGATGCTCCTGTCCTGTCACCACGCTCTTGTCCCATCACGATGCTCCTGACCGTCACCACACTCCTGTCCTGTCACCATGCTCCTGTCCCGTCGTGATGTCCTCTCTTAGAGGAGCTTTTAAAAGCTCTAAATTTCCCTTTCTAAAATGAACAAGAAAAGGCGACTGTTGAGCTGATGCTTCAGCCTTCCTCTCACTGGGACACTAGTTGGAGCCCGTTTCTGTCAAGCACGGGTTTTTAGAAAGCTAGCAAGGATGTCAAGGTTGACTTTCTGTCAGAGTTTGTTGAACCCAGTGCAAAGGGTGCAGATCAATGGTTTGTGCAATTCCCCAAGTCTGATCTCATTTGGAGTCCACAGTAAAATACGTTACCATGCAGGAGTCCGTCTTATTGTGGAAATGGCCACCACACCCTAGTCCTTGTTAGCCCCCAAACAAATAAAGAATTGATTAGAGAACATACATACATATCTGTGTTTATATATGTGTATATATATATATATTTGAGAGAGAGCGAGCTTTCTAGTGTCCTTGTCAGGTAAAACTGGAGAAGTGAACACTTCCCCAACCCCACACCTGGGACCACCAGTCACAGAATGGTACATATTGCAATGGGAGGCAAAGTCATGCAAGGTCTTGACAGCTTGTGGGCATGGCTTGCTGGCCTGGTCGCTCTGATTTAGGTGAGGATGACAGCGGAGGTACCTGTTGTGATGAGAGATTTCCAAGGCAAAGGCCCCGTCTATTTCCATTTCCTTCAAAGGCTCACTGTGCTCCTTCATTCCATGTACCAGGAAAAGAAATGTGATCCTTCGTGACTCAGTCTGACTCTGAAGGGACTCTCTGTCCTTCCCAGTTATACCAGTAACTGAGTAGTAAGCTCAGAAAGGAAACAAATCTCTTTTTTTCATAACCATTTTGGTAGCATAGTGGCCTACAGTGAGAGAAATTGTGGCTGTGGGGGAATCCTTGCCATGACTGGGAGAGTAGTCCACAGGGAAATCCCACGGGGAATCCAAAGCAGCCACTGGCAGTGGTGAGAGCCATGGAGAGAAGGATAAGCAAGGTGCTTAGTCCTGTATTCCCACACTGAGATGGTAGAGAAGGCCTAATTGTTACAACAGAACAAGGTCCCAGAGTCAGGATTTTTTCTAGGCTTCTGAGACTGCTTGGTTGCACTGTGTTTTGGCGTACAGGCAGTATTAAGAGCATCCCAGGCTTTCTGCAGGCATGCCATGTGCCTGGTCCAAGCCCCTCAGGTGCCTGCTTGGAAAGGATGGGATGCATCATGTGTGCTGACATCCAGGTGCGAGTGGGTGGATATTGCCTAAAGGCAGACACAACCTGTTGATGCAGGTGTACCTGGTAGGTGATTTCCTGAAGTAAACAATGGCTTAGGTGTTAAAGTGACACGAGGCTTTTTCCAGAATGTGTTCTGTTTTTATCAGAGCCTCTACAAAGCGCAGTTAGCTTGTCCTCTTCCCATCACCTCCCTTTATGCAGTGTGCTAACGTGAAATGACGAGCTTGTCTCTCTTCCTTCTCCACATCAGAGCCACGAGTGCTGAGACCTGCGGTGACAGACGCACACTTGCCTGTAGTAGCAGAGCTGCAGCCCAAGAATAAGGCTGTTCCCCTCTGTGAATGTAAGTCCAGAAGATTTTCGGAAGAGTGTAATACATAAAACAAGTTGTGCAAGCATGTGCACAAGTTTTGGCCATCACAGTTTTCACTGATACTCCCTTGTCTTGCCTCCAGTGTCTGATATCACGTCTCTGTTTTTGCTGCCCTTATCAGGCTTATTAGACTATGAAGACTGTTTTTAGTCAATTAATTGTTTTATGAGAAATGAACCACTTGACTACTCCTAGGGCAGATCAATGTAAAAATTCATGGTGGCTTTCAAATACAGGTGAGCACAGCGTAACTTCTGTTCACCTCTGGGATTGCTCACACACTCCAAGTCACAACAGAAAAACAGAGAGAAGTACTAGAAAATTATCACTGATATAAACCAATTCCAACAACAACAACAAAGATGTGCAAGGACTGTTAAAAGCAGGATTGTTCACTGCTGGAAAAGATTTACCTTTTTTTTTAGAAATTTTTGTTGTAAAGGCACGGTACAAGTAGTGCAATCTTTCTAAGTACGTCAAGCATCTAGCAAGGCTAATGTTAAGAGAAGCAGTGGGCTGAAAATTAGAAGTGAACACTTTTCACATAGGCTCTGTAGTGCTTTGATAAATAGATGAGTTCTTCAAGGGTTATTTCAACACCATAGGGCAGCTTGGGAGATAGATCAACCACAACAGAACAGAGCAGAAGACTCATTGCCTTACATAATTCTAAAACACACAGTTGAGAGAATTCATTTGGAGTCTGTATAACTATGAAATCAAATCAGGCTTAATGTGCTACAAAACAAAATGTACAGTGAAAAATTTGTTTTGGACTTCTCCCTCAAATTTCAGCTGTGAATATGTAGCTTTGAAAATATTCAATCTGGTTTCTCCCTTAAAAATGACATGGCTGCTATCTGAGAAAAGGAAACATCTGATTTGGGTTTTGACATGTCAAACAACAAAAAAAAGGGGAGATAAAAAAAATTAGCAGAAGGGAGTGACGCATATGGAAGAACATTGCAGAAAATCAAATCTCTTCCAAGTGCTTCAGGGAAAAATGGACATACGCAATAGGAAGTAAATTTATCTCGTACTGTGAAGTATTTGCCAGCTTCTAAGTGGGATTTTTCCTTCTGCTGTTATACATATTCAAAACTTGGTATGAATATTTAATAATTAATAGCAGACAATTATAGCTAGAATTATAACAGTTATTGTAACTGTAAGTTCCTTAAGGCAGGACCGTACCTTTATTAAGACTCTTTTATGCCACAATCATTTCGTAAATAATATGCAGTGCTAATGATTTGATTGACATATCCGCCTCCATAATAAACGAGCTTTCTGTTAGCTTAACAAGGCCAGACAAAGTGAAACACTTTCACCTGACTGTGTACGGGACCAAACCAGGAGCAGCACAGCCTGCACAGGCTGCGCTGACCATCGTTTGACACTGGGCTGTGTGGGGACTACAGCTCCCAGGTGCTGCTGCAGCTTGGAGGCTGCTCTCATCCCTCGGGGAAAAAAGGCAGTCTGGAATTTGTAGCACTTGTGCTACAGGAGGAGTTTGAGTACAGTTTATTTCAGTTTTGATGCAAAGAGTGGGAGAAAATTATCAAAATACATATATATATATATATTTAAATTTTGCTTTTACTTTTAAAACCACGCACCTGAATCAAACGATGCGTCTTACAGCGTCCCTGCCTACAGGCTGAATTTCTGGAGAATTGGAATGAGATAAGACCATTCAACGAAGCACAAATCTTTACTCAGTCACGCTACCTATCACATGGTAGATAAAGGACTTTAGGGTTTGGTCTGGACCTATTATTAAAGTGGCTAAAACAGTTGCAATGACTGCCACATCCATTTGCAAACTCCAGCTGTTTTGCTGCATATTGCATTAAGAGCGTTTTGATATGGGGACCAATTTACAAATGGATATTTTTCCATCAGAAAGAAAAAAAAAAAAACACGAAAAATTCCATCTCCATCCCTACCAGCCGTATTCAGATGTTAAAAAATATGACAAAACAGACACTCCTGAGCAGAAAGGTGTCTGAAAGACCTGGTGCTGGGGCCGAAACTCAGAGCAGAGCCCTGCGAAGTGCCACGCTGACACCTAGCGACAGCCTCCTGCAGAGCCCGGCAGATACCTGGCACCCTCCCCAACGCAGCAGAGGGATGCAGAGCACCAAAAATTCAGAAGTGACCCAAACAGCACCCAGGAGTGCTTGTGGGTTTGGGGCTGGGGTTCCACAGCCGGTATTTGGCACGCCTTGCCCTGTAAATATGACCCTGTTCCTGGTGGCTGCTGCCACTGCAGCGGGTCTGGCAGGCTTTGGAGCTTTTCCTTTTATTCAGACAGACACATGGACAGTGGAAAGTGCAGAGGTGCTTGAGCCTCAAGGCGCGTCAGTGGATCATCTTGTGCTGAGAAAAAATGGTGCTGGGATGAGTGGGGTCGTTCTACCCTGCTGGGTGCTGTGAAAAGTGGGTGAACACAGCCCCTTCCTTCCCTCGGGTGTCCTAGTAAAAAATAAAAATAAAATAAAATAAAATAAAATATATAAAATAAAATAAAATAAAATAAAATAAATAAAATAAAATAAAATAAAATAAAATAAAATAAAATAAAATAAAATAAAATAAAATAATTAAATTAAATTAAATTAAATTAAATTAAAATAAAATCAGCAAGGCAGGAAAGGCACAATCTATAGCCATGCTGTGTTGGTTCTGGCTGCTTGCAGATGGTGTGTAGGCAGAGGACAGGAGCTCAGAGGAGGGAAAAGCAGGCAGGGCTTGGTCTGCGGGGCAGCAGACGGGTGTCTGCCCAAACACACAGAGGTCTGGGGTAGCTGGAGGTTGTAGCTGTCCCCTAGGAGCATGGCAGGAGGGTGAGAAGAAGTGGAGCTGCTGAAGTGGTAGTACTGTTGTTTCTGCTGAGTTCTTGGCTATCACGTGTCTGCTGTGCTGCTGAGGATTTCACCTAAAAATAAATAAATAAATAAATAAATAAAGTATTCCTGAAAGATGGAAAGATGCAGGGATAGCATTTTTATTTTAGGGAGGGAAAATCTTATGGGTAAGGCTCTGGAGATGAGACTTCTGTTCTCAGTTGTGCCCAAAGCTCCCTCAGGTACTAACAGGGCATTCAATTCGGGTTGCAAAACCTGCCTGAGGAGTCAGGTGGATGTGTAAGGGGTGGCTATACTGATTGTGCATTCATAATAATATAAAAGACAGTGAAAGCTTCTTTTACCATCTGCTCCTGCACCACCACAATTCCTAGGGTTTAGCAACAGCACCCCAAGGAGTTTCATACCACAAACTGCTCAGTACTGTGCTGCTCTTCAGGCACAAGCGATGGCAAGGTGAGGCCTCACACAACCTGGAAGCTTATTTTGGGGCAGCTTATCAAAGTCAGACTTCGTTTTGAAAGTGCAGGCCTCTGGATAGATTTTGCCCTGCCTACACCCCCCAGCTGTGCATACTTCTTGCCCTTCGCTAGGTGGCAGCAAGAAGATGGCTATAAAAATTCGAAGGAGTTGATTTATTTATTTTTTTAATTAAAAAAAAAAATAAATACATCGAGCAGAGAGTTTACAACCTCTTTCCCGTCTCGATGGATTTATTTAGCAGCCCCTCAGCAAACAAACCACCCAAATGTGGCGAACCCTCCAGCGGACGGAGGATGCTCGAACCCGGAGCATCCCCGCGCCCCGCCGCCGGGCCGGGGCCGTGCCCGCCGCTCCCCGCAGCCGCTCTGCGCTCCCTCTGCTGGCCAAGCGGCTCCTGGCGGCTGGCCGGCTCTCCTCGGAGCTCCCGCAGCTGCAGGCAGCGTGGCAAGGAGGGACAGGGCTTCCTTGTAGCCTCCCGAGTGCTGCCTGGTGCCAAAATAGCCCCTGTTCCTTCCCAGAGCAAGGGGGCACCATCGTCTCTTTCCCAGGGCGTCTAGCTCCAGTTTCAGCTTGCAGCCAGGAGACTGGTTTGGTAGCAAGGCCGGACTCTTGCTTCTCCCAAGTCCCAGCCTCTTCTCCTGTTCTTCCCATCAGTCCCTCAGCAACAGGACAACGTTTGTTACGCCAACCGGCAGCGCACAGAGCGCCCTTAGCTCCAGCTACAGCCCCTGTACACCCACCACTGCTTTTGCTAAGGAAAGGGGTGTGCTTGGATGTCCATCGAGCCTTTCACAGGAAAAAGAAAATGTATATTTTTGGTAGAGTTTGAACACTGTCATGCAGAGCGAAAACCCAGAACAAGAAGCTACTGCTAAAGAGGACAAAGAGAGGGAGGAGGATTCCAGCTGAACTCTGAGTCCAAGCTAAAATGTTGCCTTCCCTCACTGAAATCAAAGCAAATGCTAAACACAGCCCCCTTCCGAACAAGAAGAGAGGCTCAGTTCTTGTCTTCCTCTGTTCTTCACGACTCTATCTGCCTCACAGCAACCCTTCTTTAAAGTCACTCTGCCTTTTGGTAACTCTCTGCACCCTGGTACAAGGCCAGCTGGGATCCCGTTCCTAGCCAAAGCAGAGGAGATGTCCCTTCCAGGTCCTCTCCTGGCACAGGGGGATGCATGCCACAACATGCTGCTGACCAGTTTGCCAAGAGGAAAAGGTTGAACGTGACAGATGGCCTTTAGGAAAATTGGAAATGGAAAATTGTCCCAGCGTGGCTCAGGACTGACCGAGGATGCAGGACGTGTTGCTGTTCACAGAAATGGGGCATGGCTACCTACCACACAATTTTTGGAGCAGGGATTTGGGTTCAGGCTAAGGCCTAGACTTCTCTCCTGAAGGCAAACAGTGTGTTCCCTGTCTTGCCTTTCACAGGACGGAGGTTTCTGCTGGCCTGGGTGCTTTCAATTCCCTCCTGCCACGTGAATATCCCAACCTAACGAGTGTGGGAAAACTTGGCTGTTCTAATAAGACTGGGGAGCAGTCGAAAATGGATTAAGAAGGGATTGAATGTGTCTTGCGAGAGCTTGGCTATTGATTTCTAACCCTCCCATTCTGATGTTATTGCAGAAATGATTTTCTTCTGCACCGTGCAGAGATTAAATATTAATAAATAGAAAATTAAAAAAAAAAAAAAGGGGAAAAAGACCAGATCCCAAGACATCCCACTGCACAATTAAAAAGCAAATGAAGGATTTCTAGAATGAAAAACTTTGTTTCCTCAAGTTTTCTTGAGCTCAAAGTAGAAACTTCAGAGGTTTTGGGGAGATTATTTGTAATATTTCTCTGTAGTGTTTTGTAGCAGGGTTGTGTGAGTTTGAGCCACATCCCATCGCAGAAGGTTCGATATAGACACAGAACAGGGAGGATGGAGCTTTACTTAGGTCCCGTTCGTCAGTAACCCATTTGCTCACTGATGATGAAGTAAGGGGAAACATGCAGGTCTACTCTGGCTTCACTTACACTGCATCCCGCAGTCAGACTCAATTCCATTAGGTGTCTATTTATTATTTAACACGAGGAGATGGAAGACCAGGCACACCAATACGATTTTTATGTCCTCGATGTTCCACTTCTCACAAACACTGCACAAGCTGCTCCCTCCCGTGAACTCTGCAGCTCCCAGCTGAAATCCACATCCTTGAGGCTCTGAAGCAGGGGTGGAGAGGTGACCTTAGCATGCGGATTATGACTTCTGTGCCCAGAATTTGCAAGGAACTCTGCTCCTGTGAGATCTGCAGTTCTCATTCTGCCCCATCTCCTTCCTCATTCCAGGGGAGCTGGGCAGTTATTGAATAATAATAAAAAAAAGAGCACAACGAGGATCTCCCATACAACATCTGCAAGATCAGCATTCTATCTGCAGCAGGATACGCATGGAATATGCAAACAAAAGTGTGGAGACACTTTAATATGGAAGAACATTCTTTTTTTAAGGAGTTGCTACCATAAAAGGGCTTGCAAGGGTCTTATGCAAAGGAAGTAGAAATTTATGTATGTCTGCATCCAATCTTTCATGTTCTCTCCCTGTACCCTAAAAGGTGGCTTATGTTGCTACTGTACATCGTGCGACAGAGATAAAATAAGATCTATGTACAATCTGTCATGCTTTTCCTTTTTTTTTTTTTTTTCCTTTCTTCATATTTGGAGTTCTAGCAGTATTCATACAAAAGGGCAAATCTGCTCCCAAAATGTGGGACTGCAGGAACCAGCTCTGAACTTGATCTGTCCCTGAAAGATGCTGCTCTCTCTGTCGACTTCTATCATTGCAGCACTCTTGCTTCCAATGGCAGCATGGTCGGTGGCAGGATTTCATGGGCGTCACACAGCCTGCAAGCTCCAGGCTGCGGGCAGCCAGGTTGCAGAGTGTCTCATCCCTACAGCCCCGGTTAGGAATGCTGGAGTGATCTCATCCTGCTGACTGCTTTCCTGGCTGTTATTTTTGTGAAGCAAATAATTTTTATTTCATGCTGATGCAAATTTGGAGCAATGTTAGTGGGTGGAGACAACAGAAGAGGGGAGAGGAACCAGCTCGATGGTCCCATGAACATAATCAAAGGCAGGATTTGTCCACTCCATTTCATTAGGGTCCCGAAGCCTGTTCTTTGTTTCCCCGGGAAAGCAAGCCGAAGTGGGGCTTTCAAGATAGACGGGAAAGCCTATAAGTAAGGGTGAGACCCCTCGCTTGGGTGGCAGAAGTGTTGACCATCTTCAGTTGGTAGAAGAGGCAAAAAAGAATTGTTTCTCTGGGTTTAAGGGTAAGTTGGTGGATAAATTTGTGCCAAGCACATGGCCAAATGGAAGCCTGGTCCTGGGTTTCCAATTTAGCTGTACGGCTGAGCAGAAGGGGCTCCAGCTTCGGCCTCTTACAGATTTGCTGTGTGCCTGAGGTGACCCAGGTCCTTGAAACCAATGAGTCAGGAAGCTGAAGGCTTGGAGACCCTGGGTTTAATGTGCTACAGCCTCTGCGGCTTAACGAATGACTGCCTGTCAGCAGGGCTGGAGTACCTCATCAGGGACACTCTTAGTCTGCTCTGAAAAGAAAACACCCGAAACAGAAGAGAGGTCCAAGAATGCTTGCGTAGACAGTTATTAGGGATCAGCTGGTGGGTGGTAACCCTAAAAGCCACAGTAAATCAATTGCTTTCTGTTATTTCTAGGCTATTTTCTGTGCTTCGCTTCCTCATCTTCAAAATACCAGTGTTTGCAGTCCTGGGGCCTGACAGGATCATACACAAATAATTGCAAACCACCGATAGCGTAGATAGTGCTAGAGTCCCATGCATATTCTCCAGTGCTGCAGCTGAGATGGTACAGTAATAGAAAAAAGTGAGTAAATGCCTTTCCTGGGTGTATAAAAAAAACTGTGCAGATTATCCACCACGTCACACCTAGGTTTAGAAGCAGCATACGGCATTATTTGGCAGACACTAGGCAATATTTAGTGACTATGCCAGCTATATATAATGGAATTACAGAGGGTGTGAGAAAGCAACACCTCCTCCCATCTGCCCCCTTAAGGGAAGCAAATGCTTTGCTATAACACTGTTCCCTGAGAGCTAGAACTTTAGCAAATAAGGGACTTTATTAAGTTGTTAATAAGATTTCATTTTCTCACTAATGCTGCGGTGCTACATTATTAATTTAAAACTGTATTTAGCCTGACATGCTAAAGTGCTAGGCCTCATTATTAATGCATAAACCCATGCCTCTGTTGTTTAATTAAACACCATGATTATGAAGTTCTGATGTGGTTTAATGATAGCAGGCTGGAGTGGCAGTACATTCCTGTGCTCAGATCTCCCCCATTCCCCCCTCCTGCTACTTTCTCCTTTCATTTCCCTTGAAAAGCACAAATGCAGTTGTTGTTCCACTGAATAAACACCACAGGACAAATGATGTTGATCTTTCCAAGGTGACAAAGAATTGTGTTTTTATTTTCCTAGGCTTAGCTTCTTATTGACCAGAGATTTCTATCCCCCATGTTTTTAATGGCTCTGAAGGCACCTGTTTCTGTTTCCCCAGAAGACCATTTAAAAAGCTCTCCCAATGAAGTCAGGAGGAGTTTGCAGCTGATTTCAAGGGGGCAGAGTTTCACCCAAAGGAGAGTAGAGACCTGGAGAAGGAGCCCAAACCAGTTTTATATATGTCTGTTTAAACACGGCTGTTTCTAAGCAGTTGTTATCTTGGAAATGCAGCTTGGCCAAGGGAAGATGATGGGAAGATGCTGTTGTAATGAATCACATAAGAATTAAAGGGATCTAGGCCAGGATGATAAACCCTGTGGGTATTTCCTTGCTTCACTTTCCCCACCTGCTTCCTTCTGAATTTGGCTCAAGTGTTTCAGAGTTGGTCGGGACCATTCCACGCAGCCCATAACTCATCGTATTCTCCTTGATCACCTTTGCAAGACCAAGAGTTGCTGGGTATTTCTCAGAGATTTCCTGCTATATATTCCCTTCTTTACCCTCTCAGAATTTGTCTTCTTTTTCTTACTTCTCCCTGCTCCTTGTGATGATTCTTTCTGCATAACAGCTCATCCAACCCGTCTTGCAGAGCCTCCTACTTTATTGACTAGGAGTAAAATTAAACATATTCTTATGTACTTTCCTGCTTAATAAGGATTTAGGCAGATCAGCCCTCTGTGCCTTTGTTTCTCTCCATACCCCTAGCCTGTTTTTCTGTTCAAACAGGAAATCTGTGGCTTTGGAGCCTGCCCTTTCTAAAACTTTGGGGTCCTCCCTCTCTTCTGAAGGCAAAAGGGGCTTTACTGTGGGCTTTACTGGAACCAGAATTTTACCTCACGTTTTGTAAGTCAAGGCAGATGCTGGTCTGGCTAGATGGGAAAGAGAAGGGACAAACTACTTCGGGGTGAGAGAGCACTTGTTGTGCTGGCTATATCTAGCAGGGTGGGTAAAGGCCCCCTCTCCTGCCATGCAGGTGAATTCTCGGCTGACAAGTAATGCTTTGCTCAGCAGTGCCCAGGTTGTTTCTAAACAGTCTTTTGTTTCAAACGCATCTTTAATTCTTACCCTTGTACCTCCCAAAGAAGAAAGTTGCTTCTAATCAATCTCCATTCAAGTTCTTGCACCGCAAGTGAGTGCACAGATCTGCTCTCTACATGTACAAATGCAACAGAAATATTACCAAGCCTAATTTCTTTTAGTAGATTATTATTTTTTAATAAGTGTTCAGCAAAGCAACCTTCCTCTAACAAAGCGATGACCTTTTTGCATTTATGTAGTGCTTGTTGCTAGGATTTAGATCTTTGACGAAAGCTGTTATTTCTCTTAAGTACAGGAGAAAGTGCATTTTCACTTCCATTTGGGTAAACTGTCATTTTCTACTGTTCACTGCTTTTCTCATCATGGAATAATAATTTGAGGTTCAGTGGGTTTTTTGAGAGAATGCGTTCCAGGAGTGTGCTGGGGCCTGGGAAGGCCTCTGTGTTCACTAGCAGGGGAGAAAAGGAAGAGGAGGGAGAAGGCTTGTGAAATATTTAAGGCTTCTGAGTAGTGCAGTTGCTCAGCTTCTGCCATCAAATCATATTCAATTTAGGAGGGTCATGCAGGTATTTTATAATCGTACACAAAAAGCAGCTGGTGGGTAGCTGGGAAGTTGTATGTGTATGCATAATATATCATTTTTTTGGTGGTAGCACTCGCGTCCATGGGAAGCCACTTTAGGTAGATTTAAGAGGGTTCTGTCCAACTGTGATACTGATGAATAACAGAAATAATCTAATATTACTCTTTGGATACCTGTGTTACCAGTGTTATTACAAGTCGTGCTATTAATACATGATGCAGGAGGAACTAAGCCACTTCAGCTGCAGTAAGGCTGTAACAGAGTGGAAGGGAGAGTTAGACGCGTGTACGCAGATCACTTTATGAGACGAAGAAATGAGTATCTCTTTCTTGAGCCATTTCTTAGTTTTTGTAGGTAGGGAGAGACTAAAAGAAACGATAAAAAACAACTTGACTAGTTATCTCTCATTTCTTTGCAATTTGAGCACGGGCAAATCCCTCAGTTTCTTTGGTGTTTGGAAAGGATGGAGCATGGAGTATCCCCCAAGAATAGTCACACTTGTCTTGGTCAAAATTGCTACTCAAACACATGAATTTATAAGTTGGATATACCGTTTGCCAGTCTTGCAGGAAGTGGAAAGCGGTATCGTATGCCTTTATCAGTTGTGTAAAATAAGGGAATTGAACGTGTTGCTGGGGAATGGCACAAAATTGCACTGCTCAGTGCTGAGAGCGTTGTGCTGTGGTTTCCAAAAGGTCAGTCAGGCCAGTCACGTTAACAAGAATAGTCCCTCTACGTCCTCTTTCTCTGTCTCTGTCTCACATGCACTTTGAAGAGAGAGCAATCGACAGTTTCATTCCGACTGAAACAACTGAAATTAATCAAGTCCAAATCCCTCCTGTCCAAGAGACCATGAATTCAGCTGGATCAGAAGCCCTTGGTTAAGCAGCCCCTGAAAGTCTATCAGAAGTTTATTAGTATGGTAATTTATCTGGGTAAGTGCATAAAGATGCTAATTGAATTTTTTTTTTTAATGTATTATTTTTTAAAGGCAGAAAGGTTGGGAATTTCCTAGGAAGAAAAGTAGAATTGTCACTTATGTTTCATCATGTCATAATGCTATAATTTCATCATTTTCCTGTATTTTTTTTTTTTTTTAAGCACAAAGAACAAAGAACTTGATACTCCAAAGATTTGGGGCTCGTGCCACGTCTGGTTCTGGTCTTGATGCATGGAGATAGATTGAATTAATCAAACTTCTTCACACTGCTATTTAATCGGGTTTACAATTAGCTGAGGGCTGCAGGTCTCCCGGGCCTATCAGCTTTGCAAGCAGACGCTGTAATACGGCAGCTCCGCAGCCACACACTGGGAGTGCCTTACAGACCAGATTGTCATAATGTGGCATGAAATTAAAGCGTGATGTTACTTGACAACAGAATTTCAATTTCGCCCTCCCCCCTTTTTTTTTCTCTTTAACAAAGTCTCTACCTAGAGACAGGCTTCCCTGTCGCGTTGCACCCACCTGCTCTAAGCTACACAGCTGCCTTCAAAAGAGTTTGTGATGCTATTAAACCGATCTGTGTTCCATTACAGCCATTCGAATATTCTTCCCTGTCTGCTTTCAATGGCAGATTATTTTGCTGTGAGGAGCTAATAAGCATACCGCTCTTAACTTGTTTCAATTCTTACTCAAATGTATTGACTTCTTCTCTCCCCGTTTTTTCACAACACAGAGGATTTTCGCTGGTGTCTGTTCTCCCCAAACCTGTGTGCACAGCGCCGTCAGTCCTCCTCTGCTGCCCTGATGCTGTCCAGAGTGGTTAAAACCACAGCCACCCAGATGAACAAACACTGGGGAGTGAAGATCCAGGGTTGATTTCTCCTTCCATCACCCCTCATCTCTTGAGAAGAAGTGTGGATGCCCAGTTAGGAAATGGGACTTCAAGTTCCCCCAGCCTGGATGCCCAGTTAGGAAATAGGATTTAAAATTCCCCCACCCACAAACACATCAAGATCTTGTGAACAACAATAACAAGATAAATTAATTATCTGGGTGCCGATGATTTTTTGTTATTTAAGAAACCCGTCATAGGAAGAGTTGGAAAGGAGAACATAACGAATGCAGAAGGGCTGGGAGGAAAGAGGGAACGACCAGGTCGAGTGGGTAAAGGAGATTGGTGTTCCCTCCTTGAACTGACCTGGAACCTAACCTAATTCAAGGTACACCTTAGAATCAATGGGTAGGTGATGAAGCGTTCCCTGCAGCTCTAAAGGAAGGGGCTGAGCACACGTTCCTGATGGTATTGCCATACTGAGGAATAAGCTCCAGCACTTGGAGCTGTTGGAGTCACACTGGACAAAGAGAATCACGCTCTAGGCTGAGAAGCTCTTCAGTTCTGCAGGAATGGATTCTGCTTTTAGTTCTGAGCTTTCTTCCACCTCTGAACTATAGCAACATTACATCTCTGCTAATATCAAATACCGAACTGAAAAACAAATTGTATCCACAGAAGAACGCCTGTAGATAGGATACACAGGTGAGATTCAGGCCAAACAGAATCACATCTTCTACATTCACTTTAACCGTCTTTTGCCTGAAATGGCACAGAGCTATGATTCTCAGAGTTATTTGGACATATTTAATCAGAATGTCTTCCATTTAGTTATCAAACATGGGAACAAAATGAGCTTTGCTTATAAAAAAACCCAACTCCTTAAACTTCTGTCCCCCTTTGCTCTCCGTTCTTTTTTCCTTCCCGCATGGTGCTGAGCATCTCCCAAGGACGAAGCGATTATTCAGAAAATTGATTCTGCTCCCATTGAAGGTGATTACTCCACCCCCGCTGAAATCCACAAAAGCACAATCAGGTACACAACCAAGGTAGTCCTGAGCATTTGCATCCTGTACAGGTTGGCCTGCAAACACCTGTAGTTTTTCTGGCTGATAGCAACCATTTATGGGCATAGGGGGTAAGGACAAAATCAGTGAACTTTAAGAAGCAAAAAAAAAAAAAAAAGGAACTTTTTTTTTTTTCTGATTGAGAAAAATCAGACTTAATGAAATGAGATGAAATTGTTTCCTCAATTTGCTTGGACGTTTTAAATCAAAAGCAGAGTGTAACCTCTGCTGGCAAATTACTGTAACCATTGCAATCACTTGCTAATTGATGGTAAAAGGGAGGGAAGGCTGGACTGTGGAATATTAATCAGAGATCATTCCTGGGAAGTCAGACTCTTTGTTTTCTCCTATTTTATTGGGCCATAGTCTCTGGGACTTTACAGCAAAATGTTTATATATATATATATATATATATATAAAATATTTATGAAACGCTTGCTAGTGACAGGCCAGGCTGGCCCTGCAGGCCCAAAGGAATTAATGTAAATTCCAGTCAACCATGAAAACCCACTAGAATTGAACTGTATTTCAGCATGGTGGATAAAGCACATCAAAGAGCAGAATTTCTATAAGATAATTACACACAATGCAACTCTAATCACAGAAAGACTGTGGATATTGCTGATAAAGCATTATAAATCTTTTATGACTATGCCTTGTTCTGCTGAATCAGCTTTCTGTTTCTATTGCACTAAACTCCAGATTCTTGCCCTTATTTATATATTTACAATTTAAAAAAACATATCAACTAAGAGTTTACTGTGGCTTCCATGAAAGGTTTGGATTTACTTAGTTTTTTTTACCTTGTTGAAGTGCAGTTAGATCAACGACAGCAAAATATTCACCTCTCCTGCCTGGCAGGTCTGCAGAAATAAATGGTCTGTGGCTGAGAACACGCCTTTCTGTTGTATTTTAAGAAATTGGAATAATTTCAGTTTTGACAGTTCCAAGTGCTCAAAATTCAGGCTCCCTCCCTCGTACTCTCTCTCGAGCATCACGAATTTGTCTCACAGAATCAGAGGATGGTTGGGGTGGGAAGAGACCCCTGGAGATCTTCTAGTCCAGCCCTGGTGTTCGGAGCAGGGCCACCTGCAGCCAGCTGCCCAGGACTGTCTCCCTTCACGCTTTAAATGTTTCCAAGGATGGAGACCCCACTCTCTGAGTCCCTCTGGGCAACTGGCTCCTTACCACCCTTACAGTAACTTTTATATATATATATATATTTTTTTTTTTCATGCACTTGAATTGGATTTCCTGTTCTTCCATTTGTTCCCATTGCCCCTTGTCCTTTCACTGGGCACCACTGAGAAGAGCCTGACTCCATCTCCAGGTGTCCGTGTACTTTGGTAGGGTCCTCCCTGATCCTTCTCTTCTCATGGCTGAACAGGCTCAAGAACAAAAGCAGAGGCAATGTGTGGGATTTGCATACACTTCCTTTTCCAGTTTTAAGAATTCAGAATGTTTTCTGGCCATAAGCTCAACAAATAGGGAGCTTTGATTTTAAGCACAAAGAACAATTGCATGACTCCGGGAGCTCAGAGGCTCTGGAAGGAAACATCAGGACAGAACCGGGCATGTTTGCAATGCTGTGTCAAACTGATTAGTGCTCAAAAGACAAAGTGGTGGCTGTTTCCATGACTCAAAACCCGGTTGTTTTGGAAAGGGCACCAGGGACCCCAAGGAGTAAGGCAGCTACTCTCTTTCTTGCAAAATGGTGCCTGATCCCCAGCTTCCCACCGCTCCTCTCCCCTTACACACAGGTGTAAGCCTGGGCAGTGAGCAAGTCCTGAGTAATCTGTGTCTGGGATAAGGCATGATGCTGTTCCTAGAGCAAAGGGGGAACTGCAAGCCCGGGCTCTGTGGCCACTGACTGTTTCTCAGCTGTTTTTAGGGAGTCCTCGTGTCCCACTGTGTGGATCTTGCTCATATATTGAAACATCATCTAAGGACCAGCCGACATGGTTATGGAAGGTGTCTTTACTGTTTAACCAAGAAGCAAAAGTTCGCCTTCTTCATGCGAGCTTTGCCCTTCATTTGTCTTTTTGGCATATGGGCAGCAGAAGGTCTCTGCTTCTGACAGAGTGAAATGATTTTACATATGGTTTAATTACAGTAAATTACCGGCAAAGGGATGAGTTTGCAGGGGGACAGCTGAATCCCACTCATGGGTTCAGTGAGCGTCTGGCCAGGGTCTTGGTTCTCTGCCGTGCTTCACGGTGACACTTTTCTCCACCCCAGAGGACGCCTGTTCCGAAAGCAGCCCGTCCCCTGGGGTCTCTGTGCGGGGAAGCTTCCTCCAAATGACAGCAAGGGAGTTGCATGGCTTCTCAGCCTGCTGTCTGAACTTGGTGCTCAGGGAGGAGCATGGAGAGGAATTTGAGAACATTACCGATATTTCCTATCTTTGGATTAAGAGATATCCGGAGTATCCTTCTAATTTCAGAACTTGGAGGCTGATGTCCTCTCTGGTTGTTGTCTTCGTTAAGTCTGTGGAAAGTCTGAGCATGAGCCAATATATCGTCTGGCAAGTTGGTATGTCTTCTCTTCTACAACTGTTCTGCTCTCCTGATCCCATCGACAAGTCCGTGTCACCGAGGTTGTACTCAAGAAGCCTTATTTATATTGGTAGCATCACCCTGGTTGTCGCCCGATGGGAAGCGCTTTTGTGCGCAATCCCCCCAGCAGATGTGAGAGACCACATCAGGACAATGGAGGGCTGCAGAAGATGTTCTTTCCTTGCATGATTTACATCCTGTATTTGAAATCGTGTTCCTCCAGTGACAGACTGAAGCGAATAAACAAAGTTCCAGGGGAAATGGTATGCAGTGTTCAAACACGTTGCTGAACTTTAATGTTCTGTAAGTTGTAAGGAAATGACTACAAAAGCCTTGGAAGAGCAAAGGAAGAGAGTTAGCTCAAGGCAAGGTGATATTCCCTCATTAAAATCTGTTTGTGCAAAGTTAAGACGTCAAAGAAATTTCAGTTGCTCCAAGAGGGAACGAAAGCCCATGTTATTAGTGATCAGAAGGGACTTGGGAGTCCTGTTTGCCAAAGAGGAGGGTGTAGTGAAAGGAAGGGAATGAAAAAAGGAAGAAAAAAGATATTGTATTTGAACATTTAACATTATCTGAGAAGAATAATGAATTTGGCTGCCTTAAAACAACAACTTCTGCTATCTGAGTATGGATCATAGAAAATACTTTTATGGAAAAAGTCTTCAAACTGCAGGCTGAGGTTTTGCATGCCGTTCTGCAAGCCGTACTGCTGCACACACACATGCCCACAGCCCAGTTCCAGGGCAACAACCTCGCATCACTTCACCCCCTCCCACCAATGCTCATGTGGATGGTGCGTGCCCCAGCACCATGGTATCACAGGCAGGGTTAGAACGACATATTTAGCATTAAACCCGGCACTTTTTCCATATTTTCATAGCTCAGTGATGACAGCACCAGGGTTATTTACAATCCTAGAACCAAATACCCCTCAGATGCAAACCATTTTGTGGCTGCTGGGGGTTTGGCCCTTTAGGTGCAGGGGTGTTGGCAGAATCGTCGCGTTGGCAGGATTTGCGTCTGTGTTAACAGTTGCCTGTGCGGGGCGGTGGCGAGGAATGCCATGTGGTCAGCCTGCTGTTAACTGCTGCTGAGCAGAGGGGGAAATGTGCCTGGGCCTTCCATTCTGCACTTCATGGTGGATCAGCCATCTGCAGCACGGGATAAATTGCTCAAACCGCTAGTCTGAAGTACTAATAATCCTGCCTCCAGGAAAAGGAGCTTTGGCTGATGCTGTCGAACAAAAGCTGGGGCACACGAGCAAGTCAGACCGCTAGATGTAGCAGCATCCATTCATTCCTGGGCAGCGTGTGCCAGCAGAGACCCTTTTCTGTGCCTCTCCCCAATGCCATGCCTCTGCCCGGGCTCTGTACTGGGACCGGAGTGTGCCCCGAGGGCTGCATTGCAGTGGGCAGAGGGACTGCAGTAGGCAAAAGGAGTGTGCAGAGCTGGGCTTACAGCCCTTGGGGACCCCGTCACAGCCTCGGGTGCTCCTTGAGTGGGAATTGCTGGGGATGTGCACAGTGCATGTTTTTGTTTTTTTTTTTTTTAATTATTATTTTTATTATACACATTTCTTTTTTTTTCCAGAGAAATCAGCAGAAATCTCCTATCTCTGCCTGGGCTGGCCCATCCATCTGTTTTGATGGCTTCTTTTATCACTGGCAGCCGCGTGAGGAACAAGCACGTTAAGAGGTAAGGCTCCCTTTTTGTGCTGATAGCGGCCGGGGCCCTCCCCCAGCTCTGCATTAATCCGGAGCGGCGACGTGGCCACGGGCTGATTGCATTTGCTAATGTTAATCACCAAGGGGCCAGGCGAGGTGAAGAAGTGAACTACATTTTATGCGGCTTGACAGAAGGAGGAGTCAAATGGAAATGATTTTTATCTCTGGCTGTGGCCGACCTAAATTAACGCTACCTCTGGAGCTGAAAGGCTCGGGGGAGCAGATGTCTGCATCCCATGAGTGCTCCCTGGCGGGGGTGGCTGCACCAAGGCACGTCAGGCTGTGCGATAACGCCGGGACGAGGCTGATCCATGCCCCCAGCTGCACGGGCAGGGCAGATGAAGACTTAGGGAATGAAATCACAGCTCGTTTCGCCTGCTTGGAACAAAGACGGGTCGCTGGAACTGAATTTCAAGGTTCTGGAGGAACGGATGGAAAGCCCTTTACCAAGACACGTGCAGAGGGAAAACGAGGAGGGAAAATTTTTTAGCAACAACCATCGTTAATTGCTGGGCTCCAGTGACGATTACTGTCCTGCCAGCAGTAGCACTCTATAGCCACAGCTCCATTCATCTGTGGCAGGTGGGACAGAGGCTCCCAGAGTCCCGGCAAGGCTCCTGGGCTCCAACCTCCACCCTGGGAGGTGCTGGGGGGTCACGGCCAGCGGGGTGCAGGCACGGCTCGCCCAGGGGCAGCGCAGGGGCTGGCAGGCGCAGAAAGCCTTCCCCCGCTGCGCTCGTTTCCCGGGTGGAAAAAGAAACGCTGTGCTAATGACAGGCAGGGTGAAAACGGAGCAGTCGCTGGGAAGAGGATG
This sequence comes from Anser cygnoides, assembly GCF_040182565.1. NCBI lineage: Eukaryota > Metazoa > Chordata > Aves > Anseriformes > Anatidae > Anser > Anser cygnoides. Next base: position 2,959,978 of record NC_089888.1, on the reverse strand, counting down.
GAAGAGGCTTAGAGAAATCTACCTGGCGAATGAAAGAGCGATGGGAAGGAGAGGGAAAGGGGAAGGGAGTGCGCTAATTGGCAGAGCGCGCTGAGCGGTGCCACCCACGCGGCGGTGGGTGGGAGGCCGGAGCTGCGGCGAGAGGCCCTGCGAGTGCATTTCCATTCCTTTATGCACTGGATCATGCTGCTCTTCTCATTTCAGGGTCTGATCGAGCCTGACTATCCTCACCCCGTTTTGCTGTAAAGGCACCTATTAATGTTGACAGTTTAGGTGGCTGGGGGATGTGGTATTAGTACTGACAAATGCTGGTAATTTGCAAGCAATGTTTTCCCTCTAGCACCAGTGGGAAATCACCTAACCTTTGCCAATAATTCTCAACATAACTCACAAAACCTCATCTTCTATCATTACGAGGAGCGGCGTTTCTGAAAATCAACAGCCTCTCCTTGAATCCCTCCATGCTAGACCATACAGAGGAGGTGATATTAATCAGTGCGTGAGGCCCACTCTGGTATTAAGGATTCTCTTGCAAGATCTTTTTACCATATGCTCTCTGATATTAAGCTTACTTGATTATGCTTTCAGATCTTTTTTTTCTTTTTTTTTTTTTTCCCCAACCTGTCACATCACTTGGCTGTAACTATTTTTCTAGCTGTTGTTATTATATCGATTTCTTTGACCCTAATTTGCTTAACTTGTCTGCGGAGAGTACTTGTCTATGTTTATGTGTTAAAGCAACACTGATTAATCAATAAGCAGTGGACTGGTGTAAGTGCAGCTGGCGCAGGTCTGAAGGCTGCAGTGGGGAGAGCGAGCTGAGAATCTGGCCCGCCGTCCGTGCACTTAAGCATAAGTATCAGATTTTCAGAAGAGCTGAGCTTAGAGAGGCTTCCTTGGAGGATACATTGAGCTGTTGGCCAGTAAAGTCTTTGGGAAATCTTGCCTTAATTGTTCAACTGAGAATATACAAAGAAAAAGAAACAACGCTGATAGAAAATATCCTGGCACCTGTGCTGAGCTGAGGAACCTCCCGAGTTCAAGCACAGCCTGAGCTTATTTTGCAGAAGCTGCAGCCAAACAATGCTGATAGCAACTGTCTTTAAAGTGAAATTAAAATGTAATGAGGGTGGGAGGCAGGGACAAGCTAGCGTGGACCATCTGAGCTGTTGCAATTCCAGAATTCATCAGTGCCGCTGAAAGCAGGGAGCGGCTGTTGTGTTATTGATGCAGGGGGAGAGGGAGGTTATTGCATTATTGACATACAGTAGGTGGAGAAAGATTACCATGTTAGCAGCGGTACAAGAAGCGAGATTATCCAAATGCAATAAGCCATTGTTACAGCAATGACATTTTTCCACACCTCCCCCCCCACCCCGCTTCTTATCCTGTCCTTTCCACCTCCTGCCTGCAGAATATTAAAGGTCAGTAATATCCAGACAGATGGTTGGGAGGGTGTACGGGTAGGGGCTGCTTTCTTTGGTCATTTTTTTCTGAAATGGTGATTGTGCTCAGAAAAAAAAAAAAGGCATTTGAGTTTTCCGACTGGGATTAACTCATCCGAATGCTGTACAAGGCAAGAGAGAATTTGGGCTAGGAGACTGTACCTTTCCCTGACATCTGCACTGCTCTACATGACAGCTCTGAGGAGCACAGCTGCATTTAGGCACTGGAATAACAGGGATAAACGTCACTGGATTTGGGCTCTTTATTTAATACACAACTTCACTAAATGTTTTTTTTTTGGATGTGAAAGACAGACAGTGACTTCTTGAGGAGGGTCTCTGCAATGCATTCATCCTCAAAGGACTTCGATTGCTCATTCAGAGAGCATTTGTCTCTCAGGTTCACCGTTTTGCTTTCAGACAAAGCCTGTTTTCTCCAAAGACAGGACTGTTTTCCCTTGCCTGTATTTGAGATCCCTGGATTTACTTCTGTCCTCCTCTAGGCCTTCTCATTTGCTCTTAGAGCAGGCTTCCTAGCACTAAGCCAGAACTGAACAAAACCATGGCCCACTGCAGAGAAAGTGACTCACAATGCAAAATACCCTCCCTAGAAAATGCACCAAGCTGTGCTCATGGATCAGATCTGCAGTTCAGAGAAGTTAATGCCAAGGCTCCCCATCGATGGCTGTTGGTTTGGAGCTGGCCTGAAGTGATCAGCTCATATCCTCGTGGATTTAATTGGGTTATGGGGGCGACTTCTGATCCCTAATCCCCAGGGAAGGAGCCACAAAGATTGCCGCGTCTGCAGCAATCTCATCTGTCCATGGTTGCAGTCAGGGAGAGAAGAATGGCTGCTTAATCAGACGCACAATCTGAAAATGTCACATTATTATTTATGAAGTGTTTAATAATCACACCACAATCATTGGGCGCAGTGAGGTGGAAAAAGAAAATGTATTTTTTTTTTTCCAAATAATATATTCAAATTCTGTTATTTTGGGAGAAAAAAAAAATCCGAGTAAATGATTTCTTTTAATTTGCAGAATACAGTCGGTGCTAGTTTTGCAACAACGCCTTGTTTACGCTGGGATCAGAAGCGACGCACAGCTGGGGCAGGCTGGAGTTCAGCAGCTCGGATCAGCCAGGTGGAGTCAGCCTCTGCTGTCCACACGCAGCTCGCATTCGCCGCTTTGAAACCCCACAAAGCTTTTTCAGCTCTGAGTGGCACAGCCAGGCACCGGGTTGTGGGGTTGGCTGGATGTGGGTCCGGGAACCAGACTGGGGCAGGAAGCATTTCGGTTGTGTGCACGTATTTGCATGTTGCTGGAGGACGTGGTTTGTCTCGTGAGAAAGACAAACAGACAGCCGTGCTTACTGAGGGAGGACAAGGGAAAACAGTCTTCCTTTTCAGCCAGAAATTCATCTGAAAAAATAAATGGGTTCAATTTGTAATTATCACATATACGTGTCTGTGTTTGCCTCAACATCTCACCTAATATCTTTTCCATTTTGCTGTCTTTCTCTCTGTGACCAGGGAAGCCTTTTGTAGACGTTTTAAATCTTAAATATATAAACCCTTACTCTTTCTCCCTATGTTGCATCCTTTCTTTCGAGACCGGACTTTTTTTTTTTTTGTCTCCTTACTGCTGTCTTTCTTCCTTTTCCTATTTTTACACCTCAGCTGTTTTCTGGGACAGGGTTCTCAGAAGAACAGAGATGCAGCGTCCGGTGGTAGGGGATGGGAACTGGGAGCTCGTTGTGTTGGGGTTGGTGGTGGTGCATGTGTCTGTGCATTTCTTCAGCCGAGCTCCTGGCGCTGCTCAGGGCTTTGGGCTCCCTCTGTTGGCTTCCTGGCTCTGGAGCAGCGGAATTAAAACATTAATGTTACCGGGCTGTGTCAGGCAGAAGCAATTTCTCTGTTTCTAACTGGCTGGTGGCCAAGTTTTTGAGGACATGACCAAGCCCAATAGCCTATTGCTTCGAGAATTTGCCTGCTTCTGAATTTGGTGTGCGGCAGAGAACTCGGGGAATCGGAGGCTGATTCATTTAAACACCTGAATCTTGGGCGTGCGTCTATGCAGGAGAAACAGATGAGGTCTGTGGGCTCAGGCCAGGGACACACCAGCCCCTCCTTGGCACGATGCGCTGCAGCTGGACACGTCCCCATCTCCATCACCTCTTTTTTGGGCTTGGTTGCGGAGTTGGTGCAAAGCTTTGTGCCCAGATGTGTTGTAAGGCCTGCCGGCATGGCCACTTGCAGCAAACACAAGCTCATCCCTCTCCCAGGAGCTTGTGGTGGCCTCTGAACCCATGGCACCCACCCCATGGACATGGAGGTGATGGCACGGGGAGGACGACGGCACTGGCCCGTGCCGACACGTCCTTCACACAGCTCCCATGTATCACATCATCTCTGCCGATTAACGCCGTGCAATCAACAGTTTAATATGTTACTACTAAATACGTGAATTATATTATTCCTTTCTGACATTGCAATCACTAGATTTTTATGCTTTGATGCTGAATCTAGTAAAACTTTAAATTAGAGTAATTAAATAATTAGCTGTAATATGTGACAAGCCGACAGAACGATTGCTCTGTTTTATTATTTTGCCACGACGCCGTTGCTTCTGTTTGTGTTCAGGCAGCCGGTCCTTGCAAGGCAGAACACGAGCAGGAAAACCATCATCCTCCAGAGCCAGAGATCTCGTCCAGAGCCAATTCTGAGCTGGGAAAGTCATTTATGTTGCCTTGAGCTCCAACAGCAGCTCTCCCTGTTTGTCTGATTTCTGTTTCTTTGTCTTTAAGATACACTTCGCCACTGCTTTCTCTCCCCAAGAATTATTTCTACTCTTTTCCAAAGCTCTACTGTCCCTAATGGCTTTTCCCTCTCTGTTTAACCTTTACACTTCAATGCACTTATTTAAGCTTTTATCTTTGGTTCAGGGCTCTAGCTGTTTTCTGTATGCCCTCCCCCCACTTCTTTTTATTTATTTATTTATTTAATGTTATATATTAGCTGCCCAACAACATATCCCTGTGACAACTGGAAAAAGAAATACCCCGTTTTATGCCTGAGGAGCTCCTGCTGGGAAAAAATGGGTTGGGTGAGGTTTTGCAATGTAGCACTGGCAACCTGAAATGTATAAAACCGGGCAGCCCTGCAAGAGAAATAAATCTGTCACTGCCACATCGTGGGATGCTCAGAAATCAAATATCAATTTAGATGAGCAGGCAAGATTGCCAGAGCAGGCCTGGGCTCTTCCTCTCATTCATTTTACCTCTTTACCTCTCCTCCTGCTCCCTCTGCCTCTCCTCGTGCCCCTCTTTATCTGCGCACCCAGTTGTGCCTGAGCAGTGCACAAAGTGCTTGGGAAAGCACTGGCCACAACACGTGCTGCCAGCTAGATTGCCCAACCCTTCTGGATCACTAGGATTTATAAGTTGACACATGAACCAGGTCCTGTGGTCGAGGACGTCACGTTTTGGACATCCTCATAGGGGATGCTCCTAATGGAGCCTTCATTCATCTTTTATTTTATTTTATTTTATTTTATTTTATTTTATTTTATTTTATTTTATTTTATTTTATTTTATTTTATTTTATTTTATTTTATTTTATTTTATTTTATTTTATTTTATTTTATTTTATTTTATTTTATTTTATTTTATTTTATTTTATTTTATTTTATTTTTTATTTTATTTTACTTTATTTTATTTTATTTTAGTTTAGTTTAGTTTAGTTTAGTTTAGTTTTATTTTATTTTATTTTATTTTATTTATTTTTAAGTTTTTTTTTTTTTTAATGCCAGCTGTTTTCTTGCAGGTTAGTGCCAGAAGGAAATGCTGCTCTTGTTCGTCATTCAGGATGTAATCACTCAGGTGAGAAAAGAGTTGTCTATCTGGCCCCTTTGCAGTGCTTTGGCACTGCACACCATGGCCAGAGGCAAAGTGAGAGCATCCTCATTTACCAGCTCCCTCCCAGGACTGTGGGCAAAGTCCCTGCAGTGGCGTCCAAAATCATTTTGGCTTGCATTGTTCCAGCAAAGTGCCCCTCACGCAATCCCTTGGCAAGCGGATGGAGGCATCTCACCGTGGTTAAACCCCCCGAGCCCACGCCTGGCCTGAGGCAGCACCCATGGGACACACACGGGGACCCTCCCCTGTCCATCACTCCCACAGTGCCCATCCCTCCCGCACTCCCTCTCCTGTTTTCTGCAGCTCCTCCAAAACCTGCGAGCAGCAGCGATGTGTTTTGCAGACCCACAGGGTGTGAGGAGAAGTGACAAGATTTTCCTATAAATATGGCTCTAATCACATAAACGTGCAAACCCCTCAGGAGCGATCCAGGTGAATTTCACACTCTCTGATAGGATTTTGTTGTTTCATTTTCTTTCCTTTTTTTTTTTTTTTTTTTTTTTCTTTTTTTTTCCTTCTAATTTTTTACATCACTGCCAGTTCTGGGCTGCACTTCATCTTTTTTTTTTGTTGTTGTTGTAGCTAGCTTAGTCTACATCCCCAGAAACCCACTAAAAGGCTCTAAATTAAATACTTCACAGCAATGCAGCACTTTGCAGCCTTGAATTGACAATTAATCCTCACGCTCTCACTCGTGGCCAGCAATGGCAAAGCAGGCTGGTTCCTCTAAAATAACTGGGAAGCAAACCAAAAGAGCTGGGTTAACTTGGATCACCATCAACTTTAGTGGGCTCACATCAGGGGTTAATTTGGCTTAGAGAGATTTTGACTTTAAAAACCAAAGCCTCCAATTTTCCTCTCGTCCTGTCTGTGCCTTCATTTGTTGGGTGCAAATCTAGCAACGACACCAGCACCCCTGACAGAATAGAAAATTGCCAAGCCTTTCGCTGTTGCTATTTTCCTAGCACTATAAATATTCCCCCTGATACATTTTAGGCATTTTACATCGTACGTACATATCTGGCATCACTGGTCCCTGAGATGCTGCTTGCCGTAAGCTCAATGGGATGTGAGCTCCGTTAGCTTCCTTGGGGAAAATTCATTCTCCCACTTGTTTAAACTTCTTTTAATTTAATAGAGGAATGGTAGGGAGTAAATCTGCAAAGTAAGAAGGATATTTACAAAAAAAAAAAAAAAAAAAGGTGTAATTGTTGGGCAGGTTTTTGTTTGTTTGTGTGTTTTGACAAGAAGCACTGCTTTAAAATGTGAGAAATTTGAATAGAGAGACTCAAACACATTTTTAGCACAATTAGTGGAAACTCACAATGTCACTGTAAGAGTAACTGAGGCACTGTGCCACTAACTCCTGAGGTGTTTGATCGGCTCGGCTCTTGCACAGCAGAAGCTGGATGCTGTTGCAGGGGGAGGGCTGTAAAGTCGCTTCCACCAGGTGGAAGCTTGATGAGATCTAACTTAAATAGGTGCCTTTTAGGGCATTTTACAACATCTCTGCCTTTCAGCCCATTACGGAGCAACCTGCCTACAAACCAGTGGGATCTATTGTCCATCACCTCCGGTGCTATTTATATGGGTAATTTAATTTAACACCAGCAGGAGGCTTCCAAATAACTCTCCCCAGCATGGGAAGAGAAATAACCTCCAGTGCATATTCGCACAATATTTTTGACCTGCGGGGCTGACCACATTTTGGGGGGGATGTGCGTTGTTCTGCTTGGAGGAGAACTGAAGCCAGATATCTCTCCCCTCTTTCTGTTTTATTTAAGGGATTTCCTAATTCTCCTTTCTCAGCTCTGAATCTCAAGGGGTTTTTGTGTTCCTGCCATTTTCTCCTAGACCTTGCATTTGGTGTAATAACCGCAGAAATCACTCCTGCCTTTACGAACAAGCCTCTCTGCTGTTGTTGCTGCTGTTGTTTTTTTGACCATTACACAATTCAGTTTCAATGGTGGCCCTACAAAAAACTGTAGTGACCCAGGCACAGTGTGTGGCTCGCAGGGGACAGGGCCATGGCTGCCGAGGAACAGCAGAGCTCCAGACCGCATCCCCAGCCTTGCCGTGCCAGCCTGTGTTTTGGGTGATGGCCCCTCTTGTTTTGGCTATCATGACATCGAGCCTCAATGGAAAGGCAACTGCAATTGTGAGTTTCACCGAGGTTATAACCTACCCATCACAATATGGTGTATGTCTGCACGGAGTGAGGTTTTTATAGGCTTGTGGAAAGATGCCACATGCTTACTAGCCAGTGAATAGAAATAAGAGAGTACTAATTAGGTCTGTGATGTTGGCAGATGGATCCATGTGTCGGGAAAAGAAAGCCCTGCGCTATACAGAAATCCAGCCATCTTTCAAGTGCATTCATCAATAAATGTAAACCGGGAGGAAGAGTTATTCCACGTTTGAAGAACACAACGCAGATTTTTGCACCAGGCTCCTATGAAAGATGCAACCTTCTGAACCGAGCCGTTTCTGAATACATCATTTAACTTATCTCACAGTGCAGCTGTCTTGTGAGATTCCAAATGTCACCAAGTTTGGGGACATTTCTGAAAGGAAATGTGCTCACTGTTTCTTCAGCTGCCTTTATTAATCGAACCTGAGGGGGGACAGGTGGGTACAAATGGTTTCATTTGGCACGCGGGATATGTTGATTCTGTGCATATATATATTCTGATATCCTGTGCATATTATTAGCTGGGGATGAAGCTTTCCAAGCTTTTCCAGTGCCAGTCTGCTGGGGACATGGAATTTAATCAAAAAGTGTCCTGTCACGGATTTTGGTGCCCCTGCAAGGCACGGCTCTGATTTTGCAGTGGGATGAGCAGTGTGGGAATGCTGATGTATTTTTTTCCCACTTGCCATAACCATAACCCATACTGAAAACCAGCATTTTGGCAGTGCTGTGATTGCATCACATGAAAACAGCTCTGCTGCATCCCGCTGCTGGCTGCTGGCCCTTCTATTACTGCTCCACGGGTACCAAGCCGTGGCAAATCCCGGGTGCCCTCTCACCCCTCGCTCAGGATACCGACTGCTAAAGAAATAAGCTCAGCTTTTTTGGGAGGTGTTTTTAATTTTTGCACTCAACTAGTCACTTCCCCCGCCCCCACACTTTATTTATAATATTTTTTTTTCCCATGAGTCACAAAAAGGTTGCAGCCAAAAGCTTTTGGGATGACAGATGATTCACAGATAACCTCCTCTCTGGATTTGTACTCCCAAGAACTTTGGGAAAAAGAAAACAAAGTAATTTTTGGACTACTGCAACTGCTCATGCTGGGGCTGTATAGCGATAAATTACCTGGCCTCTCCCTTCTCCTCCCCCCCAGTGGCTCTGGCACGTGCGCATTATGATTAATGCAGGCATTGCAGGTAATATTAAGCGCGTTGGAAGGTTTCCATGAGCCAAAGGCTATTGGGGCCATTTCATAGGCTGGAACGGAGGCCGTTAGGGAAAATGTGGGCACTGCAATTTCACAAAATGCATGAAGAGCTGGCTCTAAGCGCAGACACACCTCTCCTCTGAGAGGAGGCTCCTGAAAGGCGACGCTTTATTTTCCTGAAGCCTTTTTCTGCCTGCTTAAGCTCCTGGGCTGTTACAGAAAATAGGAACATTTGGGCCCTATCAGTGTAATAGCTAATAATAGCCGCGCGGTTTACTTATCTTCCCACCATCCCTTTAATATACCCAGTCATTTTCTAACAGATGGGAAACAGGTATGGAGGAAAACCAAGCAGCTGGCCCAAGGTCGTATGGGAAGGCTGTGGCAGAGCCAGAGCCGAGCCGGTTTGCAGATCCTGCGCCAAATCCCCAGCGACTGGGTGACGTCCTCGCCTCGCGAGCAGCGGGGGATCGCACACCGAGAGCTGAGCCATCGCCCAGGCTGTCCTCGGCCTTATCTGCCAGGGGAGAAAGCCCCAAATTGGTTCTGAGTCCCGAGTCTGCTCTGCAGCTTGGCCCGGGGCTGGGGTCTCAGGAGGAACAAGGGGGGCTCAGCATCGCCTTCAGTGGTAGGCAGGATTTGGCCTTGTGCAGCAGCAGCCATGCTAGGGAGAGCTGCAGGAGCTGGTCATCTTGCAGAATGTATAAATACATATATATCCACATATATTCGTATATAAAACCTTCCTCCCGTTCAGAATGGAGCCCACCCTGCCCAGCCTTGCGCTGCTCCCAGCCTCTGCCTGCTAATGCAGCCTCCCCATGCTGATTTTGGTGCGGTGAGCACAGAGGGAGCAGGGAACCATCCTTAAAAAAACATAAATAAATGCTGCAGTGAAGCAGGTGCTTGAGTTGTTCCCTAATCTAGAAGGTAACTGCTAATTAGTTTTGTCTGCAGTGCAAGCCTTCGCTCCACACGGCGTATTTGGTGTCAGAGACGGATCCCTATCGGGGACTTTATCTGCTCGCTGTCCTCCCCTGGTATTCAAAAGAGAAATGGAGATTCCATCTCCAGCTCTGCCTTTCCGCCGTTATCATTTCTCTCTTAGAAATCCAATCATCCACCCTTTGTGGCTGGAAGGGGGTGTTTCGGGGGACTCAACCCATCCCCTGGCCCTGCACACCTCCTTTCCCAAAGCCTGCGTGGCTCCCGGGGCAGCCCGTGCCTGTGTCCTGGCCGTGCCCGGGGTTGTGTCCCTTCAGCAGGGGCCCGGTGCCGCACGGGGATTGCCCATGTGTGGGAGGAACACAGTGCACGGCCCATTTGAAGCCGTCTTTATAAATATTCAACTCCCCCCGACGCAACGGGCGACACAGCAAAGCAGCCCCTCCTGGTCCTGCATGCCAATAATTTGCAGATTAAAGCTCCTCCAATGCGCGTCTCCACAATGGGCCCTGCCTTATCTGGACTGGGCCTGTGGAACTATTGTGGTGATAATCTGGGGATTAAGAGACTTTAATAAAAAGCTTTGACATGACAGGTCATAGCCGCTCTGGAAAAAAAAAATAAAAAATCAAATCTGTTACTCCCGAATGGCTTAATCCTGTGTGAGCCAGGATCGTGACTCGCCGACAGTGCTGGGGGATGCAGAGATGCTCAGCACCTTGCGCCAGCAGCCCGTGGTCCCTTAGGATGGGGCGTAATCGCCTAACGAGTTTGCTGCTCTCAGCGTGCCTTATACAGCCCACTGCTTGGGGACTCCGCTGCTTTTCCAGGGCTTTTCTTACAACCTGGGGCTGTGACCACATTTAGCCCTCGGTGGCAGAGGATGCCCGCTGCCTCCATCCTTTGGCTCCGGGTGCAGCATCATGCGCATCCTGCCCCAGCTCCCCGCATGTTTCGGGGCCGACTCCAGCCCCCGGACCCCACACCGAGCGCGCCCATTTGCGGTAATTACATTTGGGTTTCTTACAGCAATCCTCATCCGGCATTACTCTCTAAACAAATTGTTAATATTTTAAGTGTCTTTCATGAGCCTGAGTCTAATTAATTAAAGGTTTATGAAAAACAATTAGGTTTTGATAGGGATCACCTTCTCTCGAGTCCCATGTCTGCGCGGAAGAAAGAGAGGGGTTAGAAAGGCTCAGGTTGAAACTTAGAACTGCAGTGAATAAGAGAATACACAAATCCCACATGGATTGGGGAAATTAGGACATTTGGTGCCAGATTGTCTGACTAATTAGATTTCTATCAAGTCCTGAGGGACTGGCTGATGCAGCATTTTAATTTAAAGCAGCAGCAGCAGCAGCAGCAGCAGCTTTTTTCCTTCTTCTCATGCCCTTTACCAAATTGCCTGTGTTTGCTGCACCATGCAAACGTTTTCCTTTTTGATGGTGCACCTCTGCAAGGACCAGACCTTCTGCATTTTGCAGCACGGGTCTGCTGTGCACTGCTGGGTTTCTTTTGAATGGGAAAGCAACTCTGTATGCATGGGAGGGGATTTTCCCATTACATGGGGCATGGCATTCCTTGACAGGCAAGTGGGGTAAGAGGAAAAAGCTGGGGTGTCTTGGAGCTACCCAGTACTCCGGCTGCTCTTTGTAATTGGGAGCATCTTTATAGACCGGTGTGTTGAACTGGAAAGCAGAGCAGAGGCAGTAGTGGCTCTCTGCAGACCGAAGCTGCTATCTAAACAGCTTCCAGGGCACCAGGAGCAGAGCTTTGCATTGCAGATGAAATGCTGGCCACCTCTTGGAGTCAGTTCATTTCCATCCCGAGCCTCCTGAAATGAAGATCTATGCCCAGGCGGCTGCTCCCCGCAGGGCGAGCGGAATGGCACCTCTTTCAATTACGGCCCTTGAAAATATGGTGATGGGGTTGTTGTGCAGGCAGGCACGGGCCGGGGAAGGGAGCAGCCGGGTGGCAGAGCTGCGGGGTGGGCAGGAGCCCGAGGCCCCCGTCCCTACACCGCAGAGGCAGTCCCGGAACCTGATTTACAGCAGCCTTCAAACTTTCAGTCTCCGGAGTTTCAGGGGATGGACCAACGTGCAAATCGAGTAAGAACTGCGGGATTGTCCTCTTGTTTCTAAGGAGACACCAAAATTTAGTGTTAATTGCCCCCAAATTAGTTAGCGTCGTTGAAATAGAGGAAGTGGAGTTTTTTAAAGCCCTTTCTTACTTGACAGCATGAGATTGCAAATATTCCCGTGCCCTATTTAATGAAAAATTATTATGCTATTATTGCTATTTTATATGATGGATATATAATTAACGGGGTCTATAGAACCGTTTCTTCTCCCATTTTGCTCTACTTCTTCCAGATTATTTTATCAAAAAAAAAAAAAAAAAAGATAATGGAATTATATCTTATGCTTCAATGAAACCAAAAACTATTATTCCTCTAGATAACCAAACCCAGCAAAGTCAACCATTTCAGTGAATATTAAACACAAAAAGTACATTTCAGATGTATTATGAATCTGCTACGAAGTCTTTAACTCATTGCTTTGTGCAGAGAAGTTCAGCAGTGGAGGGAGCTAAAATGAAATGAGAGCCTCTAAAGACCTTGAATTTCCCAGCTCTCATTGATTGAAAGCAGGCCTCTAACGTTATTGAAATGGTTTCACCTAACCTTGTTTTCCTGTTATTATTTGGTTATGCTTTTGGGGGAGGTTATGTAATACTTATTTACCCCCGTCAGCGATGCTCAGACCGATTTAACCCCGCTGTGAATCACGCAGGATGCCGGCCAGGACGGGCAGCGGTTCATGGCCTGGCCTCTCCAACTTACGGCATACATGTTAAAGAGGGAAAAAGGCAGAATTGCCACCCTCTGTACTGCAAAAACATTAAGGGACTGAAGGGTGGATGAGATCCCACTAAACGGGGTAGTACAGAAATACAGAACAAAAGGATGTCTTTAGCCCCAAAGTGCTCAGGTGCCGTGAGCTTCCCAAAAACAGCAAATAAGTTTGAGATCCTGCGAAAGCAGAGCTCGTATTTAGGATCCTAAGAAGGATCTCAGGTCTCTTGTAGAAGATTCCTAATTCTCCCAGCCAGGTCTGTGGGCCTATAAAGTGCTCCTTCCATTTTGTGCTGGTGCTTTTTTACCCTTGCACTGCTGGAACAGATAGAAAAATGAAGAGTGGCGATTATAAAACACAATTCCAGGTAGCTGCTTCTGGAGACCCATGGAGAGACCAAATATATCGGCCCACAGAGAGACCAAACATGACGTATTTTAACATACGAGCCTCAATCACTCAGAAGCCAGGCTGGATCTTCTAGCAATCATTTACGCCCTGCTTCGTGGTAAAGAACAGATTGCACCAGAGGGAGATTTTCAAAAGAAAAAAAGTTAAAAAACAAAGTGACTGGCCACGTTTTTCTGCTGGGGACACGAAAGACAAGCGAGTAACCGCTGCCTCTGCCCAACCTGGCGCAGGAGGGATCCCCTTCGTGATCCCTGTCCGCGGGCCCTCGACCGGCCACCTCCAGTCACCACGTCTCACTTGCCTGGGAAGTGAAGGGAAATCTATTTTGTTTGTAATAAAGCTGATTATCATAGATAAATGTATCTAATTAGTCTCATTTGCTGACACACAAGCCTTTAATTGCAAGTTGAATAATTAGACATATCTGCATATGCAAATGAATAGGGTTATACTATGTCACTCTTAACATGATTTCTCTGGAGACAAATAGCTCTCTATATTTCAGGAGAGAATATGATATATTAATTTACGTAGACAAATAACTTTATTTAGAACGAGTCGCTCTCATGTTTGTTTATATAACGCAATAAGTGAAGAAATGGAAGAGGTTTTATGCGGAAGGAAACAGCTGGAAGATGCTTATTTGCGAGGGGAAACCCTCGCGAGCCTCGTGCAGCTCTGGGCGTGGGAGCTGGGGGAGATCCCCGGGCACAGACCCCTTGGGGGGGGCACGGAGCCCCTTGGGGCCATGCAGCCCCTCCGTGACCACGCAGCCCCCTGCTCCCTGGGGCTGGTGCTGTGATGCTGCAGCGTCCCTGCGAGCGGACGGCCACCACATCACAGGCAGTGGCCTGGGGCAGGAGGTGCAGCCCTGCGCTGGATGCCTGCGGGGTGGATCCTGATCAGGCGGTGGGAAGGGGGTGCTGGCCGCAGCCCCCCGCTTTGGGATGGGGGACACAGGTGGGCTTCTCGGAGCTCCGGTGTTGTGTCAGCCTGGGACGTTGTGGCTTTGGCAGGGCTGTGAAACTCAGGCTGATCCCTGGAGTGCTTGGCAAGGATGTGCTGGGGCTTCAGCATCACCACCAGTACCACCACCAGCACCACCAGTACCACCACCAGCACCACCATCACCATCACCATCATCACCACCATCACCATCATCACCACCAGCAGCAAAACCACCACCACCATCACCACCACCACCACCAGCACTACCAGCATTAGCAATACCGCCACCAGCACCACCAGCACCACCAGCAGCCCCCCCCCAGCGCACAGCCCCCAGCAGCGGTCGCGGTGCTTCAGCACCCCCCGAGCGCCCCCCGCGCATCCCCCGCGTCCCCCTGGGCTCCGTCCCCGACTCCCCCCGCCGGTTTCAGCCCCCCTCTTCTTCATCCCCCCCCCGGCGTTGCCGCAGCAACCGCGGCCGGGAGGCGGCGCCGAGCCCGGGGCCGGCTGCGGGGGGGCGGCGGGGCCGGCAGGGGGCAGCACCGGCACGGGGCTGGGGGCGGGCAGCGGGCGGGCAGCGGGCAGGCTGGGTGCAGGCAGGATACAGGCTGGGTGCAGGCAGGATACAGGCTGGGTGCAAGCAAGATGCAAGCTGGGTGCAGGCAGAATGCAGGCAGGGTGCAGGCAGAATGCAGGCAGGGTGCAGGCTTAATGCAGGCTGAGTGCAATCAGGCTGCAAGTTGGTGCAAGCAGAATGCAGGCAGGGTGCAAGCAGAATGCAGGCAGGGTGCAGGCTTAATGCAGGCTGAGTGCAATCAGGCTGCAAGTTGGTGCAAGCAAAATGCAGGCTGGGTGCAAGCAGAATGCAGGCAGGGTGCAGGCAGAATGCAGGCTGGGTGCAATCAGGATGCAAGCTGGGTGCAAGCAGGATGCAGTCAGGGTGCAGGCTGAATGCAGTCAGGGTGCAGGCAGAATGCAGGCAGGGTTCAAGCAGGATACAGGCTGGGTGCAAGCAAGATGCAAGCTGGGTGCAAGCAGAATGCAGTCAGGGTGCAGGCAGAATGCAGGCAGGGTGCAGGCTTAATGCAGGCTGGGTGCAATCAGGATGCAAGCTGGGTGCAAGCAGAATTCAGACAGGGTGCATGCAGAATGCAGTCAGGGTGCAGGCTGAATGCAGGCTGGGTGCAATCAGGCTGCAAGCTGGGTGCAAGCAAAATGCAGGCTGGGTGCATGCAGAATGCAGGCAGGGTGCAGGCAGCATGCAGGTTGGGTGCAGGCAGGATACAGGCTGGATGTATGCCCAGAGAGGCTGTGGAGTCTCCTTCTCTGAAGACATTCAAAAGCCACCTGGATGCCATCCTGCGCAACGTGCTGCAGGTGATCCTGCTTGGCAGGGGGGCTGGACTCGATGATTTTCAGAGGTCCCTTCCAACCTCAGCCATTCTGTGAGTCTGTGATTCTCTGGGGGCAGGCAGAATAGAGGCTGGGGGCAGGCAGCACGCAGGCCGGGTGCAGCACAGTTGTAGGCTGGCTGCAGGCAGGGGGCAGGCAGAATGCAGGGAGAATGCAGGCTGAGCACAGGCTGGGTTTTGAACTTTTAATTCACACGTCACAGCCTTAATTTAAGCTGCAGACGTGGGGGGATCCATCACAACACAGCTAGGGAAGCTGGCAGAGGGGTCAGGTTCCCTGTCCTGTCCCCCTGTCCCAGTGAAGGGGGTGGTCACATCTGCTATCAGCCCAACTCGAGGTGAAATAACGGAATTATTTTAAGAGACTCATGGATAAACTTGATTGTGGTTACCTTGCACTTTTTTTAGTGAAATAAAGCCATGAGCTATGGAAAATTGCGGGTGAACATCTGATTTCTTATTACAGAATGGTACAAAAACCTTTAATGCTATACAAACAGAGTTTTTTAACCTGACACGTATAGGTTTTGTGATAAGAGAGAGGTGGAGAAAATGGCTGATAAGGCTCTGAGACCTCTGCCATGTGTTCTAAGCAAGCAGGCAGACAGCTGCACTGAGGTCCTTTGTCATTCCACAAAGTTTTAGGACTCCCATGACCTTTTCAAGCCTCTGGGGAAATTTGGGCAGTGCTGGCACCACAGGGGTTAACCAGCAGAATCTGTGTAAGGCTGATTTTTTTGGGAAAAAAAATGAAATGCAGCTTAGCTGAAATCATGGCTGAATGGGATGTGGGGAAGAGCACCTCTGAAGGGAGCCTGCCCCAGACAGGAGCAGCAGCACTGGGAAAGGGCAGCTCTGACCCAGCCACGCTCCTGCTCCTCCCAATGCCTCTCGCCCCCCAAATCCCAGAAAGTTCAAACCAAGAACTGCTCCGGGACCAAATCCCATGGGTCCTGCAGCTTTTGGAGGATTTTGCTGGGAGAAGCAGCTCACCCAGCCTGCTCCATCCCCACAGGCTGGCTGGTGCAGCAGCACACCGAGCTGCTCGTTCATTCACCTTAGCACTAAAAGCTTAATTCTCCTCCAGCTGCAATGCAGGGGGAGGCCCCGGTCTGAGCAGAACTCGGCTGCAATGGGCTGTTCCCACCCCACATTTCCAGGTGCAGGCAGCGGGACCGAGGTGACGGGTGGCTGCTGGGCTGCCTGCGGGTGCTGCTGCCCCATCCTGGCCACCCCAATGCCGCAGCGTGGCCTTGTGCAGAGCCACCCGCCCAGGGGAGCATTGAAGGAGCAGCAGCTTGCCTCAGCGATCGGCTCAGGATGGGCTTTTTCCTGCATTATTACTGCTGTTAGGATTATTAAACATTTCTATCACAGCAGCAGCCGGGAGCGGCATCCAGCTCCGGTGCATTCTGTGCGAGCAAATCCCCTCCTCTCAGCGAGGTTATCGCGGAAAAGCAGCTCCACACGAAGGGGTGTGTGTGTGTCTGTGTGTGTCTGTATGTCCCTGTGTGTCTGTCTGTGTCCCTGTGTCAGCCACAGCAGCTCCTGTGTGAGCGTTTGGATGGATGGGATGATGCAGGTGCATTCCTGGGGCCCTTCCTTTTCAGGTCAGCTCCAGGCTGATGCTCTTGTACTGACACCTTCAGTCCTTACAGGCCTCTCTTTCTGCACTCGACATGGTTGGGTACGTACTTGCACTTCATACACACAAATATGTCATTTTTTGGAAAGGCAATGTCACAGTGTCATGACGCTTTGCTAAAACCCATCAGGTTGTCATTCCTGTTAATGCCTTTCTAATCCCAATGAATTGGCAGAGAGGGATCAAGCCCCACGCTTGGCTTTGTAAGAGCTGTGGGGCTTTTTTCACCAATTCCTGTGCTCATTCTTCGCATCCAGGCCCGGCATCGTGCTGCAGGTTGCGGCTGAGCATCGCCATTTCTCTTCTCTCCAACAGTTTCTTTGCCTCGTGACAACACAGAGCTTTCACAGTGCAAGCGAGTCCAAGGAAAAGATGAATTTCTTCAGCTATGAAACAAGCATAGCAGGTGATGGAATAAAGTTTCATTCCCCAGCCTGCTTCAGCTGCTCGATCTCACTGTGGTGCCTTTCCTAACTTCTGGCCTCGGCAACTTTCTTACCCCGACCTGTGACCCCGGGAGGGTAACGCTCTTAGTTTTCCTCTGCCTTTCAAAACCTGACCTTTTTACTGAGGGCCAAATGCTGCTCTCAATTGGGGTTAATCTGGAGAAAATCCACGGATTATCTCGATTTAACCCTGTGGTGGCTGAGCAGCTATGTGTAACGTGGGTCCAGCAGGCTCCAGGAGCCTCAGGCTGGGTGAGGAGAAGCTCCCCCAAACCTACAGGTGCCTATAGGGGATTCTTCCACCTCCTGGGAATTTTCTTGGGCTGATGTCAATGAGGAGAGATTCTGTACTGAGGGGACCTGGGCTTTCACTGCCCCTAATCTGCCCTCTCCTGAAACCCATTGCGGGTCCCTGGCCACATGAGGCTGCTGGAGAAGATGGAGCAGGTCAAGGCTGGCCTGGTCCCGCTGGCCCTGGGTGGCCACGATGGCTCGGGAGCACGGGCTGCTGGGTGCCTCTTGCCCCCCTCCTTGGGCACCCCCTGCTGTGCTCCTCTCTCCTGTTCGTGCCCCTACCTGCTGCTCTCCAGCCCATTTTGCAGTGGGACGAGTCCCTTTTTGCTCGTGCTGTGGGTAATGCAGGGAAACGCTCGCCTGCAGCCCCCGGAGCCCCCTCCGCTTCTTCCACCCTGTCCCCCCTCCTCCAGCTGGCTGGGGAAGGGAGAAAAAGCGAGCAGCAAACCCCAAAGACGTGTCATTGTGCTAAGTGCTTTCAAACCTTGCAGGATGTCACTGTGTCACAATTTCAGTTCATTAGGCGGCACGGGGAAGACGCTGGGACATCAAAGAACTCCTTTTCCCTATAGAAACCGGAGCAGCTCTTTTGATCTCAGCCCCCTGTATCCCCCCCAGATTAATATTTACTTGTACAACCAAAACCTACGGGGGATCCTGCGCTTGATTCCGCCATATGTTCTGGGGCGGTTTTCGCTGCTTTCCTGCTTTTCTTTGGGAGGCGTTTTTTTGGCGGGGGGAGGAGTAAGCAGTAATCTTTCTATGTTTATTTATTTGCACGCCACCCTCCGCTCCCCGGACGCAGCAGGGGAGGGCACCCAACCTATTTTGTGTCAAGCAGGAGCTTTGAAGCCTGCCACAATCAAACGCTTGTATTTTGGGGGAACCCAGCCAGCTGTTTGTTTGCTTCCCTGCTTTATATTGATTCAAGGAGTTAATCTCCCAGGCCCCACGCGCTTAATCTGTTAGCTGCTAATGTTGCATAAGATATTGGAACGGTCCCTTCTCCCCTGGATTGCTGGGGTATTTATAGCTTAATGCAGAGGTTTACAACACAACGTTCGTTTTCAGAGCAGCGGAGGATACGTGCGTGTGCCTAACACCACAAACTGCTGCTGACGACAGCGGGGATGTTGTAAGTAACTCCGTGCCAAGAGGTGACCGTGCGCTGCTCATCGCAGGTACCCGTAGGCCGCATCGCTTGGCTCCAGCCAGTCCTTAGGATGTCAGACACCAGGGCTCAGCTGCTGCCTGTGCCCGAGCAGGAACACGGCTTTGTGCACCGAGTGCTCCCTGAGATAGAGAGTGGGATGAAATTGGGATGGGGAAAAGCTCCGTGCTAGTGGGAAGCCCCGAGCTGCAGGCCCTGAGCTGCAGGCCTCAGGCTGCAGGCCCTGAGCTTGGCTCTCGTGGAGTTAGCCTCTGACAAAATGGAGTAGAGATGAATTCAATTCAGCGCCATCTAATTTCTTGAGAGACTCTCTAGGAGTAATTCTACTGCTGATGCTTAAAGAGATTTCAACATTAAATGCAGGAAAGACGGAGATGATGATGGAAAATGACTGCAGAATTCATACCTTCCCCTCCTTCGCTTCAGCACCGCGCATCCTGCCTGTGACTTGGCACGAGCACTGACACAACCCGCAGGTCAAACAAAACATTTTCTTCTCTGCTTTTGTTGCCATAAAACAAAGAGAAGACCGCTGAAGGTGCTTACAGCCTCCTGTCCTGAGGCCACAGGGCCTTGCCCAAGGAGAAAATCTGTTTTTATTTTTATTTTTTAAATGAAGATTTTTAGCATGGTCTTAAAACTGCTTAGATAATGAAAAAGGCACCAGTTCAATCAGGCGACATTGGTCACTCACAGCATTGTGGGGTGCTCTTGGAGGTATTTCTGTGCCCTGAGTCGTGTTCAGGAAGCCAGATCTAAAATGCCCCAACACAGAGGCTGTGGCTGATAAGAACACATGCCCATATTCTCTCTCTCTCTCTTTCTCTCTCTCTTTACTGCATTTTTTCTTCCTGCTGTTTAGGGGGTTTAAACAGCCGTGATTTTCTGTGGCTGACAACACACCCCATATGCTATTTATCTTGTCAGAACTCTCTCCCTCTGCCCTCAGTTCCCATTTTGTTCTCATTAATAGTGATTATGAAAAATGGGGCTAAATACTTACTTTCATATGATTTATCCAAATGTTGAACTGCGTAATTGGAGAAGCTAAGACATTATCCCTTCAGATTCTGTCAAGACTCAATTTCTGCATTTGATTTAATTTTTAAACTCATGACCCATAACAGTACATATATTTATTGCCTTTATGGTGGCTTGGCTGAACAATATATCTATCAGTCAGAACGCAGAAGCTGCATATTATTTGTGAGAATTTAAATAGTCAGTGTTTTTTAAGAACGCTTGTCCTTAGCATGCAGTTATTAACATACGGCCCCTAGATACGACAAAATTGGAAGTCAGCTGGAAGGAATGCCCTTATAATGAAGATATTTAATAGCTGGCATCAAACTCTGGTTTTACTTTTGGTGACAGAAGTGGCACGTGAGCAAACACACAGGAAGGTTTTGCAATGCCGAAACCTTGCCTGCCCCTTTGAGGGCCTGATTCTGCCATTGGACAGATCCTGTAGGGTTTCAGAGCAATTTGCATCCATCCCTTGTATCTCCCGTGGCTTGCAGAGGGATGAAGGGACATCACACTCTGTGCTTACATCCTCCTGCCTCCCCAGCAGTGAGCTTCACCCCCTTCCACCGCAGGAATTGCTCAGCTATAAAAAGCACCCATGCATGGCCACGTAAACCTGGTCCTGCCTTTTCGAGCTCCCACACGGAGATGTACACACAGACACTGGCACCCACAGTATTTATGGAGAGCGAGGCGCTGCCTGGCTGCTATTCTGTGCGTCCTTCCCCCCCCCCCCCCCCCCCTTTCTAATCCATCATTTCTACGCCTGTTTTTTCAGAAATCACTTGTGCACGGCTTTGGCCCTGGTGTCCAGCTGAATGCAAATGCTTGTCTGCAGCAAACTGCCTTCATCGTATGGATCATCAGCGCACACCTCGAGCCCAGCCCGAGCATCGTACAGGCTCCAGGATGAGGACAGCGCAGAGCAGCGAGTGACAAAAGCACAGAGAAAACTCCAAGCTGCATCCGTGTCACCAAATCAGGGCTGACACAGGGCTGAAATTGTTAATAAAACAAGTAATCAAGCTGCTAATATCTGCAAGCACCATTTTGGATAAAGATAATAGAGCAACCATCAGGGAGTATGGTTAATGTATAAAACAATTACTGTAGTCAGATGCTTAAATAAGAGCCACGATGGTAACAAATGCATTACTGTACAGAGGAGCAGTTTACAGTACACATGATATTTTATTTGCGGTGCCAGAATTAAAAAGAAGAACTCTAAGATGAGGCTCAAGGCAAAAATCACCAAATTTTCTCCACCTGCCTTTTTCCTGAGCATGAAACTTGCCAGCACATTTGTGCACACACGTGCGCACACGGATGCAGTTGTAACTTGGTTTCATTTGTTGCAGAACATAATACAATTTTTTAAAGCACGCTCAGTTACTGCCAGCTAGTTCATGTCAGTGGTTGTCTTTTATTTATTATTTTTTAAATACAAATGCACTATTTAGGAGAGCTTCCTTTTAAATAGGCAACTTAAACAAAAGATTCCCATTGCCGTTTTTGATAAGGATCTAACCTCCAATCTTTTATTTTGCAGTCAGCCATGAGACGTTGGCATGGCTCTTCTCTTCTTGCGAGACTCCTGCAGTGAACAATAAGAATATTGATTTTTTTTTTTTTTAGACTAGTAATACCGCAATGATTTTTTTCTCCTATTTTCTCTAGCATTTGCTGGGTTTTGACCAGCTTTAATTGCTACAAAGCTCTCCTATTTTCTGTTGTTAGTGTTAAATCCGTAACCTGCTCTCTGCCGCACGGAAGCGGTTAGGACTTCTCATTGTCTCTTTAATCCCAGTTCCTCTGTTGTTGTCTTCCTCTGTCAGGAGTGAAAAATGCCTTGAGAACCCCAAAGCACAAAGAAAAAGCATCAGGAACAAAAGGAAAACCCTTGGTTGGGACACACAGCTAAACACCGGCAGAGCAAGAGTATGTTTGCTGGGAGAGTGATGCTAAGGAGGAGTTTTGCTGCTTTTTGTTTAAGGCTGAACGTAAGAGCAGAGGTATCGAAAATGGCTTAGCTGAAGTGTGATGTGTTTGTCCAGGGAGATTTCAGAAAGTTTAAAAAAATGTAAAAATTCAAACTATTGTGTTGGCTTCAATGACAACGGTACATTTTTGGGTTTGATTTTATGCTATATCCTGCATGCTTGTAGAAATCAAGGCCAGCAACACTACTCTATACCTCAAGTCAAAAAACGGGGATGGAGAGCTACTGCACAATTCCCTCTGTTTGTGCTATAGACCAAGCACTGACAATAACTGTACTTCAGGTTATCTAATGCTTTGCATTAGAACTCATTTTTATGTTTTTTTACCATTTTTACTACTTCTAGCCCAAAGTTTAAGCAGAAACAACAGACTCATTTCTCAGAATAAGGTTAACGAAAAGCAGGCGGCTCTGCCCAATAAATAAATATTTCCATTGCCTGGCGCACAGAACGCTTGCTGGATATTTTCCCCATGTGCCGGGATTTGCAAAGGGCTGTATACTGTTTCCCATCGACTTCCATGAACTTTGCATTTATCCATTCCTGCAGTGCTCCCTGGTTCCTGTGGGAAATATCTTTAATGCTGGAAATCCTGAGGTTAACTACCTACAAATGGTATTTGGTTATTAAAAGCATCGGCCAGTCTCCGGGCTGAGCAAGGACAGATTTCTTGAGAGCAGTGCGAGCCCTTCGCCGTGGCCCAGGAGGTCAGGAGAAAAACCATCAGCAGAGCCTGGTGGCACCCCAAAGGCCCCAGTCCACTCCCCCACAACAGCATGAGCTCTGCTTCGATTGCATCGGGGGTGCAAGACCTCGGTGCCCTTCGCTGCGGTTGGCCGGCGCGTGGTGGCTGCTATTATTAGTTTTTTATTGTATCACTTGTCTTTTTTATGGCCAGACAGTCAACTGTCGGCATCAATTATGAGAGTTAATATTGACGGACTCTTAAAAGAGGTTTAAATATTAAAGTGAAAAGGGACTTGCTCTGGGCTTCGTCTCTTTGCGGTGTTCGTCAGTAAAGCCTTAACTTGCAAAACAGTTGTCACAGCGATTTCGTGCGTCTTGCGCTGACACGGTGTCTGAGCGGCAAATGTCGCTGGAATTTTTCAAATGAGCAAACTGGAGTTATTAATTATGCTAATAATCATGACTCTTAAGATAGCTGCTCTGACGAAGACAGTGGATAAAACTCGCTTGTTTTAAAAGGGACGGTGGAGGAGCCATTGTCTTTGTCGTATTTAAAGAGCCTCTATGCAGGGAAAAAACCTCTTCATTTCTAGGGAAAAAGCCATTCACACATATAAACCTGAATCCTCAATAAGTATATCTTCATTTTAGCCAACATGCTATTTATTGATTTTCCCTGCAATTATGCAGCGTTGTATTTATTTGCATCAGTGCTCTGCTGTGCCATATATTAAACCTCCCTTCCTCCAGTGGTGGCTCTTTAGAAAAATGCTTCTGATTTCCCCTCAGAGTATGAGGTCAAGAGGCCATAAGTTATGATTTTGAACCTATAGCCAGACCTAATTTATGGATCATTTCTGGTTTCTTGTCCTTAACCATTTAGGGGAGAGTGTTTCATCAGAGAGGCAGTGCGGGTCTGTTGTGCACAGCTGCTTGGAGAGAAGTATCCGCACAGAGAGCCAGGCTTGGCAGCAGGAGATGTATGGACTTTAGCACAGCGCCCTGCAATGCTGCATGCACTTCAGAACTGCTTGTCTATAAATTATCTGTAGTTCTGCTGAAAAATGTTTGGATTTCCTAGTATAGATCTAGATTTTCTTACTAAAGTAAGGAAAATCTCATTGAGAGGAAGAGTCAGTTCTCATGTAACAGAAATTAGTTTTCATTTGCTCAGCACCGAATGCTTCTGGTTCTCATATTTTGTTCTCCAGACTAATATTGACAAAATATAGATTTGCTTCTCTCATTCTCAAACAACTTTGGTAATATTTGCTGTGGACGAAAGGTAAAGGTTTTACATTACAGCTTGTAAAACACTCAGAAAATTTCTCCTGACTTGCAGCAAAGTGCAGTTGGCACTGCCCCGTGCCTGGTGCGCTCCCAGCACCCTGCTGCAGCTCGTGCCGTGCCGGAGAAGTGAAGGCGTTGCTGGTTTAGATTTCACTCGCTGCACGATCACCTGAGCAGCACACGCTGCTTGCTCTGACTCAGAATAGCTCGGAGTGCTTATAAAAGGGCTGATCACCCATTTCAGCTAATTTTGGGTCAGACGCAGAGAAATCTCCGTGGGTGAATCACTGCATGGGGACGTGCAGGGCGGTGCAGGCTGCCTGTGCCGAGGAAACTGTCCGAAGGCGGCCGGGCAGGGGATGTGGCATGCCGCATGCATCAGTTCATTTCTGACTTAACTGCCTCAGCAGCTCTTGGGAGCGATCCCCTTGCGCTTTACATCACCAAAACCATCTGCTAGAGCTGTGCCTAGGATCGCCTGGTCCTCTAGAGGCAGCAGGGAGAAAAAGGCAAAGTGAGATTCCTCTGTGGAAAGAAGTAAAAAAAGAAATAAAAATTTAACCCATTCAAACCCGAACGAAGCCTTTGCAGCCTCAAACCAGGTCAAGCATAGGCTGGATCAGGCCCATCCTTCAGGAGCTCACCGATGATGTTGGGTGCCCTGAGGTCAGCCAGCTGCCTGCAGGGCGCATCGAAAATGCGGCGGAACAAATAAATGGCAACCTCGACAGCTACTGATGAGGTTCGGATGTGAACCGGTGCCAGACGCTGCTGTCAGCATTACCGCTGTGCCCGGCTGTGTCAGCACCGATCTTGCCATGAGAACCTTCAGTCCCACATGTGCACCCAAGCACACGGAAACCCAGCAAGGAAAACGCCCCCGAGCATCCGGACCCTGCATCTGGGGTGCAGAGGCAGCTACACGCATGCAATGAGTGTGCGGGTGCTCAGAGCTGGCTCTGAGCCCCGTGGGTTGGGCTGGAGATGAACCCGCAGCTTTTAATTCTGGATTTATGGCTGCTGGTGATCCTAAGCTAACCCTTTGCCTTTGCAGTGTCTGAATGCAACTTTGGGGATTAATAAACGGGAGAAGTCGGGACCTTAGCTGTCATTAATATAGTAGATGTGCCCGGCACTAAAACCAACAGCCGTAAACCATGGAGGAGCAGACTTCACCGAAAGGCAAACCAGCTACCTGGTGCACAGGGTTAATAGCTTCAAACCAACAGCACAGCCATCGCCGCGGGCTCGGCTGTGCTGCGACTTCCTCCCAGGATCCCAAGGAGTTAAAATGAAACAAACCTCCTCATGCATTTTATGTCACAGCTCCCCCTTTTTTGTCTGTGTGTGACCAAGCCAAGTTCTTTTTTAGCTCTACCCTTTTGAAAACTGCTGGTTACAGATAAATTAAAATGCCAGAACTGAAATTGCCCACGTTAGCCCCTAAGGGAGCCTGCACTGTCATCTTTCATTAGATGCTGATAGACCAAAAGCCCAAGGCAAAGTGAAAGCTGGTTCCTAAGAAAGGGCTGGGAGCCAGGAGCTGCATCTCTCCGCTGTAATTTTGCATCTCTGTCCTTTTAAGTTTAAGCTGAGCAATGCTTTCTTGGACATGTCTGTTTTCATACTGCAAATTTCAGTCTTAAAATCAACAGCAAATATGAACAGAGTATTCCACAGAGTCCTAAATTGTCAAGACAAGCCAATGCATTTTCTCAGAGCAATCTGATGGTTTTGTCTGGTGTCAGCCCTTACATCCTCCAGTGCAGATGATGTGTTTGGACGGTTTAATAAAGAGCTGTTTAGAAATGTGACTGTTATTCCTTTTTTAAAAAAATGGAGTCAAACAATCCCTCGGCAACAAACACAGGATGATCCCCATAGTTCTTCCATCGTTTTAAAGGAGGGACGGTTGCTCGGTGGGCTTTGTGAGGAGCAGCGCAGAGGTGAAATGCTCTGGTCTTAAAATAAAAAGTCTAAATTTAATGCCTGCACAAGAAGCTTAATAAACCATAAAGGCCAGCGGCTTTCCAGCATCCTTTCACTTTGTATTTGAATTAGAGATGTGCTTTGACTTAGAAAAATGGGGCTGGTCCTTGGTGCATGCGGCAGCAGGCTGTGCGCTGGGCTCGGGGCTGGAGCCTTGGAAAGGAGCAAAAAGCCCAGATCCGCATCCTCAGGGGCTGCTCAGAGCTGCACGTTGCTGTCGTGGCCAGAGGACAAGAGCTGCCTCACGGCCCCAGGATCAGCAGATGGGTGAGGAAGAGGAGGCCCCCGGTCATCACCTCTAGGTCTCTTGAGCTTCCTTGCCCCCACAAAATTCTGCTGAGGCAGAGCGGCCAGAAAGCCGTACTGGGCTGCCTGGTTATTTAACCCTAGGATAGATGGGATAGAATTGATAGAATTTATAGAATGTATAGAATTACATAGAATTTATAGAATTGTTAGAATTCATGGTCACCGTAAGGAACAAAGCGAGTGGCTGACTAGGGTACTTTTTAAGACTCGTGAAGCTAGCCTAGTTGGTTTTGTTCATCTGTTACGCTAGGAGTGCAATAATATGCTCCATTTCCATCCACCGTCTTCTATTTATTTGTTTTGATCTATGATGGGGAAAGGAGCCATCTTAGGTATCTCTTGCTTTCTCGGAGTCAGCAAGGTTTTGGTTTTCAGACCGTAACTTCTCTGAGCTCCTAATCTCCGTTTTTATCTTTCTTTTTTTTCTTTCTTTTTTTTTTTCTTCTTTTTTTTTTTTTCCTAGCTGCTCCTGAATTAACTTCTGTTCTGTGTATACACCACAAAGCAAACAACCTCACAGCAAAGTCCAGTGTGCTTTTCTCTTGGCAGCAGGTAGGCCCCCTTCACCGTATGACACCCGCAATTGATTGAGTATATGAAACCATAACACAAAGTAAAGAAGGCTGCCAAGTAGATTGTTCCAAAAGTTATCGGGCAAGGCTGTGGGGAATTAATCTTCATTGCAGCACAACTCCAGAGGAGGCAATAATAATGAGCTGCACTTAGCACAAGTAAATACCTGCGACAGCTCTATGTGCTGCAGTGCTCGAGACCTCGAGATCACAAAGGAGAGGAAAAGGTTTTGGCTTCAGTTCGGGGGAGTTTCTGCTCTATTTGAGCACTCCAGTGGTAGGTGTTCTGGTGGAGGAATTGTGGACATCCCCGTGATGCAGTAACTTGGCGTTTTGGCTTTGGATTTTCCTTTTAGTGCATCCCAAAGACTTGCTTCAAGCAAGCAATGAGGAAGGTACTGCCATGGTCTTCTCAGATCAGCACTGTCAGTGCTCTGCCTTTCCCACTTAACTCTGTCCTCGTCCTTGCTTTTAAAATAAATCTATGCTCATATGCCACAGATGAGGTTTCACCTATCCTGCCTGTTGCCAGAGGCTGCTCATTTGGGATAAAGCTCAGGCTTAATCTCAAATACATGACCTAAATAACATCAGAAGAGTGAAAATAAACAGATCAGGCTTTGGCTTTTGCTCCTTCTGACTGTGGAGGATTTTTGCAGACTGGTTCATCCGGAGGGGTGGCAAAGGGTGTGCATACACCCGGCCAGTCTTTGTAACGCCCAGTGAGGATGCAGCCGCATCTCCTTGGCTGGGACTTGCAGCATCCACACTACATTGAAAGGGTATAAAAAAAAACAACTAAAAGCAAACAAAGAAAAACCAAACAAATATCACACACACACACAAAAAACACAACCACAAACAAACACACAAACAAAAAAAAACCAATAACCGCAAACAAACTACCTTCTGACCCTTTCCAAAAAGAGCCTGGGAACAGCCACCAGGCAGCAGTGGCGCAAATCAGGGTGGTTTCTCCAGTTGGTGCTCAGAGACGGGCATGCTAAAGAAGCTGCTTTGGCCACGGAGCGATGGTTTTGGCAGCAGAAGTCACAGGGTTGTGAGAAGGGCAAATTTGGTCTAAAATCAGAAACACCATTTTGTTTCCTGACTTACAGAAGAGGATAATCACGCTCCCTTTACATGGGTATCATGCCGTTTAATTAGTAAATGATTAATTTGTTAATGATTTCCCTGGCACGGAAAGCACTGCTGAACAGCTTCTTTTCCCAGCCATGTAGAGCCGAAGCAGAAGGGAGGTACATCTGCACCGTCTCAGGGCTGTGCTCGGCTCCTGCTCCATCCCTCTGCCCGAATCTGTTCACTCGGTGGAAGAAGAGGGTGAAAAGCTGTGCTGAAAGCCCGTTCCTGCAGCACCCTCCACATCAAGGCACATAAAATCTTTGTGAAGCTGGGACACATCATCACCCTTTCTGAAGCTAAAAGCCATCAGGTGTTTTCTTAGAGCTGGACAAGGGCTGGGAAGTGAGTACCAGACCTCCTGGTGCCCGCGGCTGCGCCTCACTCCGAGCCACCTGCAGAAGAGATGTTTGCATTGCAAACTTTCACATAAAACATGTAATTCCACTCTATAAACACTCACATAGCCCAAACCCTGCTTATTCACAATTTCAGCAAATAAGATTACCAGTGAAAAGAGAAGGAAGCAGAAATGAATTGCAGCCTTGCTTAAGAAAAGAGAAAGAGACCCATTTAAGCCAATTTCTCCAATCAAGGAGAAAGGCTGTTTGAAAAACAGATGAAAACAAGCCTGGTTTCCTTGCAAAGGAACTTGACCAGAATGGCATTTTTCCATGAAAAAGGCTCGAGAGGGGCAGTTTGAGGGGGCCGGGGCTGCTTCCCCAGGGCAATGTGGCCACAGCCCTGCGGTTTGCACCTCGGCAGCAGGGCTCCCAGCCCCTGCTGTGGCTGCTGCCTGCTCCCTCTGTCTCCCAAGGGGTTAATTTGCTGCAGAGACAGCTGAGAATCTCCAGGAAGGTTTCTCTTTTCCTGCCCCTGCTCCAAAGCTTCCCTGACTGCCGGCCTCTGGGAGCATCCCAGGTTTCAGGCAGCTCTGCGGTACCAGAGATAGGGCTGATGTCTCCTCGGCCGTGGGTCCTGCCCTTTTAATTCTTGTGAGCTGATTATCTGCCTTTCCTGATCTCAATCCCCCCCTTTTCACGATGCCTTTCTTACCCAATGCCTCTTGCCAGCCTTTCCCCCAGCCCGGCTCAGCCTCTGGGGAGAGCCTGCCCCTTTCACAGCTTTTCGCCTGACGACACATGACTCCCAAGCAAGTGCTTTTTTTAGGGCTCTTGACTTTAAAAAGCTCCACTTTTCGAACAGGGACATGTGCTTAAAAGGGGCAACGTGCCCAGTGCTGAAGGATAATCCTGACATCAGCATTGTGGCACCAGAAATACACCTGCTGTGAGCGTGAGCAGAGCTGGACCCCTCGGATCTCGAGCGGCTTCAGATTCCTCAGGGAAGCTCAACGCACACACACAGAGCACTGCCTGTTGTGTGCAAAGTCATGCATTCAGCTCTCTGCAAAGTGGCGAGATTGGCTTAAAAATAATGAGGTTTAAAAATAGAGAAAAAATATATTTTGGGCAACTTTTATCTGCTCCTTGGCTTTGGAGTGGTTTTCAGCTTGGCTCTGGGGACCACTTCAATCCCATTTCCAAGTTCTTCTCCGTACCCTGGAGGGCCAGACATCTACTTGAAGAAATCAAATCAAATCTGAGATTGCCAGAAACCCCACAAAATACTGACGGTTTTTAAACCAAACAAAATCTTCTCTCCAAAAGGGAGCCCAGTCCAGCCCGACAATACAAATCACGAGCTGGCAGTGCAGCCCTCCTAGCGAGGCATCCTTGCTGATTAGCGCTGCTGCCTCATTAACATGCATACTGTAATCTCATTTGCTCCAGGATTGCTTTGATGTTAATTCCAGCGTTTTGGTGCAGTGTGGTACTGCACTTTGTGTTTCCAGGCTGACATCCCTCTCTTCTGCAGCCCAGGCCTTCCCTTCCTCCTGAGTCCTCCCTGCTGCAGCCGCCACAGCCCCGGCCACCCCGACCCTCCCAGCCTGCAGCTTTGCTCTCTTGCACGCAGCCTGGTGCTCGTGCTCTGCTTTCCATATAATTTTTTTCTATCATTTTCAGACACCCTTTTATATATCTTTTCAAGCTAAATCCACCATTTCCCCCGGCCCCATTCCCTGGGTCGGATGTTCAGCCACAAAGGGGACCTGGTGCGGGGCCAAGGGGATGAAATCGTGACGCTTTCTGCCCCGAGTGCTTGCTCTGGGGCTCGTGAACAAACCTGCTCAGCCCCACAGCCCAGCCAGGCTGTGCCGCCTCCTTCCTGAGATGGTGGGGATGGTTTTGGAGCAGAGGATGGATAAGGCAGCATCCTCTGAAGGATGCCCACCAAGCCCTGGCTTCTCCAAACACCCTGTCTGCTTTGGGGGCTGTTCTTATGGCTAGAGGAGAGGACAAGGACATCAGGCAGATGTCCGGAGAGACGGGGGAAGAAAGTTTAATGCATGTTGTTATTGGTATCTGAGTTATCGAGAGAGCCAGATGTGTGGCTGGGGTTGGCTGGGGCTGGGGATGCTGTGAAGAGATTCTGTTCAAAGCAAGATGGGGACTTCACCGCCCCACAAAATCAATCATTTACACACTTAAACGCATATTTCAGCTATCACAGGCATTTGCAATCACAAGGGCTCAGAGCTACCTCAAAACACAGGCAGCGCAGGAAAGCTAGCCTGCTTTATTGTCTGGGAGATCAATGACTTTAATAATTAGCATCTTACTTACACATAATTTCTATACTCAATTTGAATCTTAATTAGAGGTGGAGAGGGGGGATGTAGAAGCTGTGATGCAGCACAGCGCCGTGAGCTGCTCCCACCCCTTCGGAGCATCATCCCCTGTTTGGGGAGACACCCTGGGGCTGTTGGGGGGTCATTGCTGCCTGTCCTGTCCCCAGAGGCTTGGCAGAGGGACAAAGTGCAGGAGGACACAGCACTGGAGGGTCTCAGAGCCAAGGGACCCGCACTCATCCTGCCTCAAAGCCCAGTCCAGTCCCCTTCAGGGGCTGGCCAAAGGACCGCGCACCTTGGGTGTGCACCCAAGCTCTTGGGTGCCAGCACCCAGTGCCGAAGGGAGACGTGACAGCCTCTGGGGCCACCTCTGCACATTGCTCATTCGCTGCAAGAGGAAAGCTCGGCTCCTGAGGAGCTCCCCAGGCCCTGGAGCAGTACAGCCAGAATGACTCTGGATTTTACAGATGGACAAACCCAGGCAGCGAGACGCCAAGCGACGTTCGAAGCTCTCCCAGCACACCCAGCAGGGCTGGGACTCAGATGGGTGTTTCACGGGGTCCCCGTCCCCCTGCCTGGTGCAAGACGGGCTGCAGGTGGGCATGGGGCAGTTCGGGCTGCAGCTGAGGGTGTCCGATGTGGTCAGCTGCTCTAAAAATCTGCAGGCTGTAGGGCCCAAGAAAGGGCCCGAGGAGCTCTCGGTGCAGGCAGGTTCAGCCCGCTCAGCCTACCTGTCTTTGCACAAGGACGTGCATCACAAAACCTGCTGCATTTGAAGCCCAGCGTTTTAATTAAACTGATTTAACATCCGAGTTTGCGAGGGGCTCAGGGCTGGCAAGCACAAAGGAGCCTCACAATCACTCTCGCTCCATTGTTGACGGGCTTTTGCTCTCTGTTTGTACAATAACCTATTGAACTTTTCCAGACTGTAATTCAATACAGAATAGATCCTTGCAGGAGGCTTTTTTTGGCAGGGAGCACTGAAGGCCTTGAATCAATTTCACTTTTCCAGTGTGGCTGTTTAATGTATTGATACCAGCTGGAAAAAAAAAAAAAAAAAAAAAGGAATCAATGTTACTTTTATTTGTCCTGAGCTGAAGCTTTTTGGGGCTGTTCTTTGTGACACCGATACCACGCGGCGTGTGGCCATTGTCCCACCTTCGCAAGGAAAAGCAAAGTCTGTTAATGTGAAACAAGGCATTTTTTTTTTTGTCAGTAATACTTCCCATTCTTGCAAAGGCTTAAAACCTTTTATACAAAAAGTCCAGCACTCGCACCGGCGCGTGGCTTAGCCGGTTATCCTAATGAAACCGGGAAAATGCTGCGTAGTGCCCGGGACCCTCGAATGCAGCTGCATTGCTGTGTGAGCACGGGACGAGGTGTGCTCAGGACCAGGCTCAGGCTCATGTCAGGATGTGCCTGGAGCAGGGCTCTTTGGTGACGATGGCCCAAGTGTCCTGTGCAAACTGCCAGCTTTTCTGAGCTGGGACACGCATGCTGTCCGCCCCATTTGCACCGGGGACAAGCCTGGCACATGGGTGGGAGACAGTGGCTGGCCACAGTGCCCTCTGCACTTAATCCTAAAACCATTCCCACCCCTGTCATGCAGACGTAATCCTTGGGAATGCCTCGGCTGCAGAGGCAAAGCAGACCTAGATCTGTGTGACACTGGAAAAAACTGGGTGAGGAGGCAGAGAGGTGGTCCTGTGCTGCGCAGAAAGCTGTGCAGGAGCTTAAAGGAGGAGGCAGGGCGGTGGGATGGGGAGAAGGTAGTGGGCTGGGGACAGCACGATGGGCAGGGGGAGATGGGGATGGGGCAGGAAAAAGCCTCATCGTGGCCACAGGGTGGGCTCAGTGGTGCCCTTCCATGTGTGCAGGAGCAGCACGGAGCTGGGGGGCGGCAGTTTGGGGAACACGGCAAGGAGTACACCCTCCGGGGCAGGGGCTGAGCGTGGCACACCAGAAGCACTCCCAAAAGACGAGGCGGTTAATTGTTACTTAAGCAATCAAGCTGTTTCCAGAGTGCCTGGGGTGAGGCTGTGGCGGTGGAAGGTATCGCAGTGCCAGAGCAAGGAGTGGCATCGGCAGGGCCCCTCTTTGCTGGGAAACTTCTGCTGTGAGAGCCATGGGAAGCTGCGGGCTGCACCAGGGCTGCTGGCCTGGGGTGCCGTCGCAAAGCCCAGCCCAGCACAGGGCTGGCAGAGAGACCAGCAAAAGCAAGAAAGTACAGGGAAAAATCCCTACGGGGTTGAGCCAAATGTCCAGCAAAAAAAATAATCAAAAAATAAAAATAAAAATCTCAGCCCGCTCAGAGGTTTGCCCTCCAGCTTGCTGACAAATGTGTACGTGCACAAACACGATATGATGCACATGGACACACACATGTAGGTACAGGGGATTTACTCAGTGATAATGGTCAGTTTTCCAAGGAAAAGGAATGGCTGGGTTTCACAAACCTTTGAGTGATTTAAAAGCATGACTTCCACTGAATGACATTCTCAGAGTGTTTTCCTGTTAGGGTTTGGCCCAGATGAAGAGCAGAATGATACTGCACCAGCTAATTATGGGGAATAGGACGACTGTTTCCAATGGAGTTGCAGTTGCTAAAGATCTGCCCCAAAGGTTAGTCTTGGGTTTAGAAGGCAGCTTTCTTCCCTGCCATTTAACATGGGGAGAGAGGAGAAAATGGGTGCCTAAAATGTACAGGTTGCGTATGCACTACAGCTTGGATGGGCCTGATGAGGACACGGAGAGCCCAATGTTGCTGTGGCGAGTCCTGCCACAGGGAACTTGGGAACGAAATCCCTGCTCATAACCAGGTGCTGCAGCGCAAATCTCCTCTTCACTTGGAGCAATTTCTGAAAGACAAAGAAAAATCCCCCCGGCGAGGTGTGTGGGGACCATCCAACGTGCCAGCTAACCAGATCCCTGTGCCTCAGAACTGAGCCAGAAGGGGACACCAACGGCGGCAGGGTGCCGGCGAGGTGACGCGGTGGCCACGATGATGGCGAAGGTGGCCAGGACGGGCTGGGAGGGCACGCGGGGGGAGGCGAAGGGGTTTCCATCCAGGCGGCCATAACCCTGCAGCGGGGTGGCTGCTGGCTGTGCCCACAGGACCCTGCAGGGCCCCATCCTCGGGCAGGATGGGGACCGCTGGGGACGAGCATCCCCACGCATCCTTGCAGCCCCCCCGGCGCACCCCGCCGCGCGCGCACGGTTCGTGCCTGACCCCCGGCGTCCCGGCACTCCCCTTCCCCTCCACTTATAAATCAGAGCAGAATTAATTCAGGCGCCGCGTTTTATTTGATAAACGTCAAAATATGTAAATACCGGGCTCTCTTCCTCCAGTCGCTAAAACAAATGGAAAACACATTTATTAGCATAGAGATGAGTTTAATCAAATCAGCGGCGAGTACAAATTAGCCACAGGAAACGTAATGAGCTGGGAATTAATTAGCAGCATAATGGTAATAACTTTGCCTGCTGATTACCTTGCGGCCATGGCTCTCCCCCAGGGCTTTCCATGGGTTCTCCAACAGCTGATCTTTTCTGTTGCAGGAGCCCCTGAACTGGAACAGCATGGCCGACAGCTCCGGTGCAACAGACTGGAGGAGGGGAGGGAGACGGAGGGAGGGAGGAAAAAAAATGCCATGTGAGACTTACGCCGCCTTTACCTTTCCAAGCCACAAGCCTGCTTCTTTTCCCCAGTGCTCTCTCTGTTTGTCCTGCTGGCCTGAGAGCTATTCTGTCTCTACCCGGCTCTGGAATGGGGATGCTGCCTTGCTGCAGCTTCTCGTGGGCAGGCTGCGCCCCTGTGGGGTATCTGGGTCACCTTTGCCGATTGAATATTGCCTCTCCAAGCAGGCACAGGGCACAGATCAGAGCCCTGACTGCATCCACCCCTTCCTCCAGGGTTATTTCAGCACTTCCAGCATCATGCTGTACAGGGGTGATGCTGGACTGGACTTGCTTGAAATAAATATTTGTGTGGTTTTGGATAGGGGCTTGGGAAGGGCAGGAGTGGGGTGACCCCGGAGACTCAGCTGGCTTTTTTGAGGAGCTGATGTTGCATGAGAAAGGGACAATTGGTGCTCCAGGGGCTTTGTAAAGTGCTGGGCTTGTAAATTAACTGTTTGACACCAGCAGTGATGGAGAACAGTGGGGGGCAGGGGCTGCATGCGGGAAGGGGGCAGCTTCGCTTCTTGATTTATTTGTATTCCTGCTGCAGTGCCTCGGCTCCTAACACCTGAGCAGTCCAAAATAACTCGCACAGAGCCTTCCAGTGCAGGAGCTAAAAGCTCTTCATAAGCCTTAATGAATCAAGCTGTGCAACAGCCCTGCGAGGAATTATTATTCCCGATGGTGCAGGAAGGTTAAGGGAGAAACGCTCGCATCTGGGGGCCTCCATTTGGACGCTCCTGTCCATCCTCGCGCACCTTCACACAGAGCCTCCTGCTCAAGTGACTGAGCTGAAACCTGAGCAGCTGAAAATACAAAGCTAAGTTAAAAAAATAAGCCAGGGCATGCGCTGAGGTGCTTTAGCAGGGGGATTAGCCGAGCATCTCAGTTTAAACTGTGGTTCAAAGGGATTTCCCCAAATTTTATGGAGAAAGTGGGAGCACGGCTCCAGGTGGCTGGTGCCTGTGGATCCTTTTTGTCCTCTCTGCTCCGGATGCTTGTGAAATGGAGGGAGGAGGATGGTCAGGTGAGGGCCCAGTGCTGACAAGGACATGGCAATTTTTTTTCCTGGGGAGATGGTGTCAGCTTGGACTCGTGCTTCCCCCAGTCACCGGGCTGTCAGGGGTACCTCATAAATCAGGCCGGTGAATCCTCGATGTGATGCTCACCGCATCGCTCCAGCTGCTCCAAGCTGTGCCTCAGCCATGCCAGCTCCTTGGGCCATCCAGGTTTGGGCAGGCATTTGATTCGAGCTGTCAGGAGCTGGCGGACTGAAACTGATGCAAACAAGGAAGGAGTCAACACTTTAAAAACATATCCAGGCTGGATGGGAACGGGCAGAGGTTCTTCATTTACTGGAGGCAAAAGAAAGAGAGGATTTTCACATTTTACAGAGTGTCTCTGTGCTAATGGGAAGGTATTTGGTTTAACTCCAGGAGGCTTCGGAGAAGGAAGGGTTCTCTCAGTCCTGAGATGGGCTTAGACCAAAATGAAGGCTCTGTCTTTCCCTGAGACACAAAGGAAATTCACATTCAGCTCTGATCTTTGAAGCTGAGACTCAGTTCTCCTGCTTGGAGACCTTACTAAAATCTGTATCTGACCTTCAGGCGCAAAAATAAAAGGTAGCATATAAATTCCTGCTTCGGCTCTCACGGTAAGATTTTCCAAGGCCCTCGTTGTTGCCCGGAATTTGTTTTTGCAGGCATTTCTGGGTCATTTACCATTGCCTTTAATTCAAGCAATATCGGCTCATTGATTCTGCCAACATCTCCCTACCCAGTTTGAATAAACCCACCAACATCAGCAGTACTGACAGCAAAGCATTGCCTCCCTGAGCTGCTTGGAAGAAGAACCTGACGACTGGACACTTGTCCCTGGAAAACCTGGCCAGTGCCTCCGAAACCTGGAGACAGAGGAGAGGGAATGAGCTCTGCTGCGTGCTAGGTCTCACACAGGGACTAAAATGCTTATGCAAAAGTACCAAAACACAGCAATAAATGGCTTACGGGACGTTTTGGTGATGTGTGGACTTTTGTGGGAGCGTTTGCTCCTTCTGGAGAAGCAGAGGCAGAACTGGGACAGGAACTATGCAGAGCTCACTGCAGACGGCAGTAGGAAAGGGATGCTTGCACGGATATTTTCAGCATTTTTGCAAAAGCCCTCACTCAAGGTATTGCTCAGAGGGCCTATGCTGGGCCCAAGCCCTCCTGCTGCCTGTCTGCTCGGTACCTTGTGCCCAGAAGGGTGCCCAGGGCTGATGCGCTGTGGGCTGTGGAGCATCCATCCCCTCTCAAAGGCCATTGCCAGGATGGTCCTCCGTGGAGATCTCACCTGCAGAGTCAGGGCTACAAGGGCTTGACCTCTGATGAAAGTCGAGCGGCTTCAGTTAAAGAAGCTCAGCTCTTTGCTCCCTTTAATGCCTCTGATTTCTTTTATTTTTGAATTTTTTTCAAAGGGAGCTCGTGCCACTTGCAACAATGGATTAAACCATGAGTTGTAGTTAAAGAATCCTGTACTTTATTATCATGGATAAATAATATCTCACCCAGAAGAAAATGGGAGAACACAAGGTCACCCAGCATGCCCAGGGCTGAGCCTGAATAGGAGGTCTAAGCTCCCGTCTGGTGCTCCAGCCTCCCCTGCCGCCCATGCGTCGCTCTGAAGGCAAAGGGGTTTTATTCTTCAAAGTGCCGTTTCCCTTTGCTACCTGCAGACAAATAGATTGCTCTAAGACGCATGCCATGAACTGATTTTTGATTCATGAGAGCTTGAACCAACGCTGATCATAAGAGAATCGACAGCGATCATGAAATATGAGAGGTTTTTAAGAAGCTGTCTACGTCGCACTGAGGTCTGCAGCACGCTTCCTGCTTCAGAGCCAGAGGGGCCAAATCCAGCCCTAGCTTGTTAATGAAAACGCAGAAGCAAAATCAGGGAGAGCAGAATTTGCCCCAGTATATTCAGAGCTACCTTTTTCTGCAGAAGCTCTTCGGAAACCTACCACTTTAAGCATAAACACAAGACAACGCTGTTTTCATGCAATTTTCTTGCCAATGCTTTTTCTTAAAAATCTGTACGGCTGTCATGTAAAATATGCCTTGGTTTGTTCTAATTTAGATTACGCATATTTGTCCTCAGTGAATGATTGATTAAGTGCTCTGATCTTGACTGCTATGTTAGCAGCAGGGTATCTGCGCAAGAGGATTGGAAATCTCATTGGATAAATTGCGGAGATGAAATCTTAGCTGTTAGAGACCTGGTTTTCTTTTTCACAGCCAAGGCAAATGCTGTCTTCTTCGCAATAACAAACATGCTTTGTAATGCGTTCCAGGACGGTGCTGATCCTGACTTTGTTTCTTCATGGAGGGGTTTAAAGCTGTCATAATACCATGGCACCAAACTCTTAATGTCAAGGATATCGCTGTTACGTGGGGATATCTGAGTTCACTGGATCAGTTGTGATTTACACTGATGTAACTGAAAACAAAATTTGTCTCACTGACATCTGCGGAGCTGCTCTGATAAAACCAGCGCATAAGCAAAACCAGGGAAAAAAAAAAAGATATCTCTGTGCAACGGAGCTCATTCCAAGCATCAGGCATGGTTTAGCAGGGCTGCCCGAGATGGAAAACCTCCTTCTGGGGTTAGTTACCCTGTCAATCTCGCTTTAACATCACTGAACCTGAACCGTGTGCGAATGCATTGCTACCTGCAGGAACCGGGAGACATCGCCTTGCTTATTTGTATAATCTCATGTCCCACACTTCTTAGGGGAAATTATGTCAAGCTGTGTTTTGTCTTCTTTTCATCTGTTTGCATTCATGATCTAGAACCGATGCGAATAAAGGCACCTGAAGAAGATGAATTAAAAACGTATTTTGTTTTTCGTTAGCATGTCTTAATTTCTAAAGTTAGTCTATTATTTGTGTTGTCTCTGGAGAACTGTATTGCTGGGAAAGTGTGGTAACAAACCAGGCATTTTTCTAAAGAAACGACGTTTTATTTTCCTTTTCTCTTTCTGAAGCTTTTCTCTGACCTTCCTGGAGTTGTAAGGAAAGCTTTCAAGACCATCAGAATAAATGGGTTGTTTACTGTGATGCTTGCAGCCTTGGAAAGAAAAGATAAAAGAATAAAGGCAAGAGAATCCCTATACCTGCTGTCTTCCAAAAGGGGATGGATGGGGTGTGAGCTGAAGAGAAAATATTCCAAAATTTTAGCATGATGCTGTCACAGCGAAGCAGAGGGAACCAGAACAAAGCTAAACAAAGAGGCAGTGACCCCAGGGGTATCGGCGGGACGCAGCACCCTCCTGCTTGGGGCGTTCAGAGCTTTGCAGAGGAAGAAGTAAGGGTAGATTGCAGACCTACTAGAAAGAGAAATATCTTGGAGAAAATGTATTTTCTGGCTTAATTTCGCACCATCAGGACATCCTGTTTGCTATGGGCACGATCGGCACTGCTCTGCTCACACGCAGCCACCGGAGGCAGGGTCTCGGGTGGCTCCCGGCGGATCGCCGCTCTCGTGTCCCAACCCGGAGCTGCTCGCAGGGAAAGCCATGGCCCGCAGCCACGGACGGGAGTGCTAAGCTGTGTTAATGATGCCGTGTTATCATCAGGCTCTAATGCTGCCTTGAAAAGATGTCACTGCTGTGTATG
Organism: Anser cygnoides; assembly: GCF_040182565.1. Taxonomy (NCBI): domain Eukaryota; kingdom Metazoa; phylum Chordata; class Aves; order Anseriformes; family Anatidae; genus Anser; species Anser cygnoides. Next base: position 2,921,045 of record NC_089888.1, on the reverse strand, counting down.
TTCCTGCAGATCAGTTGGTAATTACACTTGGATCCCAAGTAATTACCTTGAGACTCGCACTCTGGCTTAGGAGGCAGAAATAACCACGCACTCTCCCAGTCCCACACGTAGTGCTTGTGGTGTAATTTAATAGCCAGCTACTAGCACAAAAGTAAAGAGGCGTTTGTCTTGTATTTATGCCCTTTTAAATTAAACATCGGTGTTTTTTCCTATGAAAGGAGCAGGGGCCTGCATGCCACTGGTCTTTTTCCCACTCAAGCGCCTTTCCCCCTTTTTGTTACAAAACGCAGTACTCCGAAGCAAAATAAATATTTATAAGCTCCTCCTGGAGTGTGACTGTTTTGACAAACTAACTCGAGCAGGTCTTGCTTTGGCTTTCCTCCGCGCCCTAGTTAGATGCGAGGCGGGGATCGAGCGGCGCTGGAGGGAGCTGCGGCGCTGGGCTGCTTCTCGCGGCCCCTCTGGGTGGGACGAGCGGGGCTGTGCGGGATGCCAAGGAGATACAGGCTGAGTTTTTCCAGGTCACATCTGCCAGCGCCTCTCCTCTTTAACCTCCCAACGTGAAACACCTGGACAGCTGTAGCACCGCATTAAGCGCCTTCCTTGATGAAGAGCTCGAAGGCAAGACAGACTGACGGCCAGCGCCCAGGAGTTACAGGGCACCCTCGCTGCCTGCAGTTTTGTTTCCCTACCACCCCTCATCGGGCATGCAGCTTTTTTTGCAGATAGAGGGTAATACTTCGTGTGCGTTTCCAAATAAAGCCGGTGCTTTTGCAAATAGTCTTCTTCCTTCAGGGTGAGCAGCTTAGTTTGGTTAGGGAAAGAAAGAGTCTGATGTGCTCCCTTTCTTTTGGCAATGTCTGGGTAATCATTGCTCATAATAATGCCATCCCAGATGTTGAAACATCTCCTGTATTAATTTTACCCAGAAGATAATTTCCCTTAGAAATCATGTGCAAATCCCCTGTTCTAATTTAAGAATTAATTCAGTGCACTAAATCTTAGCACTTCATCCTAGAAATGTTTTTCAGTGCCTGTTAACCCTTTGCAACAACAACAAAAAAGCCAAATGGGAGATTTACAGAATTACTAACCCCGTACCAGCTCTGTGTGAGCCAAATACAAAATATCTTGAACTAAGGGTCCTCTTTGACACCTGGAGCCTACCTGCTTGAATGATTTCCCACCTATGTGAGATCAGATGCAATCCAGCACCCCTTCTGTGAAGCGGTGCAATTCAAAAGTCACAAATACCTCTGTTTGCACCAGGGCACCGCTTTTTGCCTTTGTTGTCTTATTTCTAGCGGCATTCAGAGAACAAACGAATCTCAGGTAGCAGTACATTTAAGTTAAGAAAAAGTCATGCATGGAATTGGTCTCTGGGTTCTTGTAGCTACACAGCTTGCAAACGTACGTGCCCGTATTAGCAAGATCAGGCAGCCAGCTATGAAGTGTGCACGCAGAGCAGCTGAGGATCACAGAATTCCTCGAGACCAAATTTTTATATGTATCTACAAATGTTTTGTGATTCCTGCCATAAAAACATGAATTTATGATGTCACGGTGATAGTATCTAGCTAGTCGCTTCATGCAGTAAATTGTCACATTTTGGATTTCACTGATTTTACTGTCGGCAATCTTTGTGCTTGTGCCCTGTTTGGGGAGCACCCTGTGCGCTTTGCAGAGCAGAGGGCAGCCCAAGGACCTTCTCCAAAGAGGATTTCTTCTGAATCAGCTTTGATAATTATCATAAGGTGATAATGTGTGATTAGTGCCAGGGCATGCCAACATATCCACCACCACCTCATAAACCCCCCGATGCAGGACTGAGACTGCAAAGAAGCACAGCCTCGGAGGTGAAAAATGATGCAATCCCCAAAAGGAAGCAAAGGAGAAAAGACCGTGCTGCTACAGTGTGGTGAATCCCCTTTTCCTTTCTCAGTGATCCCCTGTTAATAGGCAGCAGTGGATGTGAGCCTGGCTTTGAAATGATCCTGGAGTACAAGATTTAGCTCTTGGTTTTGAAATATGTAGAATTCAGCTCTATGGAAATGCTCTGAGAGGTAAGGTGGTACATTGCTCTAGAAAGTGCTCCAGGTGCCTCCACATCCCCTGTGCAGATCAGGCCTCCTCTCCTGCCCGGCACCAAGAAGATGTGCTGGGATGACAGAAACCATGCATCTTTTGGCTTTATTCACAAATAATATCCTGCTTCACGACCCTCCTGCTGGGCACTGCTACTTAGTTTGCAAAGTCCTGCTTCTTAGACTTCATGTTTATTCGTCCATTTCAATAAAACAGGCTAGAAATACATTGCTGTTTCCTTCTGGTCCTCAAGTAAAGGAGACTGCATTTCTGCCGCCCTGAAATGTAGCCCTCTGAGCACTGCAGAATGGATCTGCTGGCCCAGCAGCTCCCAGCCTGGGCATCAGTTATTATTCCACCTGATGAATTCACCTGGGGGATCTGTTCCTTGAATGCAAAACTCTTGGGTGAGGACAACTGGAAAATGCATTACGTGGAGCATGACATGCCGTGAGCCCCAGAAACGAGTGCATGCTGAGATATGTTCACAGGCAGGGGGATAAAGTCGCTCCTTTATCTCCAAGTTGCTGCTGGAATTTCCTTCTAAAAACCCGTGTTTGTGATAAAGGAGCAGCAGTGGGTACTTGCAGTGTAATATTGGAGTTGCTCTAGGATTTAACTGGCTCAAATCACTGCCCTGTTCTGATTTCCATTAGTGGGGTTTTTAGCTCCCCATCTGTGGTGCTCTTGGACCTGACCATTCCCTGCAGCCAAAGATCAACCTCAGCAAGGAAACCAGTTCTCACGAACCACTTTAGTTCCCTTTCCCACTCCTCCAACTCCCCATTTCGGATCCCCCCCAACAAGACACCCACAACTGAACCAGGTCCCCTTGGCCGTCCTCCCCACCATGGGGAATATGGAGCAGAGTCCAGTACAACTCCTCCATCACTGCTGTCAGGGGGTACGGGAGCTTCTCTCCCCGCTTTAGTTTTTCCTCGTGTTGTTATCTCCAGGCAGCCCTCCTTAGCCTTGACATTAACGCACCCAGCCTATATCTACATCACTGGACGTTTTATATTTATCCGCCAAACCTTTCCCTCTCGCCCCACTACAGCTATGTTAATGACGTTCCTATTTTCAGCCACGGAGGCGGTTGTCGTTTAGGTTTTGTTAAGGAAATGACAAAAAGACCCAGTAACAAATCTGAACTATGTAGAAAACCTTTCTCAAAAAAAAAAAAAAATCAACACCAAAACTAAAAAAAAAAAACAGAACTTAAAATATTGTCCCAACGGGAAAGCTGGCTTTCTAGCTTTCTAGCAAACCTCCAGCCCAAATTTTCTGCAGCTTCTCAGGATCTTGAGCTCCTAAAAAGGAACTGTTTGTGGTGTCTGAGGCCCTGCTCCTGCCACGAAACATGTGCTGGCTGGTTCTGCGGGGGTTTTCTCCTGTCTTCAGAGAGGAGACATGTTTTAGTGTTATTTGGTGAATTGTCATAAGACAAGCAAAGAGACAGCTATTCTCACCCAGCCCACTGATCCTTCCAGAAGACTTTATATATATCATTTGTTTTGTTGTGCTGCTCTCTTGAGCTCCAGGATACTACATTCTCATTCAGGTTGGTTCATACTCAGACCCTAAAGCATCTTGTGGAGAGGAGGAACTCTGTTTCCAGCCATGTTTTGCAGGTCAGATCAACATGATAATGTCTTGCTTTCAGCAATAGCTTCTCGAACGCATAGCACGTGGGAGGCTGGGGGGAGCGTGGGTTGATATAGCCAAGGTACAAATGGGCAGGAGGTCAGCATTAGTGGCCCGGGGGATGTATGCATATCTGCAGGAGATGGAGTCGAAGTCCTGTATGGCTTGTTGGCAAGAGGAAGGAATAAGATATAGAAGAAAAACGATGCCCACTGTCAAACCACAACAGAGCGGGGGTTTCATAACTGCCTGTAGATATGCCTGGGCTCTAACACACATCAGAAAGTCAGCTGGCAGGAAAAGGGAGGAAGGAAACTCAAGGGAAGAAGTCACAGTGTTGACTTTTGGGATTCAGGGACGGTGCCTGAAGACTGAGAGTCAGTGGGGTCTTTCTAACTGCCTCGCTGCAGCCACGGGTGCCAGTAGGACCAGCCACCGCTTGCTCCCACCAGCCCTCTCCCAGCTCAGTGTTTCGCCTGAGGACGGTGAGCAGTTGCATAGTGGAGCATTTTCCTTTCTCTCCCTTCAATTCCTCTCCCCCTGGGGAAAAAGTTGGGATTAAAGCCTGTTCTTGTTTGATAACTTCCCTTAACTATCAGCTAAATAATGCATGAACACTGATCCACCGTGCTGACTGATGACTCCCTCTGCTGACCCTGTTTTATTTTTATTGCTTGGCTCGGGCCAGCTCCTTCAAGTCCTGAATCATCAGAACAGAGACCTTGAGGTATTCCAGCCAAATCAATCCCTGGCCCATTGACATATTGCTTTACCTAACCAACCATACAACTTCGTTTTTCCCTGATAATTTCTCAATTAATTGCTTTTCAGATCTCATTCGTTACAAGGTCAGGCTGTGACTGGGCTTGTACATTCCCATCTCTGATAAACTCTCCTGGTCCCCTAATCAGCTACGACTGGGATTTTAGTTCCATTAACTTATTCATCATCTAGACATTTTCATCTTGGGGAGCTTGACTTTTGATTGTATCAGTAGTATCTTCAATTATTTAAGAGGACTTAAAATTCCCTTCTTACCTAAAAGGAAAATGCCCTGAAAATTGATCGTATCGGACCAGCGTGTTTGGGATGTTTTAATGTGCAAGCCCGTGTTAAACAGTTCGAGCATGGTCACACCACAAGAATCTGCTGCTGCCGAGCATGTGAGTGCATGGGGCCAACTATATTAAGATGTCAGCTATAGGGGGATGACAGTATGCTTATGACTAGTGGCTGACTAATGCTAAATCACGCCTGAGATTCTGTTCCGTCATGTCAACCATTGATTCAGTTTCTGTGGGAAGTTATGCAAATGCCAGAGCCCCTAAGATGAGATCTGAAAGAGAAATTGCTAGCAAAAAGCTGCTTGCCCTCTTCTGGCTAAACACCTTTTTAGATAATCTTGAAGCTAGCAGCTCCAGGAGGGGGGTGCATTTTGAACATGCCCCCAAAAAGAAGGTCTCACAGCACCCTTCTTCTGCTTTGGTGCTAGCTGCTAGGAACCAAATCCTTCTCTTCTGCTACAACCGTCTGTCTGAGTTTGTGCTTCATCCTTGCAGCATCTGGTCCAGTCCAAGGCAGCAGCCCACCGGTGTTACTCGCTACAAAATTAATCTTTTAACAGAAGCAGTATGTGTTGCACCACGAAATGCTCTGCATGCCCGCTCTTCTAAACGTTCTTCCCACACATTGCATCCAGGCAAAACTCCTAAGAGTTGGAAAGCTTCTCCCAGCAGGACAACGGGTAGCAAAATCTAACAAACTGCCATCAGCTGGGAAAATGATACATTTCTGGATGGGTTGATGGGACTATGAAGTCTGGAGGTTCCTTTTTATATTTGGTCTGGTGTGGAAGCCAGTGAAATGCTAGATGACTGAAAACCACCTTGCTATGGTGGTGTCAGGAGAGACTTTTAGATTGTCTGAGAGCTTCAGGCTCTGAAGAATATCCACAGAGAGGGGCCAAACTGTATCAGAACTCTTCAGAAATAACTGGATCAGGACTCTTCAGGAAGAAAACCTGGTTGAATACTGTAAAGACAAGAGCTGCTGCGTATTTAACAGGAGCCTCTCCTTCCAGAAAATGTGTACTCAGGGCTCTGAAGGTGCCACCTGATAGCAGTCCCTCGTGAAACAAGGCTGTGCCTTCCCATGCCATGCACAAATCTGTGCTACATGGCAGCTGCCCAGATTCTCAGGCAATGGTATGGGTATTTCTGAATTCAGTGGGGTCACTCTTATCCTTAGCAAGACTGGGAAAAGACCTATCTGCTCTTTGCACTGGGGCAGGATGGAGAACCATGACCCTCTGGGGATATTTCCATCCTGCCAGCACCCACATGTCCTTGTGCACCACGTGGAACTGAGCTCAGGGAAGCTCCCATCCAGCTGTGGGCCTGGGCAGGGGTCCTCCCAGGCCTAAATTTCCTTTCTGCAAAATGCAGGGGATAGCTCTTGATGCTCATGATTTGCTTGTGCACCACAGAATGATGGGTTTTCTCACAGAGCCCTGTGATCACACATTAGAGTGCAAAAATTCAGCACTCACTTAAAAAGAAATGCCCGCATTACCACCGAGAAGAGCTTAAAAAAGATTAAAAGCTCAGAAAATTGAAAAAAAAAAAAAAAGAAACACAAGAAAAAAACCACCCCACCATCAATAGGCAGTGCATTATCATGGAAGAAAGTGCAATAACGACGACTATATAAACTTGAGAGTGGCTTTGTTTGCTCTTTCCCCACGCTGTGATAGCTCACCCACCCCACTGGACATCTCTGGGTGTCCGTGCCCTCTCCAGCTCTGCTGCTCCCCGTAAATCCTGCACCAGAAGGCACCAGCACTTGGAGGACTTGAAGAAACGTACAGTTCTCTCTCTCCGCCTGTTGCTAGGATCCGCAGCTCTACCCCACCACTTTCTGGGGCTTCGGCTCCTATTTTGGCTGTAGGAAAAAAGCGAGAGAGCTGGGTGCTTGCAGGCTCTGCATCAGGCTGAGCAGCTCCAACGCCAACCTCTACAGCATTGCTACAGTCAGACATAAAATCTTAATGCACGATGGTGCCTCGAATCTTACATTCTTCTGAAAAAGGTGAGTCCCCAGTAGTAAATGAAATATTAAATACTATTAAATATGAAACAGCTAAACCTGGATTCCATTAAAATGAATCTTTCATAGTTTTTCTGTTTTTTCCTCTTCTCTCTCTCTCTCTTTTTTTTTCTTTTTTTTTTTTTTTTCCCCAGGTTGTGCAGCGATCTCGTGAGCTTTTATGTGTCCTTTTAAAGACAGAAAAATCACAGATAATTTAAGCCTATACTATTCAGATTTATTTTAGCTGGAAAACAAATCAAGGCTGCGAAACCCTCTCATGGTCACATCTATCTCACTGAACTATTTAACGGTCTATATCAAAGGCTCACCTAAAGACACCGTTGTAATGCCGGCTGACATGTGCCACCTATTTAGAAACCTTGCATTCAGTTACACATTCTACTTTCATTTAGAGAGGCTTTAATCTTCCACCATATGATAAAACCCCCTCTTTTCATATTACGTAGGATACATTTAGAGCCGTGTTTGTTGCTCCTGCAGGTTTTCTGGGAGTTAAACTGTGACTTAAAGGAGTGCTGATGTGTTAGCTGGGCATCCCAAAGAACATCTACAAGAAAAAACTTGAAATTTTATAGAGCTGCTGTGAGTTTGGGATGGACTGACCATGAGAATCTAGCTGAGGTTATAACTGCACAGACAGCACAGCGCAGTCAACAAATAAACCCTTACACAGCGTTGTTGCAGTATTCTGTGACAACAGAATTTGCACCTGGACATTTGTAAATAAATGGGCGTCTGCCCAGGTTGTTTATGTACTGCTGTATTTGAGTGGGGCTGATAGAAATTTCTAAGAGCATGGGAGGAAGGGCACCCTGGTTCTGTGTTAAGGGTTCGCCTCTCTCTGGACCGCAGGGGATATTACAAACAGTTGGGTCTGGTGGGATCCCCACTTCTAGCACCTGTTTTAATTCCTGACTCTTCAAGCCACCACATTTTGATCTCTCACACATGCATGCATTAGTGTATCAACCTAGAGACAAGCATTCGGGCTGGAAGGCAAAAACTGCTAAGAAAGACAAGCTAAAATGGCAAAGTAGGTAAAATACCATTAATTATTCATTGCTACCATTCCATTTTGTGCAAAAAGCCTTCCACCTTGCTTTCCATTACACTTGCCTTAGGTCACTTCCGAGGCTTGGCAAAGCAGGTGATGGAAATGGGAGTCCTGGCTGCAGGAGTCCTCGCTGTGGCTCTGCCAGTCCGTGTAGGTTTCACGTCTACCCTGCTCCAGGAACTGAGAAATGTGGGGAAGAAAGAAAGAAAGAATATGGTTCTGAAGACAAATTTCTAAAAAAAATAACCACCACCACCAGTAAAACAACAAAAAACAAACACAGAACAAAAATTACAAACGAACAACAACAACAACGAAAAAGAGCAAATTTCAGGAGGTTATTTTCTGTGTTTAAATGTCAGCATTTTCTTTTTCCTGTGCTTTTACTCCAGCTGAGATGGCAAGAGCATCCAGCCAGTTACGGCCTTCTCGCAGCCTGACCAGAAGCATACGCTCGTGGTCTGTTCTTGTAAGGGCTTTTGATGCCTGCTTCTGGCCTGACACCCTTGAGATGCAGAGGAACAAATCCCAGCATTATTATTTATTTATTTTAATGAACTGCCGCTGGCCAGCTCACGTTTTCACCGGAAAGATTCCAAATTGCCTCAGAGCAGCAGAAAACATGTTGCAAAGCACTGCAAAGCTTAGACACGAACATGTCAAATAAGTGATCCACATGAGAGTAGATAGACGTGACATTTAGTAATCATCTTTCTTGGACAAAATGGGGCACTGCTGTCACTTTAAGTAAATCTCAGTCAAATTTCTGGCATTTTACCATAGGATGCATCATAGTAAATTTCTCTTTTAAAAATATAAAAGATCAACCCTGGGAAAAAAGAATGGTTGCCATTATTTAGGGTGTAATACCTTAGGCAGTCTTGGCCAACCATTTACTTGCTGCTGATATCAGTATGCCACTCCTAATGTTTACTGATGCTCACTTTATAAATGGCTTTTCCTAGCTGTCAAAATATTTGTCACCAGCGTCTCTTCCCCCTCTTTACCTCTCACCCCCTTTAATAAAGATTAATATCTTTGAGGTTAACTAGAAAGATCAGATACTACGTAAATGACACCATAGGTCTGATATTTAAACAAGATGAACATGTAATTGCTGAGATTATGTGAGCAAATTGGGTAATTCTTAGCCTAAATGAACACAGTTGGCTTTTGCAGGGTCAGTTAATACAAGTGCACATTCAAATGAATTGTGTGTTGTGCACACATTTGGTGCACATTTTGAAGGTTCACTCATCGAAGAACAGTAGATGTTCAAAGCAAAAATGGGAGAGCTTAGGTTCTACAGCTGCTCTGAAATAATAATATGTTTAAAAGATATTCAGAAGGGGGATTCTGTAAAAATATGGCACGTTGGTTTTCCATATTTATAGTCCACCAGTGACTTCTATATTAAATGGTTTCAGTCTGTGAGTTCAAACAAGATTTTTCAACCTGTCATTCCTGCAGCTCAACCTGGTGTATGAAATGCTAAGCATGTTCTGTCTGCTTTGTACATCTTTCTTGACAAACACCTAGAGTAATGATTCCAGAATTAAAATTTAGCTGGCAATTTTATGGATGAAGCACAAACCGCTATTTTGGCTATGCAATGCTAAGAGTAGTGAACATGCGTTCCGCTTTTAAACTGCAAGGTGTGACTTGGAAGACAGTGGAATAGATCCTGGTCTCTTCAAATAAGCTGTGCTCCAAGTGGCTCAAATAACATTTGCCTGGCTTGACCAGCACTGCAGGATCAGACCAAAGCAAAGGTTCATATTTGTGGACCAAAACTCCAAGATCAGACCAAAAGAGCTGTCTGTAGGTATCAGAGTTACTTTTCAGATCACCACCTTGCTGTATATGTAGGACGGTCTGTTGGATGGAAGGCCTGTGGTCCAATACAGGCAGGTCTCTGCAGACCTCCCCGGCAGGATATGAGGATCACATATAATATAGGCATGTGGGCCCTACATCCGGATCTCTTAACCTGAAATCCTCCACTTGTTGCCAGTCCAACTTATGTCAACGCTTTCTGACACCTACAGCAATAACTATGTGTATCCTCAAAGCTGCAGCAGTTTGTGGGAGCTTCTGCGCCTGCCCTGTTGGGTCCTTGCGCACAGAGGCTCTTGAACTCTTTTCTGAACAATGTCAGTTGTGATTTCTCAGAACGTGGTGGAGACCAGGCACAAGGCACCGGAGATCTAGGTCCTGCCAGAGCCCAGGAGGACCCAGGCCCACTGTGGCACAGCGTCTCCTCTCGGCTGGGGAACATTTTGGACATGAGCATTTTGGACGTATGTGTGTGTGGTGGTGACCTGGCTCCTCTCCATCCTGCCTGCTCAAGAACCATCACAGGAAAGGGAGAAAAATCTGGGGCTCCTTGGATCAGGAAGGGAGCACGAAAGTGCTCATGGCTCTGATGAAGGCACTTATTTAGGACTGGAACATTTGGTTCTGTTTTGTGCTTTCTCCAGGGGCAGTTTGACATAAATTGTTAGATTTAGCCCTTAAACTTGCCAGGTAAAACCCTCCTTCAAATGTCAAAGGCAACATTCCCATCGGTGCCAGTGCTTCAGCCTCATCTTAAAACACTTCCCACTTTGTTGTGTGGTGCGGTGAGCACGAACCCGGTGATAACTGCAGTCCCCGGCTCCACAGGGAGGGGACTGTTGGCGAGGCAGCCCTCACACAAAAGGCACTGAGAGCATTCCTCAGCATCACACAAAACCTTCCAAATATTAGCAAGCAAGCTGAAAAAAAAAAAAAAAAGCCAATTCCCGAAGTGAGAATTTCTTACAGAATTTCTTTCCAGTGCACCACCAAAACTATTGTGCTCAGATGACCCTGAAACTGCCTTTTGTCGGATTTTGTGCAAAGTGGGATTTTGTATCTGCGATAGCCATCAGGTGATTTTATTTCTAGGAACTGGCTTATTCTGCAATAAAAGGAAAGACTCTCAGATTGGTGTTTTAGCAATCATATTTTGAAGAAAAAACACATCTAAACATTCCAGGAATACTATAATATGTCCTAACATCAGCTTAGTTTTGATTCACACAGATTGATATTTGCGCTATTTTACTGTATGACACTGGTTCTTATATGCATATAATTCTTTCCTTCAAATATAACAAACTTGATCCTTCATATAACAGATCTGAGACTGGTAAACCACAAAGAAATTTTACAGTGCAGACTGCAGCAAGCAGAGGTCTCTCTAGCGAAGGCATTATTTTACAAAATGATGGATGTGCATATTTATTTGCTCTGTGACTTCCATGTCAGGTTTGTCATATTCCCTCAAATTACTAGTTAAAGCAAGGTTTTGTGTTTTGTTTTGTTTTTGTTTCTGCTGAAGCCTGCAGGCTCAACATACCTTATAAAAATCAAGCTGTAATTTATCTGCTCCATAGATCATGTGTAACAATAATCAGTCTGGAGTCTGTGCTGGCTTCTGATGGCTGGCTCTGTGGAGGAGATGTATGAAGTGAGCAGAAAGCTTCCTGCTTTTCATACTCTGTAATAAACCTGAAATATGGAGAGAAGTGAAACACGTATTTAAATTAAACCATGGAATCATGACAAAGAAGGAGTGCAGAGAAATACACCCATAACCAGACACATATTATGCAATGACACAATATTATTTCTCTTACCAGATGGACCTCTACAAGTTATGTATACTACATGTCACACACACACAGCAATTGAACGAGCAAACCAATTTTTGTCCTGAACTTTGACTCATCAAAATCGTGTGTACATTTACGTGCATTTTGCAGGGACAAAACCCTTTGCCAGTACAGGGATGTGTGGACCCCCACGTGGGTTAACGTATGCAGGCATTACACACCACAGCTAAGTGACGGTTTGCACAAAATTCACGGCTCGGTGTTAAGGCTTGTTTCACATGCATGTGGGTAATTTCGGAAAGGTCACAAACAAAGTTGGGGACTTTTTGTAGATGTTTGGTTAAAAAAAATGCCACGTACTATTCTTAGATGAAAAATCTAAGTGTACCAAATGGAGGATGGGTGGAAAGACTCCATAATGATTGATGTAGCTTAAATTCAACCCCACACCCACATACACCTTCCTAAGGACAGGAAACAATATTAAAATATTGAAATATTCGATATTGCCCTCTGTTGGCAGTTCCTCCCATAGTTGCATTGCCCTTTGCAAGGCACTGCCCTCCCCTTGTTGTTGCAATTTATCCCCCCAGAAAAAGAACACATTTGCTTTGCAGATGCTAGAAAAGCACCTCTAAAAAAGCCTGGAGATTGAACCGGGTGATAAATGCTGCACGAAGGCGCTTGCCAGTGCCTTGTGAGCCCCTTGTCACTGCAGGGGTTAACAAGCACCGAAGTGCCATCACCACCGGGCCCGAGGAAGCCAAGCACTGGGTAAGGATTTCTGGTCCCCTGGTCGTAGGGACACGGAGCTGTGGGGATGCCCTATCGTTAAGAACAGAGAGCAAATTTAAAGCTAATTAATTATCCACCACACACGCAGGTGGTGAGATGCATCCTGTCTGCTCCGCTCCCCAGCTAAATGTGTGCCTTCCATGGTAGGAGCACAGCGCATCTTGGGAGGCACTTCCCAAAGTGGCAAAGCTGATTTTGTCTCTAACTCCCCAAAATCTCTCCTTTTTCTTTTTTCTTTTTTTTTTTTTTTGGAAACTAAACTGCAGTCGCGTAGTCATTAAGAGAACCAACAGAAGCCTGGAAGAAGAGATTAGCACATACCAGAGTGACAGGGCTGCTAGAAAGGGGAAAAAATAGACAACATCAGTGCAATGTACCATTAAAAGTATGGAGTGACAGATGACAGTTGGTCTGTGATGGGGTGATTCAGCTAAATGGTAAACAGAAGGGCGAATTCTGATCTCACTGATGCCAACATAAACCTTGGGTTTCAGAGGAGCTGCTTCGCGTCTCTAGTACCGGAGTCGAGCCCGTAAAAGCTGTGACTCAGCCAGATAATCTCTGACAACTGTTAGCGCCGTGGTAAATATGGCAACGTGGCAGGCTGGAACAGAGACGGGAAAAAGTTGCACTTCCCCACTTCCAAAAAGGAATGTTTCGGATATTTGGTTCCCCAGGACAACAGTTAAAATCAATCTGTGCTTGACAGTCACAATAGAATTGGTTAATGAAGGTTTAGGAAAGAGTAATTTATTTTATTTTATTTTTATTTTATTTTATTTTATTTTATTTTATTTTATTTTATTTTATTTTATTTTATTTTATTTTATTATTTTTTTCAGGATGGATAAAATGTTTTGGTTAATGAGGTGGCTCAGCCAAGAAGTGAGTTATTGGCACAACCCTGGTCCCTCTGGGTCAGACCCTGGGGATACCTGCCACAGCTGGTACAGGCGATGTGCTGGACGGACACTCACTCACACCTGCTCTATGGGGCTTGGGATGGACAAGAAAAGGTTTTTAGAAGGGGCTATTTGCTTAGAAAATCTTCAGCGCTTCATCTCGCTTCAGAGAAAGGATCCCATCTAAAGCATATGTTCCACACAATGTGTGGGCAGGCAGCAAACACTAACGTGGGACCTAACGAACTGCAAATTAGAAATCTTCCTGAAGCCAAAGCTGGAACTGTCCCCGTCCTGCCTGCTCGGCTTTCTTGTGCTACAGGTGGCTGCTCTTGGATTTTGTAACGGAGATGTCTGAAAGGCAGAAGGATGGATCTAGTGTGTCCTGGGCTGCCCGAGACCGCTCGTCCCTCCAGCCTTTGGCACCATGTAGCACGACGGTGTTCGCACCTGGCAACCTCCAATCTGATTAACTACAGGGATGCGGTCGTGTGCCGTATTGCTTCGATGATTTAAAGAACAAACTCCCCTTTGCTGTCTGTGATTTGTCTTTATGAGGTTTTGGTATTTTTATTTCCGTCCACGTAGTGCCTGGTTTCACTAGCGAGACACTGCGGTAGCTGCAGAACTAAAAATAAACCGTTTCTCACGGAAAACGCCATATTTTTTTTCAGATTTTAGCTGGCCTGAAAGGCGGCGATGCATGGAGCTGGGAAGATTTGAATTCACTTCCACTGTGAATGCCAAAGTGGGAGATTCCCACCTGGGAGCTCCTCGGTGGTGTGACGGGCACCCGAGGGCCACCAGCAGCAGGGATGCTCCCAGGTGGGCGTCCCACCTTTTGCTTGGACCACTGCCGCAGCAGGAGCTCACGGCCCTGGAGCCCGTCTGGATGGGGGCTGCAGGGATGGGTGGGGGCCTCTAGGAGATTTAGGAGCACTCGGAGTTGTTTTAAGACCTGGGGAAATGTTTTTGTGTTAACCAGAGTGAGCTTCTCCTATAAACCAGGCTCTGTGTCGCAGTGAAAGCGGGGCTAGGAAATAAAGCCATGCAGAAGTGTTCACCTTCTGGGAAAGCCACCAAAAATATATGTGTTGTGGAATTACTCTTTGCTGAGATGGGAATTCACATTTTATTCCTTTTATTATGTTTTATTTCTTGTGTCATTACAGCATACACAAGCAGATTATTCCCCAGCTACAAAAACAGTTGTAGTGAGATGCTGCAGTTGAAAAGCACAAAACAGGCAACAATTCAACGTTCTCAGTTAAGATAATTATGTTAATATTAATGGATATTAATTTCTGTTTATTTTACAAATATTGTATTAGGAAACTAGCTTTCAAATTCACACCTCACCAAATGCTTTTCAACAATGATTTGTTTCATTAATTTTATCAGCTGCATTGCTTTTTTTTTTTTTATAGCACATTCTTTGCTGAGAGACATTAAACCATGATAGAATATCCTAAAAGTCTGTGCAGAGGAGCTGAGCAAATAAATGTCAGTGTACTGGCTACCCACCACTGTCAGTTTTTCAATTTGCAATGTACTTGGGGCACATAATAATTTTCTGATTTTTTATTTTTTTTCTTAAGTAGTCTTGAAAATTTTCTGTGCATATTTTCTCTCTGTTTTAACGTACATGTGAGCCCTCATATTCAAATGTCAAATTATGTGTGATATGGGCCAGGTAATAAACCCTGCAGCATTATTTTTAGATTACTTGTAAAAATAAATAACAGTTTAAAGTCAATGCCTTAGTCAAATATTCAGTGCAGAATTAGTTTTTAGCTGAATTCAATATCCACCATTTCTGGGTTTCTCACTAATAAATATAAAATTGTAGAGGAAAATGAACAGGAAAATATTTTGCACATGCTAAATTGACCTTACATTCAAAATGCAAGTACTGATGGCAAAAATGCTTGTGGCACTTTTTTAGCTGGTTAAAAAAATAATAAATCGAGTTAATGCTTGCACCTGAATGAAAAAGAGAGCGGGGAACAAATTATTATTTAAAATGTTTTCTTTCAAATCCCAGGTTTAGAAAATGTCATGGCCTTTATCACGGCGAGAGCAGAGCAGGGTACTTGATACTTGCTGAATTTTGTTTTTAATTTTACTCCAGCTTCATTCTCCCTGGAGCAGCTCCTTGTTTCTTGAGCCTACCCTGAGCCCGAGGGCTGCGGTTTTACCCTGGTGGCACTGTGGCGATTGCAGGGCACGGGGCTGGGATCAGGCACGACATAGCGGGACTCAACCCCCCCACCGCTGCCTGCTCAGCAGGGGGACACCCATTATGGCACGTTTATTATCTGTTATGGCACATTTATTGCTCTTTAACATGCCTGGGCCTTAGGTGTCACACCATCAGAGGGCTGCATACGGCGGTACAGGCCGCAGGCCATCAGCTCTGCCCCAAAAGCAGCCTGCAAAGCCAGCTGAGGGATGGAGATCTGCAGAACGTTTTTCCAGGCAAGGACAAGCCCTCGGTGAGGGTCTTACAGGCTGAAAGAGCCATCCTAAGCAGCCCCCGAGCCCGCTTTTACTCTGTGCTTCCCTGCCGATTGGCTGCGAAGGCTCCACTGGATGCTGAATTCCTCTGCTAGAAGCTGGAGACGGAGCCGCAGTTCGGGTCCTGCCACCATCTGCAAGCACCCCTGGTCATCCGGCAGCGCGAGAGCCTCACCACAAAAAAGGGGTGCAGTTACATTTTCTCCCCTTCTCCCACAGTGCTGGGCCAAATGCCTTTCTCCTTCCAGTCGTGACCCAAACCCGCTGAAGTCGATGGAGCAGCCCCAACCCACCCGTGCTTGCTTACCACTGAGTTAGCCCATTACACACGTCCGTTTGCCTTGACCTCTCTCCCCAGAGCAGACACCAACTACTATTTTTCATGTTTCTTTCCCTGGACCTTGGCCAGCTGAGTAGAGGTCAAATACATCAAGCCGAGTCTAAACTGCAGAAAAAAAAAAAATGAGCTGCATTTCAACCTTTTCCTCTGGCAGAGTGACAATATAATTCATGTTTATATTCCTGCCTTTGCCACTGTCCTGCTGTTTGACCTTGGGGAAGTCACTTCATCTTTTTAGGCCTTCATTTCTCCTCCAAATTTGAATTTAGGCTAATACATTTGGGGCAAGAAGTGCCTCACGCTGTGCATTGCGTTTCTGCCAAGCTACCGGGTCCTTCTGGACCTGAGGTCTGCGGTAGAAGTTAAGGCAAATTAAACTACAAACTCCAATGAAATGTGAAGAAACGTACTGCCTCCTTGCACAACACGCTGTGTGTTTTCAGTATTCCTTGCATGTCTAAGATGACTCAGAAGATTTTGCTCCCGAGCACCCAAATTAGCAGGCGGAGCAGCGCGGTGCCCCCAGTCCTGCCGTGCTGCAGGAAAAGCAACACCCTGTGCTGAGCTGCGATTGAATCTGGTCAGATTAGACCTGGCGCTGAGCGAACTTGAAATGCCTTCATTTTAGCGAAGCTCCCATTTTTACGGAGATGTTTGGCTGCTTTTGGATCTAATTTCAGGATCCAAACACTCTGATTTCCCCATAAGGATGAGTTCAACCACCGCCCGCCTGCTATTCTTCTCCCTCGCTGCGGAGCTGGAAGTCGTCACGTCTGATGAGCATTCATTATGAAGTTGACAATTTGCCCCTTTCCTTCAAGAAACGCGGCAGCGCTTCGCTCCTCGCAGCCCACACCGACTTACCCGAGCCTTCCTGGCTGCTCTTACCCTAAAATACCTGAGCGGGAGGATCAAACCCCTCCTGCCCCCTCCTAACGAACCAACAAATAACAGAAGAGGGAAGAAATTATCTCTACAGTAGAGCGATGGAGGCAAAGAACTTATATGTTAGTCATTAGCAGAAAAAAATAAAATAATAAAAAAAAATTGTCACACGGCTCTGAAGCAGAAGGGAGTAAGGGGAGAGAGGAAGGGAGCTCACGGACAGCTCCAAAAGGGAAAAAAGGCCGAGCAGGAGTACACAGGGGCACTGAAAAGAGGGTTGTTTTTCTGTTGCCTGCTGCAAGAACCCTGGCCAAGAAGGTTAGGTAGAGTACTCGGCCTTTAAACCAGCTCCAGCCACGCAGGGGGCTGGGAGCCCCTCGAACGGGGCCGGATCCCCCCTGCAGGCCCCAGCCACCACCGCTGCCTTGCCATGGTGCCCTCGGAGGCTGCGAGGGAGAAAGGAGCCCCACGAAGCCCCCTTCTCCTTTAAGTCAGAGAGCCCCTTCAGGCCCACCCTCTATTTACACATTTTTCCCCACAGTGACCACTTGCAAAATAACGGGGACTTTTCAATTTATATATTTTTAAAAAATTTTGGGGGTATCCCCGGTGTGCAAGGAGTTAAGTCATTATCTCCTCGGATGTCCACAGCAGCCCCACGTCCCCGCTGTGCCCCATCCGACTGCCGGGGCAGTGTCAGCGATGACTTCACCCCGGCGCCTCGCAGCATTGCACGGTGCCCGACTGCTGGAGTTTGCTAATTTGTGCGTTTTCACTCGAGGCCTGCTGATTCAATCATTTTAAAGATGCCCATTTCTTCCAAGCCAAGGATTTTACGACTCTAAGGATTAGAAGCTGTTATCCCAACAAACCCTGGAGCTCTCTATATTCTGATTTTATGGTAAGCTTCACTAATAAACTGTTTAAAACATATGCTAATTGTGTTTATTGTATTCTTTAATTATCATATGTATCATTAAAGATGTACTATCCCGCTTGGAATCCTAATACCTAATACCCTCCTTTTTTTTTTCTTTTTGTATGGTCGCACAGCACTGCATTACTTTAAAAAGATAAGAGAGGAAATAGATATATATTTTAACAAGGACGCCTATTTTCAATTTTCATTGTTTATTTAAAAGCAGAGTCTTTGAATTTAATTTGAAATCTCTCTCCTGAAGAAAGGCAGGCAGGGAATGACATAACAAAACATGGCACTCTGTCTCTGTGCATTTTATTCCTTAATTTATTTTTTAAATATGCCTCCCTATAGTTTAGTATGCTTAGTTTTCTGTTTCAGACCGCTCAGGATGATAATTTGTGCAGTTGAGATGGGTTACAAAAGATCAGAATAATTGTCCCCTCATTTTTGTTATAGCTCATTATTCTTATCATACGTACACACACATATACACACTGGCACATGCATAATAAATTAAGTGTATTATGTATATGTACACACACCCATGTGTACATATGTATATTCTGGCTTATTCTTATGCCAATTTTTCCCCAATTAATTAAGAGGCTTTTTTCCAAAAAAAAAAGAGATACCAGTTGTCCTAGAGATGTGAGTCATTTTCCCTATTTTGAAGACTGATCTTAATTCTTAACGTGGTTTTACCCTGCCCCTTTAAAATGAGGTTTTTCCCTGCACAATCAAATGCTCTAGCTTAGCACTCACAATATATTCCACTCTGCTGACCTGCTATCAGCAGCCACAACGTCTCCCAGCCCTATCTGCTATCGATCGCAGTGGCCTGCCCACGTCCTCTCTTTGCTGTTTGGATATTTTTTTTCCAGCTGGGAAAAGGAATTGGAGCTAATACAAGGGTATTTCATTCACATGGTTGAAAACGAGAAAAGAAACAAAAAAATCCGGGCATTTTTCAGAAGTGCAAGGTGAGGAAAATGGATCTGGGGAGAAAGACGCATGTGTGCTGAGCTCAGTCCTCGGTCATCAATATTGCAGGCGAGGATAACAAATGCGTGCAGACATGAGACAAATGCGGGCACGCGTGATTAGCACAGGCTTGCTCTTCCTGCCATGGCGTTTTGCATGCTCGTGTGCCCCAGCCTCCACGTGCAAAGCCACACGATGGACGGACCTCTCTCTTTACCGCTGACAGATTACAAAAAATAAAGTTCTTCAAAGCTTTATCAGCAGCTACCACGGAATAATATTAATCCTCTATCCTAGACATAATGCCTGTTTTGAAACCGGACCTTTGAAGTACTTTTTTCCCTCCCATTTGAGGGACGTCCTGGGAAAACCGAGAATATCCCAGCAGAAACACTCAGGTTTTGATGCAAAAGAAGGAAACCACTGGGCTGCTTCGCTGCTGGCATCGTGGGGGACTTGCTCACAGGAATTTATCAATCAGACTTCTTTTGTTTTAGTTGGTGAAGAATGTTTCCTTTAGGTACCAGATGCTAATGTCACATCATGAATGAAACTGCTTCTGCAAATTGAATAATATCATTTGCATTCACTCATTCAAAACAACACTGAGAAGTGGCAATGCAGCTCTGTGTTAAAGCAGAAATTTACATTTCCAGGCAAAAGAGAGTGTCTGCTTGGGTATCCAAGCCATGATAAAACAGTGGGGTTTGGATTTGATAGAGGTCTTTAAAATACAAGTTAAATAATTGTATAATTGTGTTAAGAATGATAAAAACCATATAATTTTGGTTTCTAAATGATGGCAACGAACAGCCTATTGCATCCACATCACATAATACAGAGCGTAATGTCAGGTCAGACGCTCTTTACAGGGGTACTGGGGTGAATTCGGAATAAGCTGCCTGCATATGCATCGTCGCTCCTTGCTGGCTGGGCTCACTGGGAGCACAATTAATTGTTTGCTTTGCCTTTTTGGAGATTTAGCCTCTGCGTGCTTGTTGGTTTGACATCCCAGCCGCACGTGGCCTTCAACTGGTGGGAAGAAATAGAGGATTGTGCTATGTCACGGCAATGCAATGTGACCACAGACACCTCACCCACCGGGTGCTGGGTTCCTGCTGCCTTCCCTGGGCTCCTCATGTCCCCAGGCACCCAGGGGTGCTGCCACCCTGGGGACACGCCAGCTCCCTGCTCACCCCAGCACAACGCCGGCAAGTGATGGCTTTGCACGGCCCTAGCCGAAGGAAAGCATCGCCCTCGCCATTGCCCTGTTCTATTAGTGGATTTTGCGCTGCTTTTTAAATTATGCTGTTTTCAAACACGACTGCATTTGAATGTCAGCCTCTAGTACCCAAATATAAATGTCAAGACCTCTGTACATCTCTGGCATGTAGGAACTAATTTAATCATCTCGGTGAAGCGATTTCAGTTCAGACAATCACTTTGCTCGAGTGGAAGGGTTATGAAGAGAGTGCACAGTTGCGGGCGAGCGCTTACACACCATTTAGGGCCGTGCTGCTTTACAAAGAGACAGCCAAGAAGGGCATTTGTTCACCAGTGGACTTTCCCTGTGCCTGCCCCGCTGATGGAAATCAGGGTAATCATGAAATAAAAATGACAGGTGGCACCAGCGCATACTGAATTTTGTTTATTGGGAAAAAGTGGGGGAAAAAGTGATGGGGAATTATTACTTTTTTCTCCTGTGACTGGTGAAAAAAGGGCAATCTTACGAAATAGAGAACAGTGGCCAGTGTGTGCTGCTCAGCTCTCTGAGTGCTGATCGCCCCAGCCAGGCACGCAGATAATGCGACCGCAGCAGCAAAACTATTTCGCGTATGAACCATGGGCTACTTATAAAATTCACCTTGGATGGCTTCATCCCTCCCTTTACATACCGCTTTTAAAAAAAAAAGGTGAAGACAGTGCAGGTGGTATTCTGTTCAAGGAATAACTCTGCTAAACAGGACTAGCAGAAGGAGCTTATTCTCTACAGAGGCCAGCTGTCCGGAGCAGTCGCGCTACTCAGCCTGTGCCTTCAGCTGCCTTAGGAAGGAAAGTTCCTCCTAAATTTCTGGGGCTGTTTGGGCTGGCACCAGGCTACTACTGTGCAAAAACTCTGCTTTGGGTCATCGGTGGAAAAGCAACGATTTTATGGAAAAGACCAAGCAACATCCAAGCTCCTTTCTGTGGTTGCTGGAAGATCAGAGAGGCTTCTGACGAACTGGTGTCATAAGAGAGAGATGAAAAAAAGAAAGAGAAGCGGTGGAGCAGGACCTGGAGGGTGAGCAGGGGGAATAGGAGAGCCCAGGTGGCTGCGGGGACATCTGGGGACACAGGGGATGTGCTGAAGGAGGCCATCACCCTGGCATGGGGGCTCCCCGCCGAGGAAGTGGAAAGCGACCCTCCCGCAGCAAGCATCCTCGGCTGCTCGGTGGACACGCACTCCTGAGTCCGGCACGGGCAGTTTTGCAGCCCGAGGCCGCAGATTTAATAAACGAACTACAGGCACTGATCCGACCTGTCTGCGTGTGAGCCATGCTGGACAAAGTGTCCTTTCCCCAGGCACGCCGTCACCTCGCAGGCTGCGGGCCGGGAGCTGACCCAGCTCAAGTCATGGAGAAGAAGTTTGGATCTGGCACTGATCACTCTCTTCTGTCCTGAACTTAGAACATTTGGCCCTAATTCTGTCCTCAGCTACCAGCATTAAGAAGTTAGAACAAAAAAAAATTTGCTACCGTTTCAAGCAGCCCCAAACCAAACAAAGCAAAAGGGAGATGAGAAGTGCAATCCATTTTGGAGAGCTTTGGCGAAAGAGGCTTAATTTGTTGGATTACTTGTCACAATTAGACGCGGTATAGATGCTATCAAATTATATTAATAGCTCTAACATTTCGTAAGTGTGAGTATGAAAACTGCCCAGCCTGGATAATGAAAACATGCACAAGTGAGCTGTGTAAAACAATCAAAAATCAATCTGACGTGTCAAGCTGAACATGTCAATGAGACAGTTTGCAGTCAGAGGGTTTTCTTATGAAGTGCTGTCAACAGGCAACGCTACACTTGTCTGATCTGTCCAGCTCCACTAAGTGGAAAGATTTCTCCTTTTTTTTTTTTTTTACCCAATAGAAGACAAAGGAAAAACAGGAAAATGTAAGCCACAGTAATTCATCTCAAGTATCCTGAAGGACAATTAGTAACAAAGGCTAGCAGTGGTAAGCCTGCTCTTTGGTGTGGTTTGGAGATCGGGGGCTGTAATTATTGAGCCATCCTGCTGAATAGCACAATCAATGCTTGACGGCTGCGTGGCACAGCGCCGGTGCGAGTGCTTGAGCTCTTGTGTAAATGAAACGTCAGGCTCGGGGAAAGGGGGCCATTGTGTTTACTCGCGCTTTGATTAGCTTTTAGTGAACAATGAATTATCAGTCGACACAAGACATTTTTATGGTGTTGTCAGGATCTTTCTTAATAGGAGGTTCGGGTGATAGGAAGGGAGGAAGGGAGGCAGGCAGCGCGTTGGCGAGGAGGGTTGACGTCCTGGCGAGGAGGACTGATGTGCTGGTGCACATGCACCCAGCCCTACAGCCCTTCCCAGGGCTGCAGCCCCCCCCGTGCAGCCCCACTGGGCATCACGAGGCTCCTGGCCTCGTCCTTCCCTCCGCAAGTCCCTCAACCTCCCCTTCTTGCTCCCCGGAGCACTTCCATTCCCTCCTTGCCAGCCTGGTTTGTAACCTCAGCATTCATCCCTCTCTAAAACCCCTCTGTAACCTCATTTCTCCCTTCGGTTTTCCCAGCACTGCTCCTGATTTTGCAAATCATCCCTTCCTAAATAGCCATAAACGTTCAGGCTCAAGCCCAGGATGCTCTGGGAGGGTTTCACGAGTGCATGTCCAGAGGTCAGAGGCTGCACCAGAGGTTTGCCATTCTGCAAAGGTACTGGACGATCCCATTTTCTGATCAAACACAAATATTCTAGCCCCAGCCTGTGTCTCTAAGGGTGAAGGGACAGGTGACTCCACTGGCCTCTTTCCATCCATGCACCAGAAGAGCGGACACACATTGCCAACATGTACACTAGCATCTTTCTGCATATACACTACTTTGTGCTTATTGCCGTGCAAACTGCATCCCTGTGAAAGAAGAAGCCCTGGCTGTGCTAAGCCTTGAGAAGACGAGTGACAACAGGGATATCAAAATGCTTTGGGAATATATTTGTTATTTGCACCCAGACCTCACTCCACCACGTTTGCAGCCCCCCGTTCTGTGCCAATCCCCCAAACCAGATTGTGCACGTCCTACTTTGAGCCCTCCAAAGCCGTGCCCGGTACTCGAGGTGCCTGACTCCTGCCATCCAGCCCCAGTGAAGGATTTTGTCCCCTGGCTCTTCCCCCGTCCCCCCGCCAGCGGCTGAGCACAGCAAGGCGGCACCCTGCGAGCTGCTCGGGGCGGGCACCGCGCCCTTCCCACAAACCACCCCAAGCCCTCAAGTGGAAGGCGAACTGCAGATGCAATTGATTAGTAACTATCAGCTAATTACAGGGTAATCACATGATTATTTTTGCTTTGCAAACTGAATAGTTGTCATGAGATTGAATAATTACGTGGGGCAATTTTACATGCAGTCACATACTACCGCTGTGTAAAACCAGATAACCTAAAGACCACGCAGCTGCGTACAGCAGGTAGGATTATTTAATTCCTATCTCTGTACAAGCCCGGGGTGCCTCTCATTGCATCACGTGCTTATAAAAGGATGTTTGGGTCCTGTGCTCCAAAGTAGAACTGAAAGGTGGGAAATCTTTTCCACCAGGATTACTAAAATTAAATGCGACCCCCAAAAGCTGTGGCAAAGCAGCATCTTTGCAGCTCTGCCAATCCCAAGGGCAAATTTGACGCTTCTGCCCTGGGGAGGAGGGAGACGGCTTTGGGCTGCTGCTGTCCCAGGATGGGGAGGAGGAGAGGGGGCAGCGCTGGCTCAGGGCAGGATCCTGCCGGCATTAAGCCTGGAGATTTTTTCTCCCATGGCTCTCGTGGCCGTCAGTGCAGCTGCACCTGCGGTGCCTCTCCTCCCAAGGCCTGGTCACAGAGCAGGGATGTGGGAGCTGGAATAACTCATCCCTTCAAAGCTCATTAAAACTTTGGTGTTGGTAGGAGAGTCAATCAAATCCTGGGAACGCAACCCAAATATTTTCAGAGACGGACTGAGCACTGTATCAGGAAGCAACCTGAAGAAATGATTTTCTCTGCTGGCAGTGTGATCTGAAAGGCACTCTGGCTCCTGAATATCTCTTTCCTGCAGCAGACGACTAAACATTTCAAGCCATTTTCGGTGTCACCAATTCAGATTAATCAAATGTTGAAGAGATGGGGTTAAAGCTGAGCCTGCACTCTCCAGGCTCTCAGCGCTGTGGCACCAAACCAGTGGGATAAATGCTTCCACACAGGAAGGCTGAATTTCCCAGGTTTAATGGAAACACCTTTGTTTCCCTCGTCAGGGAACCCCAAAGCTTCCCATGTCTCAGGATTCCTGCAAGAAGCACCTGAGATACAGAAGAGTGTTCAGTGGGATAAAAAAGAACCCACCACCACAACAACAAAAACCATTTTAATGTTTTAAAAAAAGAACATTTTATAAAAAAGCAACATGGTTCCGAATTAGGTTAAGCTCTTATTAATTTTCAGAAAAGTTTGGCATTAGACGACATTTTTGCATGAGCCAAGAACTAGCAGAACGTACATGGGAACATGTTTAGTTTTCATCCAGAAAAAAACCTAATGCAAGAAGCAAGTGCCATCAGCACGCTCACAATTGTGCAGGGGGTGGGTCTGAGCCTCAGCTGGTCCAACCAAGCCTCCCCCAGTACTGCTATTTGCCCCAGCTGGGGCTTCAGCCCCCTTTGTGAAATGCCATCGATGCCAAGAGGCCAATGGGCACCAGCTCAGGAGGAAGGGAGCCTCAGCAGGGAGACTTTGTCTCTTCGTATTGCTTCAGGGGATAAGGAAGGAAACACAAGTAGAATATATCTGTAAGGCCACGCGGCTGTCAGAGGGCTGGGGTGTAAGAAAAACAATGGAGCTTCACACTTGTACTGTGATGTTCTCAGCAGCTGACATCTGAGATGAACTAAAAATATGTTTCTATGCAGGGAAAATCTCTCCGAATGGGTTAGGTTAATTTTACATGGGAGCTATGTGTACTCGCGGCCTGATCTAAAGCTAAAAACAAGGAATAAATACAATTTTTTATTAACAGGAGCGTTTTTGCTCCCAGAAGCTAATCTATTGGCAATGCTGAATCTGAAGTTAATTTGGAGTGAAACTGGGAGCTCCCGCAGACTCACTTACCTGACTTTGGCAGAGCAGAGACACTTCCCAGTCATTCCCAAAACGCCCCCACTACCCCCACAGGGTGCACCAGGGAAGCTTTCCTCAGGCTCCAGGTGTGGATTTTTGTAACCGGAAAATATGTGAATCACACAAACTCTTTCTTAAATATCTCTGGATTTGAAAATCTCCGTGGTTAAGCTAAGAACTGTGGCAGAAGAAGAAAGGAAAGGTTGAAAGCTGTAAGGGGGGTAGGGAGGGGAGGAAAAAAATCAGGGTCACCTGGTTACAGTCAGACAAAAGCCACATTTCGAAAAATGTACCCTGTAATTTAGTCAAGATGGAAAGGACGGGAAAAAGGTCAATATTGTTTTAAATGAGACTAACAGCTTCCTTTATGTAATGGGTGAACTCTGGTGTGTTTCCGGATGATTGGCAATTTAGCCGCTCGGGGAAAAAAAAAAGGTTAAACTTATCAGCACACAAAAGTGCCAGCAATTTATTTCTGTCACTTTCCTACAAATTAACCTGGTTTTAGGCATTCTGAGCCTCATCAGCAAGCCCAGGTGTGGACGGGACTCGGGGTCATCCCCGGGTCTGCAGGATGGGGGTCCGTGGCAGGCAGCTGCACAGAGGAGATTGGGGTGGCCGAGGGCCCGTTGAAGGTCCTCTGGGGTTTACAGAGGACCCTAAATTCTCCTCGTTTTTCTGGTGAGCAAGGTTTGGCCTGCCCAAGCACCAGGGTGGCCCCATAGGTCCGAAGCTCTGCACCTGTCTGCGGGTCAGGGAGGTGGGAGGGATGGATCCTGAGTGGGCACGGGCTGTGGTGATCCTGTTACAGAAAAAACACGGAATCTTAGAAGCATCGGGATTGGAAAAGCCCTCTAAGATCATCTGGTCCAACCGTCCCGCTACCACCACCACCACCACCCACAAAACCATGTCCCTAAATATCACGTCCAACCTTTCTTTGAGCACCCCCAGGGACGGTGACTCCACCACCTCCCTGGGCAACCCAACCCAATGCCTGACTGCTCTTTCTGAGAAGAAACATCTCCTCATTTCCAACCTGAGAAAACATCTGGGATCCGGGCCCCACGCCTTCAAAGCCTGATGTCTGTGCCGGGAAGGGAGACAAGTGGAGAAAAGCCTGTCTCCAGCCCAGAGACAGCACGGAGAAATAAAACCCTCTGGAAGCTGCAGCAGCTGTCTGCTCGGCTTTCCGTCTGTCTGGGGCATTGGGCAAGCTTTTAGAGCTTTATG
Organism: Anser cygnoides; assembly: GCF_040182565.1. Taxonomy (NCBI): domain Eukaryota; kingdom Metazoa; phylum Chordata; class Aves; order Anseriformes; family Anatidae; genus Anser; species Anser cygnoides. The sequence goes on along the minus strand of NC_089888.1, from coordinate 2,894,590 downwards.
GACAAACTTAAGGTGGGGTCCCATGGGCGGTGACACCCTCAAGAGGAGGGTGAGCGTAACGCATGCCCGAGCAGGGAGGTTTCCCCATCACCTTATTTTTCATAGAGCTGCTGTTGATAAAGTCCTGTTGGTTTCCCAGAGCTCTGCTGGTTTCTGCCAGAGCAGAAAAGGCACCATTTTTTTTTTCCATCACTTTGCATGAGAGACATGGGCTTGTACAAGAGACACGGGCTGAAACGAGACCTTTAGCATTAACATTTTCCAACAACAGTTGGTCTTTCCTTCCCGTGCTAATTACAGCCTTTGTGAAAGAACAGGGCAGGGCCTCCTGTCACCCCGTGTGCTCAGGGGCTGGGGAAGGCTCTCTCTCTCGCACGGCACTCTTCAATTTTGACAAAAAATAGCATAATTAATTTAAACATAATAGCTACAATTTTCAAGAGGACCAACGGGAAAGATTAGAGGATTAAGGCTCTTGTATCATTTGGGACCAAAAGTTTCCACAGCCTAGATGCCGAGCAGTGGGGTAGGTGCCTGCCTTCATGGCAAGGTGCTCCGGTCTCTGAAAATTTGGCATTTTTACCTGGGGCTGCCTTTCAAAGACAACATTAACTGTTTTGATCTAAATCACTCAGTCTCACTGCTGATAGTGCTTTTAATTAAAGCAGTGGTTTTCCCGTTAAAACACCCGTAGTGGATAAAGCAGCATCTTTCAGCATGTGGGTATTTCAGTGTCGATTTTACATACGAGGATGCTTGACTGGCTGCTCTACACCATAACAAAGCTCTAAACGATTGCTCCAGCTGCATCCACAGGTGAAGCTGCCGGTGAGTCAATCAGCAAAAGATCCTTGACACAGCGATATTTCGATCTTTGGGATTTCCGTGGACATTTATAGGCCTTTTTTCCCTTCTCTGACCATTGAAAGCATCACTGTCAAAGGACCTCCTTTGCACCCAGGTTAGTCTGTGATGAAATACTGCCCGATTTCAAAATGCTGACCCCAAATTAAAAGCAAAGACTCATGTAAAATGCAAAGGAGTATGATTTCAGTTCAGATCCTTGAAATATGTCCACTGTTTCTGCTTGATCCTTAATGCTTGTTTTCTTGAATACCTGAAACACCGGCTTTGACCTGTTAGAGGTACCTTTACAGCCTTGTTCGTGTGAGTACTCCTTTAGACTATTGAGAAAAACAGACTGAAACTCAAGCTATCAGCAACGGGGAGAAACCTCTAAAATTTATTTATTTAGATGTAATTAATACAGCTTAATTATCTTTTAATAAAAGTAGCAGTAATAGGAGCAATAAAATATGCCACAGGCAGCGCTGGGAGGAGTGGGCTATAGATTCTAGCAAAGTTTTCAGGGTCGGTGTAAGGGCTGGCTGCAAGCAGCCACACGAGCCTGTGCAGCCTTGCACCCAGGAAGGCAGAATTTCCTCTCACTCCTCTTTCCCCTCTGGGATGAAGCAGTCTGGTGGCAGCTCGTGTTAGCAAAACATTAACTTCTGGAGCCTCTAATAATGGCCCTCAGTGATCTCAGAAATGCTAAGAGGGCCAATTTTGCAGTCTAGGGTATTTGAATCAGCAGCTTTTCATATTGTGGTTGAGGCATAAATAGCCATTGTGTCTGCTGAAATTATTTTGATCAAGTTATGTATTCACCAAGTGGTGTCACTACCACTGTTCTCGCCATCACAGTGCTGGAGTAGCGAAGATTCGAGGAACTTGACAGGATAATTAAGTATGAAAGCAGACTGGATTTAGCAGGACCCCAGTGAGTCAACAATCCTGATTGTTTCATCATCTCGGCTTTGTGCTGTTCATATCTTATCAGATTAGATAACAATCTGGTAGAGCTACGAGTTGAATTACCATGTTGAACCGCACAGTTAGACCACATGAAAAACATCAATACACATTTAAATAATCCCATTTTCAAACTCAGATAAGAAATGGCCAACCTCTACAAATCAAAGGCATATCCTCAGGCTAAAATAAAGAGTGGTCTGATTACCTATTCAGTTATATCAAAGTGCAACAATCAGATGCTATTGCTAATATAATGCAATGGCTCTCAGAGCAGAACAGGAGCATGACCACCTCGTGACAGCAAATTTCAGACCCGAAGTTCACAGGTGGAGATTTTCAAGGGGGAGGAAAGGATTTGGCTGCATAACTCCCACAGGAATGAATGCTGCCCGTGTCTCAGGGGCTCCAGCTCATCCAAGTTCTTTCTCAGAGGCACTTGCAGGGGTCTCAGCGAGCTCAGCGGGTCAGCAGGCAGCAGGTCCCCTCCTTGGTGACCTCTCCACTTCTCTCCCAGGACACAGACTCTGTTACCAGACATGGGTCCCCTTGTTCCACCTGCTGAAGTGACTGAAGTGATAAAACTGAGCCCCTTCTAGGCTTCAGGGGTGTTCCTCGCTCCTTGCACAGGTGGAGAGCAGGGCTGCTAGGTGGCAGAGGTGAAGGATTTGGCCAGCCGGCCAGCGCACAGAAATGTCCCCAGCCTGGGCAGCACATGGGGGGAGCCCTGGAGCCTTCCCCTCAGCATGCTGCTGCCGGGCACTTATCTTCCTCCTGGTCTATAACGGTAGTGGGACCAACAAGGGTTTCTTCTTGCACTAAGGTGAATTTTCCCAAGTTGCCATGCCGGTATTAAAAGGCTCTCATTAAAGAAGTTGCTCTCTTTCTACTTTCCTTATTCTCTCAAAAAAATTGAAGCGCACAGCTCCGTCACTTTGATCTCATGAGCTCCCATTTCCCATCCCCAGCACTGCCGTGGCACAAGTAACATCTCCTGTTTAACAGGGGATGGAAGGCTGGAAGGGCTGTGCTATTCCATCAGATTCACAGGCCTGTGAATTGTATTAATAGAAATTAAATTATTTCTGATTTGTCCTGGGTTGAGAAGCGAATTAAGCCAGAATTTAAGCTTGAGATGCATGTGTGGCCCTCCTAATTACAGTCACAGTTTCTACCGCCCTGCCAGATCCTGATCCCACATGAAAGCTGGGCGAAATTCCACATTAAAAAACCTCTTGTTGAGAATTGATATCGAACCAAATAAAACTCAAATGGAAATCAATTTTCTTTAAATACTCCAGCCGTTTCCCCTTCCTTCCCATGCCTTTCCCTACCCTCGCTTCCCCCTCATGTTATGCCCCATGAGCATGGTCCCTGGGGTGCTCACAGGACGTGGGCAGGCAGGACGAGGACCCTGGGCCGGTTGTCGTTACACCAGGACACCCGAACCTGGCAGAGCTGAGCTCAAGCCCCCAGCCCTGAGCCCTGAGCCCCTCTCTCACGGCTCTGCTTGCAGCGGGTGTGCAGCACGGCGTGGCGGCGGGCTGCAGGGGCTCTTGGACTTTTCTTTGAATTGAATTTTTACTTGCTGAAAACAGTTTTCAGTCCCGCCATTCTGAGAGCAAACTGAAGAAACCGTACTTCCCATAAATATTCCAATTGCAGTGAAACAGCACATTTTGATTTATACACGTTTCTAAAACCAAAAACCTCCACTTGGTTTGCTCTGGAGCTCTTTGGCCGAAAGTTAGGTCCCCCAGCAAAGCAAATCTGCAAATTTCCAGGGGAAATGGAAGCTGGCTTGGCAGCGTGCATCAGGCTCATGCTGAACTGCAAGGCGCAGGTCTGGTGGCAGTAAGTGCGGGCTGTGGATCCTCTGGGCGCCTGCCTCCAGAGGGAGCTTGCTGGAGACTGATAGGGAAGGAAAGTGTCAGCAAAAATGCCTTTGGTGTGCTGATGCTGGAAGAAGATGTGTGAACAAACCGTAACCTGAGCTGTTAAACTGTTGTCTGTTCATGTCTTATATACCTTCAGGACATGGTTCATCTGACCAGGAATGGTCAGGGAACAATTTCCCTCAAGGGGCGCTGTGCAAGCTCTGAAATAATTGATTTTTTGAACACTGGCCAAATTGCAGGGATGTGTGCATGTGTACTTCACTGCGGGTCAAACAGAACACTTTGTTCAATGCAAAGTGAGACATCCAATTCCCAAACCTTCCCTTAAAATAAAACTAGGCACAGCTGAAAAGACAGCATCGCTTTGAAACTCTGGAAGTGTATCATTTAGGAAATTTCTGGAAAATACCCCATTTTGGTGTTTTCACCTTTGCCTGCTAAAACAGTTTATGAATTCCAGCCGTACTCAGTGAACAATTTTGGTTAACTTCGAACCATGTTCTTAGTGATTGGTGTCTCCATCCTGTGCTTTCTCCAGGCGATTCAGTCACGATGGTGTTTGGAGAAAAGCCCAAAGGTGAAAGTCGCAAGCCGGGAAGGTGGCGTCGTCCCTTTCACGGGTGTGGGCGTCACAAACATTTTCCCTTACAACTTTCCCAGTGCCCTCATGTCCAGCAGCAGCTCCAGGAGATGACACAGGAGGGCTCCTGTGATTCCCGCAGGCTGAATTTTTGGATATCCGCTCCCAAGTTGGAGAATTCGGCTCTGCAGCTGGACTCTCCCTAGGACTGCTCATTATATTCTCTAGGACTCTGTACTGAGGTTAGAGACACAGCTCCAAAACAAGGGGCAAGAACCCAGGGAGGTAATTATGGATGGGAAACAGAGATATACGTTTTTTTTCTTTTAAAAATGTATTGATATATACATTGATGAGCTAAACTGACAAGCTGTGCTTGAGAAAGTAATAATTGCATCTTTAATAATATTAAACCTGACACCTGCCTTGGCCGATAACACGCAGTCCTGATGCTACTTAGCTAACAATTAGGACACATGAAAAGGATGAAGGCAAAAACAGTACTAAATTGAATCTGCATTTTAAAGAACACAAAAATAAAAAAAAATAAAGAAAGACTGTTAATTGTCTAACAGTTTGTTAATTTAATCAGGCATGCAATTTAAAAATAGCTTTGCTTTTTCACTGAAAGAGGAATTAATTACGATTTCTTCCTGAATCCCATATAGGAGAAAAAATATTTAGGACAGCCACAATGCTCTTAGAAAGGTTGTTTATTAATAAAAGCAGAAAACCCCAATGCTAATTGGCATCATAAGCACAATTAGAAGAGAAGTTGTCGTCCATTTGAAAATGAACAGAGAGCTACATAGCTGAAGGATATTATTGCAAAATGATAAACTGTTCAAAGGTACTAGTAAAAAAGAAGGTCTTTTCTTTAATGGTAAAATGCCATGTTATCTTGTTTAAATGGCATAACTTTGCAAAAGACGCCATAACATTTCAACCTTTTAAAATGTCAGTATTAAAAAATACATATCACAAATAGCTTCTTCATACACCTCCTTTTTTCTCCTCTTTTTTTTTTTTTTTTTTCCCCTTCCTGAAAGGCTTACGTGCTTATGTAGAACTTGCAACTTCAAAGGAAAAAGGCAAGGAAACACTAAAGATGGCTCAAGGTGATCTTGAGCCTTGCAAAACGTAAATAGATTTGGAAACAAATTTGCGTTTGTCTGTGTTTTGAACAAAACCCACAGCCCTCGTGCCCGCTGGGCCCACGTTGTCCCCAGCGCTCGGGGTCTGCTCTGCCGAGCCCCTTCCCCGTGGTCACACACAGAGATGCTGCCGTGGCTCAGGGCACGATGCAGACCCCAGGAAGGTGTCGGCAGGTCGGGATGAGTTACTTATTTTGTGGGAGGGCACCTTAATCATCACCACCGTGCTGCTTCCTTCCCCCCCTTTTTACCTTTGCAGTCACACTTGGGTTTCTTCAGGGAAATAAATCTGCGGCTCAGTGTAACAAGAGAAAATGATTTTTTCTCAGTTTGCTGCTGAACGCGGTGTAACGCTTTATGATCACCTGTTTCTAGCACCAACTGCAACAAAAAGAAAGCAGGGGCGAGAAAAGAGACAGCAAAAATCCCCCATGCAAGCACACGAAGCTCGCTGGGTGGCGGAGCCTCCCTGCTGTCGCAAGAAGTAGATGAAGAGGCAGAAGTTGTCAGGGATTAACCTGGCACAGGCTACCTCCATGGCTGGCAGTGGGATTTGCTGTTCTTGATTTTAAGATTTGGTCCTGCTAACTAGTGATCAAAAGGCCTAATGGGTCCCTTCAAATATATATATATTTATATATATATATATATATAGGAGGAAATCCTTCTTCGATTGATCCAGGAACTTGGCAGGTGATTTCAGTGGGGTCACAACCGTGCTTCAAGCCTGGAATTTTTGCTGGGATAGGACAAAGAGGTGAAATGGTGGTGGGGACTCACCCAGCCTTTGATTTCCAAAGGCTGCTGTGTGCTGCTGGAGGAAGGCTGGGAAGCTGGGGCTGCCCGTCTTGGTTCTGTGTTGGGCTGGCTGGAGAAATGCTCATCAACATCTTACACATTTGAGCTTTCACTTAGAGAAAATGACAGCAAGGATTGACTTCAGAACCCCGAAGCAGCAGTTTTGATATACCTGTGCCTGAAATATTTTGCAAATAATCCATCAACACATGCATGGCAATGTGTGTAAGCTTACCAACATACACATACATATACTATATGCACACACGCTCATAAAATCGTGTATATGTACATATATAAATGCAACACCCTAATTTAATACTGCATAGAAAGCCACATGCTAATGTTAGTTTACATATCTGAGAACACAATGACTAAAAGTTGGCACAATCCATATTTTTTGCAGTATTCTATTGCATCTCTATCAAATAATCAATGACATTGAATATGTGCAACATAAACCTATGCATTTATCTATACATAAATGACATGCTATATCTATACATATAAATGGATTATTTACAAAGTATTTCTCAAAATATAGTGACAGTTCATCATATTGAGGGTGCAGTAGTTTGGTTAAAATGACACTGTTGAGCCCCTAGGGTCTTTTTTAATAAATATATTTTTGGCTTCTGCCTTCTGGAAATCTGCACCAGGCTTTGAAACTCCTGCAAAATTGATTTGCTTTTTTATTGCTGCTTAGCCCACACTACAGGCTGGACATATTTTCTTCTTTTAATTGAATCTGCCTGTTACACTGCACAAGTGCCAGGACATCAATTTAATATCTAGATTTTTGCAAGCTTTCAAACACACAAAAAAACTTATTTAATATGGTTGGATGTTTCTATTTCACTCCTCAGAGTTTTGATTTGTACATTAGCATTACAGCAGCTGTCCAAGCTGTGTGATATTCCTTGGGAGAAAAAGATATAACTCGCTAGAGGAATATTTTTTTTTTCGCTGCCTTCCTGCTGTAGCTTATCTTCCTAACAAAGGCAGGACTACAGTGGGTTTTGTGATCTGAGGAACAGCACTTTAGCTGAGGGATGCACCGATGGGTAGGAACAGGGAGGAGATAACCATCAGACACCAAGAGGGAAGCGGCGGGCACCAAAGCGGGGCTCTGCCCTTCGCCGCTGCCATAATCGTCCCGGGGGCTGACGCTCACCTCGCAATAGCTAAAAGCACGCTTGGAAAAAGTAACACCAAAGCAACAGCCTCACAAAAATGCAGAGATGAATGTGCCTGATCCTGATGTGGGGAGGCTGTGGGACCCGCGGGAGCTGCTTTGCAGCAGGCGAGAGATGGGGACGGCTGTGGAACAGTGGCTTGGGCAGTGCCACGGGCAATGAGGGATGGGAACTGAGTAACGAGAGCTTATTAGGTGGGGACAAATACAGGAACCGAGGGATGAGAGCTTATTAGTTCTTGCACCCCTCCTGCCTCAAGCCCAGCCGCAGGGCGGACCGAAGCTGTGGCCGTGTGGGGCAGGACTGGGTGCCGGTACATGTTCAGGCTGTCTGCAAAGCCTTTACCAATGTGAATGGATTAAACCTCTTGATTAACTTCTCAGAGAAGGAAGAAATAAGCTGTAGGAGGCGAATGGAGCTTAAGGTAGTGTCTACCTTAATTTCCCTGGGTGTAATTGATGGAGTGACTTTCCCGAAAATCCCCTTGCAGCAAGGCATGCTGCGAGGGGGCAAGGCGAGGTTTACAACGCTGATAGCCTGATAAAATCTAGAAAACTGCCAGGGCAAAGAAGATTGGTGTGTACAAATAAAGTTAGGCCAGCACCAATGCCTTTCAGCCTCAGCAAGGTTGTACACATGGGCCCCTACCCTAATCCTGCAGCTCTGACCACATCGCCCGCATCCAGTCCTTTAATGCTGAATTATTTTTGGAGGTTTTGTCCATCGCCTGTTCAACAAGAGCAGGACAGTCGCTCAGAGAAGCTGCTCGTACTTGCAGTGCCCCTTCGCAGGCTGTGCTGGGTGTGTTTTGGCCAAGCAGCCCATTATTAAGAAGCTTTGTTTAGAGTATTTCAGTTGCCTTCATGCAAACCTGTTAAATAAGTATATTGTACTGGGGCAAAAAGAAACATGCATCAATTCAGCTGTGTAATTGAGGTAAGTTGGTTGTACACCACTGCAGTCAATCTGTATTAAGGAGTTTCCACTTGTGCTTTATTTGATGTAAATGCTTTTCCCCCTGGAGCAGATAAAACCTCAGCTTTGGCCAACTGTCTGCTTCTAAACCCAGAACAACGCAGGGCCTCCACAATCCCAGAGAGAGAAAAACTGCATTAAATGAATTTCAGAAATAAAAACCAATGCCAGAGTTACTCCAACAGGGTGGTGCCATGTGGTGATATTCCTGGGCAAGGCGGGGGCACCCCGGAGGAAGTCCTTTTCATAATTATTGATGAATATTCTCAGGAGAAACAGAGGATGTTGCTTAATCGCTTGATCTGATATATGCCATCAGAGAAGAGGGAAAAAATAGAGTGAGGGCTATCCTCAAAATGCAAAAGCTGAGGAATCTTCTGAGCTGGAGCTGGTCCTTTAATTACCCATGCTGCGAGGGAGGAACACACAAAGAAGGAGATGGCTTCAGTCAAAGTCCTTTGAGATGAAGTCCTTTTACTGAGGCACTCTACTTGTTAAAGCTGTAATAATGTCACCTGGAGGTTAGCTTTTTTATTAGGACTCGGAGTCACGGAAACATTTAACGCACACTTGTGCATCTAATTTGCCATGCAATTGGCATAACGACACGTGCCAGCTGGGGAGGTGCGGGTGGAAGCCCATATATTTGTGCAAGGAATTGTTGGGTTTGTAGAGGCAGTCGGGAAGAAGATGAGAAAAAGAAAAGGTCAGAAGAAGACCCGGCTCTGGTACGGAACAGATATTGCACAGACTGAACCCAAGGATGATCAGAGAAGCTCTGGGAAAAGCAACATCCATGGACATCTATATCTATATCTATATCTATATCTATAACTATATCTATATCTATATCTATATATTTTTCCCCAGGAGCAAGCTCTGGGGACCAGAAACTCCCCCATCACAGCCTCCAGCATCCCTTCACGCCGGATCCTGGGCGGGGACCACAAAAGCACCCCAGACCCCACTGGGAGGCCCGCAGCGGGTGCCAGGGATGCCCTGCCACCTGTGTGCAGCGCTCCCAAGCCCCGCATACCCATGAAACCCCTCCCCAGCTGCCTGCAGGCTCGGGGGCCCGCAGCAGCCAGCTGGCAGGCGAGCAGAGCAGCGAGCGGAGCAGGCAGAGGAACCATTAGGAAAATATCTCTGGCACGAAGCCTGGCGAGCGCGTGGTGCCAGCGCGCGGGGCGGCCGCGGGAGGAGGGGAGGCAGGATGCTGGCCCCGAGGTGCGGGTGGCAGCCGGGTCCCCAGCCTCGTCCCTCGTTTGGCTGCGAGCTCTGTTCGTCCCCACGGAGGGTCACGTTTGGGTTATGGCGGGGCAGCTCCTCGGGTTTTGTTTTTTTGCAACGAGGAACAGGCGCGAGAGGAGGCTCAAGCTCAGCGTTTGCAGGTAGGTGCAGGTGTGAAGCCTGGAGGACACCAGCCGAGGGATGAGGACAAGCAAGGAGCCTTCTCCCCACACTGAAAGATTTTGGGACAATACACTGGCTGCAAAAGTTGAAGGGGGACCAGCCCCCAGAGCTGCAACCCCCCAGACCACACCACGCACGCTCTTCTCTCCCCTCCCCGGGCTCCCCCTTGCTCTGGCGGCAGCAGAAGCGGGTGCCCCCTTCCCTCTCCCAGCTCGCAGCTCTTCCCCCCCACCCCCTGCCGGCTTTGTTAAATGCAGCACATTTCCAAAGAAGCAGATTTTAATTTCAATAAACTCTGCAAGAAATAGATCAGCGCTAAGGAGGGGAGCAGCCACAGGAAGTGAGTTTAACTGCTCGTCTGCAGAATATTAATAGGCTGGAATGTTATTAGAATAATTTTTCACAGTTTATTAGAATAATTTTTCATCATGAATAATAAATTAATAGAATAATTTAGCATCGCTACTCCTCTGTTTGAAAGGGTCTTTTATTTAAAAAGTGGCTTGAAAAGTGGTGTTTGGGGAGGTGGGACGGGAAGCAGAGCCCCGATGGTGCTGGGGCTGCGGGACTCAATGCTCAACGTTATCCCCATGGACGTGGGCACCCTCCTCCTCGTCACCTGGCCCAAAAACCTGCCCGGGGTCCCTTGTTGCTGTGACATGGGGACCTGGCCTGGGACAGGAGCAGGAGCACAGCGTGCAACCCCTGTGCCTTGCAGCTCCCTGTCTGTCCATCCATCCTTCCAGCAACCTCCACTCCTGGGTCCCTGCGTGGGGCTTTAGCTCCTTGCTTCCCTACCTCACCCTGGGATGGAGGTGCCCATCGCGGTAGTTTTGTGCAAGCCAAGAGGTCTCCCTCTCCCTTGTTTTTTTATTTGCATCTGCGTGGAAGATAATCAGTCCTCAGAGGGCTATTCACACCACAAAAGCACAATGACACTATTCTCTCCCTCTCTCTCCCTCTCCGTCTCCCTCTCCCTCTTTCTACTGTTTTACTCTACAACTGACAATTAATGTTAGAAAGAACATGAAATGGAGGAGAAATTACAGCAATTTATCAACCGAAATTATAGGTGTAGACACATGTCAGCAGTGGAAACAGTTTCTATCAAAATTAAAGTATTTAGAGATTTTCCTCAAATTTCAAATTATGCAAATCCCATTTTTGTGATATGCTGCTACTGTAGCTTTAATTGCAGGATTAGCAGCAAGCTGCAAACTGCACTCGTAACCGGGACCCAGCATCTTCGGCGAGCGGCTCTCTTCCCCAGCACATCTTATTAATTCCGCCAAGTCCCCATCTCTTTAACAAATTAACTGTGTTTTGCAGAACAGGCAGCGGTGTTCTTGGTTTCAATCTGTCACGAAGGACCCTGCTGTTTGCAGAGGTGACTCGACAGCTGGATGAACAGACAGGTTTGAGTCCAAACATGGATTCAAATGCATATTTATACATAAAACATATTTATACAACAACGTCGCGCGAACAGCTTGCGCTGCCGAAGTTTCTGCAAGGCCCTAAGCGGGGAGGACACCACAACCAGAGGCGGGGGAAGGAATCTGGGTTTCAGCTTCTTTCTCCAGGTCCTTCTGGACGTCAAAAGCTGCTCTGTGACCCCGGGGAGCACGAGGGCTTCCGCGAGGATGGGCTTTGCTGGTTAGAAACAACCAGCGTGGCTGGGAAGCCCGGCGCCAGCACGCCTGATGCAGCGTGCTCCCAAAAAGCTGTTCGCTCACTGCCAGCCTCAGGAGAAGGCACAAAATTCAGGACGTTATTTGTCTCCCTCCTCCCATCTTAATTCCTTCTGATGTTGGAAGAGGAGCCAAGGATGAGGCGCAGGAGCAGGCAGGAGCGAGGGAAGGTGCTGACGTGGCCGGCATGCCGGAGGGCTGCTGGGCCAAGGGCAGGAGGCTTGCTGCACCATCCCCTCGCTGTGCCACCGAGCACGCTGTGGTCCCACTCCAAAGAGCCAGAGAGAAGCAGAGCAGAGGGGAGGAGAGAAGAACCCATCTCATCTCCAGCAGAGAAGCAAGGAAAGCTCTCGGGATGGCTGTTCTGCAGTGTGAGGCATTGTTGGTGAGGGAAAGAAAATTTTCTCAGCTCGCCCCACAGAAGAAGAGTGGGGTTGTCCTGCGCTGCATCGGCCAGCTCATGGGTTACCGACAGGCTTTACTCCCAAAAGCCAACCCCACTGATATGGGCTGGGTCCTTCATGCACTTGGCTTGTTCATCTGCTCACAGAGCAGGTGCCAAGCAGCTGCCCTGATGGATGTTGGAGATGTGCTAACACCGAATGCCCCTTTCTGGAGTGTCCTGCCTGCAACAAACCGAGCTGAGGCTGAAAATGAACCAAAAAGGCATGTGGTGCATCAGGTGTCACGTTCTGTCCCTGCTTCTCCCAGCAGCAGCAGCACTGCCACAGCTCCGGTGACAATGCGGTGCCCCCAGCCCTGGTGGCATTTCACAGCCACGCCTGACCCTGAGCATTTTGTGCCACCCTACACCCAGTCCTGGGGGAAATCCCCTGCCCTGGCTGATCTCCCGAATTGGGAACCGCGTGGCACCTGCGGCACAGTGAGAGCTCCAACCAGTGGCTCTCCCTCACCGATGGCTTTCTCTGAATATTTTTTAACGTGGCCAGAGCAAGGCACAACCAGATGCCTGGGATCTATTTGCATATGCCAGGCAGTGTACGGCTTCTGACAGCCTCCGCACCCGGCTCCAATAACCGCGGTCTGCTCCATCTGCTGACACCCCAGCAGAACAACAGTGGGGAGCTGCACTGCCAGAGGCACTCCTGCAGCCGCTGAATGGCTGAACAGCTGGTAAAGCATCGAAGGGCACTTTCCGGAGAAGAGCAGGGTTGTTGGCCCTGCTTCCCTTCGTACACGCACTGGGGAGAGGAGGCAGAGCGTGCACGGAGGCGAGGACAGGTTAAAGGGGCAGCCTCAGCGACAGCGCCCCTGTCCCCTGCACCCCAAAAGGCACAAGGCAAGGAGGAGCTGGAGTGGTTCATGCTAAAAGAGCAGCCTGATTGGGAAAATCGGGAAAAAAAAGTTATCCACAGGGCACTCTGCATGCAGGTGTGGTAGAGTTCAACCTGCTTAGGGTTTCAATGATGATGCTCCCTTTGTACCAGTAATCCTCGCTGTTGAGAAAAGAGTGATGGTGTCTGAGGACCGGGGATGGAGATAAAGCCTCGTGCACCATCACGGGGCAGGTGATCACCCCTGAGCTGCGGGGGTGGCGGTTGCCAGTGGTTGTCAGTGGCTTGGGGAGCTTGAGGAAAGGCTACAGGTTGGTTAGAGCAAAAATGGGAAAGGAAAAGGGAAAGGGAAAGGGAGAGGGAAAGGGAAATAGGAAAAAGGAAGGCAAGGCAAGGCAGGGCAAGGGAAGGCAAGGGAAGGCAAGGCAAGGCAAAGAGGAAAGGAAAGGAAAGGAAAGGAAAGGAAAGGAAAGGAAAGGAAAGGAAAGGAAAGGAAAGGAAAGGAAAGGAAAGGAAAGGAAAGGAAAGGAAAGGAAAGGAAAGGAAAGGAAAGGAAAGGAAAGGAAAGGAAAGGAAAGGAAAGGAAAGGAAAGGAAAGGAAAGGAAAGGAAAGGAAAGGAAAGGAAAGGAAAGGAAAGGAAAGGAAAGGAAAGGAAAGGAAAGGAAAGGAAAGGAAAGGAAAGGAAAGGAAAGGAAAGGAAAGGAAAGGAAAGGAGAAAGAAAAGAACAATCAATGGGAGAAGGGGGAAAACCTGAATTGATTCAAGCATTTTTTTTCTCCAGAATAATTCAGTGATTCTCATTCAGCTGGTGCTTTTCTTAAAGACCAAAGAGCCTATATGATAAGCATATTTTACAAATTAGGTAGCGATTTATCCCGCTTTTGTTTTAATGATTGAAATGAATGATGTCGTGCCGCTTGCTGCTGCTGCTGCATTCAGCGCCTGCTGTTCTTGGGAGCTGAAGACACCGAGAAATTTGCATACTTAATGCCGGGAACTGGCACAGACTAAATAGCTTCTTTTCTTTCCTCTGTGTTTGTAGATTTACTGTAGTGCTGGGTTTAATCAAAGGCTTTTTAAAGCCGTCCGTGTGCCGTTTCACAATGCTGAACTTGCATGTGACAAAGGCAGCTATTTATTACTTATCAGCTTTATGGCAAGTACCACAGGCTACTCTAATTAAAGGTATAGGGCTGCATACCCCTGCAGAAAAAGGCACTGGCCGGTTAACATTTCTAATCCCTAATCAAGACATGGCACGGATTAATTTTTTTGTTTTCTTTCTGGTTAAATGCTCAGCTATAAGGTTAGTGCTAGGGAGGGAGCTAAGCCAAGAAGGTCCCTTTGGATGGGATGTGAAGCTCCAGGTGCAGGAGATGAGCTCCCCATGGTGACCTCGTAGGCTTCATTCCTTGAGGTGCTCCACACCTTCACCTTCACTGAAGCTGAAATGCCTGGGACATCATCGTCTTCATGAAACGTCACCAAAACAGGATGGACCGTTACGGTAAAAATGCTCCATGGAGGTAAATCCATATCTACCAGACTTTTGGGGAGATCCCAGTTTATTTCTGATGTACGTGTGAGAGAACGGAAAAGAGAGAAGTGTCGCACTCCATCACTTGATTTGGAGTCCAGCAGATCATCAAACAGGAGATCTGAGGGCAGAACTGTTCTTGAGAAGGAGCTTCAACCTTTCACAAGAGGGAGACCACTGCCCCATGACCAGGTTATGGCCTAAGGCACTCTGCTAGTTATTTAGGGGATTGAACAGTCCCAAATCTAAGAAACCTTCTTACATTAGCTAGGTTTTGAGCTGAAAGCTAGTATTTTGATACAAATGTATGTCTTCAATAACTGGCCAAAAATTCTTTTATTTTTGTTCCACTGCTGACAAAACAAATCCTGAACTTCAGGGGATGCTCGCAGAATGGAAATGTCACATTACGGACAGCTCTGCATTCAAATCAGCGGCCATGAAACCCCACAAGAATAGCAGCGCTGACTGTAGTGAAAGCAGGATTGCCCTTAATTTACTATCAGCAAATTTAGGGCTCCCTTTGAAGTCAGCAATAAATTTCCACTGGCAAATTATTATTATTTCGAACAGCAAGAAAACACATTTTCCTCTCTAAATATTTTCCAACTTAAATAGACAAAACACAGTGCAAGGGAGAGCAAACAGAATTAATCTCTCATCTGGGCTGGTCCTTAAAGAGGCGAACTTCTTAAAAAAATAAACTGCTCCCTCCCCCCGACATCTGCTGGGAGCGCTCGGAGAGAACTGGCAGCTTGAACAATGCCGCCGAGGGCTGGAGCCTTCGAACAATGGGACTGGGACTAGAGCAGCCCTCGCCGTGGCATCGTTTCCAGGCCTTCTGCACATGTTACTGGTTAACGGGAATAAAGATCAAGTTGGACCAATAACACTATAATTTGGAAACAAATATATTGATTACAAGAGAGTCCCGCTGGAATGAATGGGACTACTTGCAAAGTGCGGTTATTATTCCGCGTGCGTGGGGATTACAGAATCCGGCCTTCTGTGGTTATGAATTGATCAGCATGATATTATCATCCTGCAAATGCCATGTTATCGTAGTGCCATAACGCGGAGCCGTGTGCTGGGGACGGCAGACATGGGATGGCGCAGAGGTGCCCAACCTGAAGGCGCTCTCTACTCCTTGCCATGGCTGCTAATTCCCACGGATGCTTTTTTTAAATCTCCATCGCCAAACCTGGCAGGTCGTCTGCTTCTGAACCCCGCTAATAGGGAGTTTATCTGTCTTCTAAAATGACTATTGAATAAAGGAAATAAAAACTGGCTATGAAATATTTAGGAGAAAAGATAGTATTAAAATAACTGGATTTGCCAAAACCCCTACACCTATTAATAATGTTTTAGAGCACAATAATGGGATTAATTTTTAAATCCTAGCTTATTTTTCACCATTGGTGGGTTTTAGTTAGGTTCAGCATTTTATTCAGCTCTTGAAGTGGCACCAAGTCCCTGTTTTTATTCCTGACTATTTATTTAGTTAAATTTACATTAAAAGATGAAATGCCCACCTAAGACTTTACATTCCTTAACTTGTCCTTCGACAAGTTAATCCCAGCGACAGAATCCCAACTGCATCAAAGCGATCATCTCACAGGGAAGCCAGCTGGGTTTAGAGCACAAAGAGAGATCACCAAACTTGTGTGATTTCAGCACCAGCAGCAACAGATCCCAACATCACGGAGACCTGCTCGTCTCTGTCTACATAGCTGATGAATGTCAGCCACCTTCACCCCTTGTTTTACCACAACCCAGTGCTTTCTGGGTTTATTAGCCCACAATAATATTTATTTCCACTTTATTTCCTTCTAACATCAGCATCATCACTGCTTTTACACCAGTGACTTCCCTTTGTTCAAGCATCTTTTTACCTTCCTGCATGTGGAGCATTACAGTTATTCACTTATACATGGTTTAGTCTTTTATTTATTTAGTTAGTTATCTACTTATTTTGTCTATCTATCTATCTTAAAGGCTAAGCCGAGACTTTCAAACAGACCGGCCCATCTTGAGCTACCTGCAGAGAGCAGATTTTCCAGAGGTGGGTGTTCGATATTTTCTGGAAATCGTTTCTCTCTAATGAGTTGGACCTCAGGCTCCCAAGACAAAAGACACCCAAGCTGCTAATCTTTTCTTAAAACTTTATCCCTGTAGCAAAGTTAAATTGCAAAGTAGCAATTTCTTTTCTAAATAATTTTCTCTGCATTGTAATTCCTTTCAGCTTGACAGCCTTCGAGACCGATCAGGCTGAGCCAAAGGTTTTACCAGCTCTAATCGGAGTCTGTTTAAAATGGCTGCAGTGTTAATTTCAAACTAGGAATTACAAGACAAAAAGTCATATTTCCCCCTCCGTGTAGGTAACAGCCCAGTACGGACCCTTTTGGGAAAACATATGCAACAGCACAACGCTGATCAAACCACCACCGACAAAAAAAAAATTAGCAAGACCACAAATTTGCAAGGAGGGTTTTGCATTCAGTCCACCGTGCTGGAAACCACAGCGCCGCGCTCTAATGGCCTTCTTGGGTCCCATCAGGCTCGTGCAGCTGTTACTGCAGCTAGCGCGAGTGGTAGCCTAAAGGGAGAAAGAGACACTTATTTTGGGTTTGTGGTGGCTGCTGCAGCTTCATCAGCCTGATTTATATGCTGATTTGCATATGTTCACCCACAAATGCTGTGAATTGCGCTTTTCCACGAAACCGTACCATTAACGCTGGCTGCCAAAGCGGCGATCAGCGGTGCCGTTACACATGTTTGTCTTGCACATATCTTGGATGCTAGGTGTGTTATCAGGGCAGCCTCGAATCTTCGGGTGCTCCCAGCCACGCTTGGTGATAATACTCCATATGTGGTAAAAGATGGCTGATATCGGAGCTGGGATTTTTTTTTGCTAGCGAAGCGGGTGCTTTAACATTTCACATCTCTTGCCAGAGATGATGCTACCGGCACGTCACTTGCAGGCCAGAACTGGTGCTATCTAGGGCCCGTAGGAGCTGGCTCTGTAGCACTCCATTTATGACACCTATTATGGTAATTCATAAAAAATAACCATCAAATATCCTGCAAACACAGAATTGTTTTTTTCATAGACCGATTTCTCAACACCTGACATTTCTGCAAGGAACCTGGATATTATCTTTGCTCTTGTCACTGTGCGAGCCTCTGAGCATTTCTGCAGTCCCGTGGTATCTCCCAGACAAAAGAGCTACAATTAACCTCCCTGTGCAATCGCAGCAGTGCGGAGCGATACTGGAATGCCAGGAAAGAGGTTTCTGATATCCAGAGAAGCAGGTGCCCTCCCTGTGAAGGTAATCAGACCTCAGCTTGGGCTGGATCAGCCCCAGCTTGCTGCTTTTTGGGGAGGAGGGCACCCAGACCCTGGCTGCAGCCGCTTCTGCCCGCAAGCAACTGCGCACGTTCTCCTCTAGGTGTGGCAGGCAGGATAGAAACTTGCCTCTGCAATCGATTTTATTCCATTTTATTACTCTCAGCTCTTCCAGAGTATTGCAAACCCTCCGGGGACCTTTTAAGACATCTGCTGATGCTTCACTTATAAATCAAATCTGCCCTTCCTGGCTACTTGGCCGGTGCCCCATCCTCCTGCCGCGCGCAGCCTGGAGCAGTGCACCGAGACTTCACCCTCGCGATGCCTCTCCAAAAAGTGCAAGGGGGGGGATTTTCCCAGCCCAAGCCCAGGTTTTATAAATCAGTTTTATTTTTTGTGACAGCTTAATCAGACACTTCCTTACCCATTATCCCTATATGGTGACTGCAACAGGTAAAACCACCATTTTGCCACTCTTTTTGGACCAGCAGAAAGTGTTGTCGAGGCGTGCTGTGTCGGTGGGGCGAGCACCTCGGCACGCTGATGACTATCAAGGCAGGGGCAGATGGTGTCCGGGGGCATGGGCACATCTGAGCCAGGGGAAGGTTACTGGGAAAAAAGATATTTTCGACCAACGTTTTTCCCGAATTGAAATTAAAGGCTGAAAAGATTTATTACAGCGGCATGTTCGTGCTGCTATATTTAAGGTGATGTCAGTGTTCTCAGCCTAATCCTTCTTATGCACCGAGGATTAAAACTCAGCCATAATAAAGTGCTCCAAGCTGAAACTTGTCCTCAAATGTTTCCTACTTGAAGTCTTAATTTTATTTTACGAAATTAAAAATAAAATTAACTCCAAAGTTTTGCAGCTTTGGGGATGTGAATAAGGAGGAATCCTGCCCACAGATTTGCCCATCTGACCGCTAGCATATTTGAGAGACCCGCACGGAGAGAATGCTGCCAAGGTAGCAACATACTCCTGCTTTTCTTGTTTTAAGCAAGGAACATCAGACTACAAACAGGAAAAATATTTTTACCTTTGAGCTGCCGATAAAAGAGCAAACGAAGGCAGATTCCTGTTTGCACCATGGCCTTGCCGGGCTCCCAGGCAGCAGGAGAAGCAGGGAGGACATTTGCGTACAGGGAAAGGGAGCCAGAAAGAGATGAACTTTAAACAGCATTCACTTCCCCCTGGAGTGCGTGTTTACTCTTGAACATGCTACAAATAATTAATAGGTTGTATCTGGTGAAATTATAAATAAAATGGTAACAAAGCTACTTCGCTTGTGCAGCAGGAACAAGCTTCTACTAGGGAATTTGCATGTCTTTTTCCAATATGCTGCAGTCACCAAAAATATCTATTTTTTCCTGAGTTCTCCTCGGTCACTGGGCCAGCGTTTTTACACCGTAAGTTCAACTTTAAAATGCAAACTTGAATCATAACCCTATGATGATTTTCATGATAGTTTTCACCTTTATCAGCCAGGTGGGACTGGCTGGCTGTGCTGGATCAGGAGCTGCATGTGGGACAGGCAGAAAACTGGAGTGGCTGGGGGATGTCACCCCGAAGAGCAAGAAATAGCCAGGTTTCCATTTCAGGGCGAAAAAACACGGGTGTGGGTGAAGCCAGGGAGATGTTAGAAATACAGACCTGGACTCCTTGGAGGCGTGGAAGGATCCAAAAGCTGGGACACATCTGATCATAGGGCTCATATATATTTATGCATGTGTATCTATAAATATACATAGACGTGTTTATCAGATGTGACGCTAATTCTGGGCTATTTATCAGCTTTGCAGTGGAGTTATTAAACTCTTTTCTCCAGCTGCTCATTCCTGGTGGCTATTCACAGGGCCCGTGTCAGGATCTCAGGACGCTGCTCCTGGAAAGGGTAGGAGACAGGCGTGCCTTTCCAGCAAGCGTTTCCTCTTGCAATTAATACCTCTGTAGATTAATTAGCACCAATAACAACAGTTCATGGCAGGCAGTGGGAAGTTGCTGAGCACTGAACGAGTGCCGGCATTGAGGCCTTCCCATCGCCGTCTGACAGGGAGCGCACGTCCAGCCCCGGCGTGGTGCAGAGGGGTGCAGAAATGCAGAAGAAAAAAGAAAAAAAGGTTGCTGGAAGTGCAGTGAGCACCTCTGACATCTCCTACAGTGGCCACACACAAGCCGTGGCCCTTGGGGCAGCTTGAAGGAGGAACTCGTGGCTGGGCTGGCTCTGGGAGCACACCAGGCTTAATGCAGGCCTCTGGGCCGAGATAAGGATAAGCTGAGTCTTTGAAGCTGAGATTATGGAAGGAGGGGAAAAATTACAAATCTGCTGAATGTGCCTAGTGCTTGTCATAAGATCTGAAAGTCGAGGGTGTCCCTTTCATTAGTTTTATTACAAAACCCTCCCAAGCTCAGGCTCCAGCCAGCAGCTTGGTCTGAGGAGGAAGAGGAGGGAAGTCCCGAACAAGGAAGGCCCAGGAGCAATGCTGTTCCACCAGAGGCTCTTCTTGCTGAGCTTATGGTACTAAAATGTGGAATTCAGGGGGACCATGAAGCATAAAGATGGTATATGCACAATCTTTGTGTAATACATAGACTGGAAATGTCAAATTACATTTACCTGAATGATCTCAACTTGATTCCTTTGGGCATATACACGATCATATGATCTTTATGCTTTGCCATTTATTTTCCAAAATTTCCATCTGCACGAGTATGGAGCAGCTTTAAAGAGCACCTATTCAATATTTTATTTCCAGCAAACTACTCAAACTCTGCTCTGGTGGCAATGACTAATTCCTCCTCAGCCTTGCCTATGGCATTCATCAGTTTAGCATTAATTTAGGAGAAGGGTGACATTATTGCCATTTTACAGATGAAAGTGCTGAGTCACAAGCAGAAAGTTCACCAAAATGCACTAATTTGCTGTACACAATTTTTGATGATGCAGAACTGGATATTTTCCATCCCAAGGTGCTTGCTTGTCACACTGCCTGGGTGGCTGGGGGAGCTCAGCACCCCACTAAGAGCAGCTGATACCCCAAAGTGTCCCTGGTACCCCAAAATGAGCAGCTTGCATCTATTAATTACACCAGAAATGTAAGCACTTCATGTAGGATCTCTGTGGTGAAGGTAGAAATGGCTATAAAGTGTAGTACAGGGCTGCTGCCATGCCTGTTTTGTTGGGATTTTATGATTTGGCCTGAAATTTCATGAGGGTGAATGCTGAAAAAAAAAATCAATTAACGCAGATTAGAGATTTCTGAGGAGAAAAAAAAAACCAACCAAGCAGTTTTTCCCATATTAAAAAATTAATAACAATCTGCTCTGTTACATTTCTGACTATTACAGGGGGATGAGGAAGAATTTTATGCTGGGAATATGCCTTTTGCCTTTTGAAGTTCCTGTGAAAATCTGTTCAAATTTGGCCATGTTATACACATTAGAGGAATTACTATTTGCACATGCTCAGTAGAGATTTATTTTTTATTTTTTATTTTTTGATTTTTAGCAGCTCAGATCTTCAGAGAATCACCTGAGTAGCTTGGAGCTGTGCCATTCCCAGGGGCTGAGTGTGCTCCAGCCTGGACATCAGCGTGCCATGCAGGTTGGGGTGGGCTCTTTGAAAAAGAGGAAGAATTCAGCCTCATGGTTGGACAAGTGAATGGCACAAAGTCCCCTTTTCTTTATACTTTCAAAACCCACAAATACAATCTGTATATAGTGAACCGGACTCTTAACAATGTTTTTTACCAGTCAAGCAAAATTAATAGGAGGTGGAGCTACCAGCCTGCTCATCACACATTTGAAGAGATGCTACTCCCTGAACATGTCTCTTATTTGGAGGAGGTTCATCGTGTGCGCTGTCGGGGCAGCCACTGCTCTGACTTTCCACCTGCGAAGCAGGAACCATCCCAGATGCTGGGGTGCTTGGACCCAGCAGTGCTCAGCCTGCCCTCTGATTCTCCCCACTCCCTGCATTTTGGAAAGGGAGCAGTCCCTGCCCTGTGGCTGCCTTTCCAAATCCTACGTGAGCATTTAAACCAAGGAGGAGACATTCAGGGGAAGAGCAAAGAGGACATTTCCTTCGCCTGCTGCAGTCCTAAATGTGTCAACACATGGTCAGTTCAGCAAAGGGGAGTTTTACCTGGTTAATGCCACAAGGAGATAAAAGCAGCAACACTGCTAAACAGAATTAGCTATTTATTTGTACGGCATTTAATTGCGCTGAATAAAGGTCAGTGTGTTCTCACAGCCTTCCCGTTTGTGTCTAGGGAAGAGTGGCTGTGGTTCCTCTTCCTGGTTCCAAGACATCATGCTCACTTCTCTAGCCAGATATTCTCAGTTTCTTTTTACGAACCCACCCATAAAGAGAAGTTTCTTGCCAAGAACCAGAAGGATTCTTTCTTTTAAACTTTTGGCCCCTGTGACGATGAAGTCAGAGACTAGATTGTACCCAAACACAGAAGCCAAGGCAGCAGCATCATTTGTCTGAGAAAGTTAACCAGGAAATTTTGGATTCTATCTTTTTCCTCAGGTCACTGGGATTTGCCACATGCTGCCCCTTCCTTCCAGACTGCCCCTGCCATACGGTGCACTTTATATGCCCCACTTGGTCCTGGGCCTGTTATGTGACACGGCGAGCTGCAGAAGATCGACCTTAAACAACATTTAAGTACCTGTGGGGTCTCACCTGCATTCTTTGCCCCTCACTGGTGTCCTCTTGCACCTTCACCCAGCCTCATGTCTCTGCACAGACTGAAAGCCCCCCCATGCAAGGGCTGCAGCTGCTCCACCTTTACACCTTCACCCGCTAATCCTCTTGATGATGCGTGACCCGACAAACCCGAAGCAGACACCAGCCTTGCACACCCTCTGCCTGCCCTCGGCGGCACACATGGCTTTATCTGACACTTCTGGCTTCCTCCGTGGGCCTGTGTGGAGCAGGCGGTTCTGCAGAAGCAGCAATGCTTTCCTCAAAGACCCTTTCCCTAACGTCTCCTTTGGGCTTTTTATAACCTGATACTACACCTGCCATTCTCACTGAGCTGCCAAGTGGGATAATGTGCACAGGCGAACATTGTTACATGCAAAGACACATACTGGAGATGCTGACAGATGGAGGAATCACACCATTTTGCAGGAAAGAAGGGCAGGATAGGAGCAGGAATATCAGAATGAGTCTTGCCGTTTACATATAACAAGCTACAGCTATATTTGGATACGCTGCTGCATTCACAACCTTCCCAATTGCCAGGCTTTCAAATACACACATTACCACCAGAAGTGCTCTTGCTTAAGTGCTCCCATCTCCAGGATTTCCCTTGAAGTATCTGACTGAAGTAATGTAAAGTGCATTTCAATTGGCAGTGAATGCAGGTTAAATGGTAACAGCACAACAGATCCAGTGTTTGTTCCCTGAGCTTTTTCTTTTACCAGTCTCTCCTTTTAAAGAGTCGGTTACTTACTGTAACGCTGCATTCAGGCACCTTCAGTCTATTAAGCCTCTTTCCTGACCCTCTATACAACAGCTTGAGGATGCTGTGAGCTGTATCAGTACTGCTTTAGTACACAAAAAAGTGAGTAAATGCACTGCTGAGTGCTCAGGCTGAGCAGCAAGCAGTGGGTAAACTCCCTTCAGAAATCTGTGCACTTGCATTTATCCCTGGCTACAGCACCGAGCTGACCGGAGACCAAGCCAATCGCTTTGGATTACTTCAGATTTGTGTCACCTCC
Organism: Anser cygnoides; assembly: GCF_040182565.1. NCBI lineage: Eukaryota > Metazoa > Chordata > Aves > Anseriformes > Anatidae > Anser > Anser cygnoides. Next base: position 2,871,162 of record NC_089888.1, on the reverse strand, counting down.
CGTACCTGTTATGGAGCACCAACTGCTTAACCCTTAAACAGAGTCCTTTTCCAATCCATTGGATTGGCTGCAAAATGTACAAAATAGCCAAGTCTGCAGTGAACAATGAAATATCCCCACCTGCCCGTGCCAGACACTCGGCCTGAGATGGCTAAGCCATCGCTCTCTGAAAAGTAACCAAAAAATGCAGAGCAGGGGAAGATCTTAACCTCAGTCGCTCGTCCCACAGGTATCTCACCCTGTCCTGACTGGGCCTTGCTGGTCACAAAGAGGAATGACCCCCTGCAAAAGCAGGGACAGAAGAATCCTGTTTATTATTACCTGGGATAAGTTTGTGCTGGAGGAAGAACTGAGCTGGGCTACGGACAGGCTAATACACAACCCAGATGAGGACCAGCTGAAGTTGGACACGGATTCAGATTCACTCATCTGGCTCTGGACAGAATTAACCTCCCAGAAAACAGCAATGTGCCTTTCCCAGGTGTGTACTACATGCTCTAGGCTACATCCCCCTCCATTTTTGTACCACAAAATCATGCCAAGTGACCTCTGAAGGTAAAGAGAAGGGATCACACCCCATCACCACGGTGTAGCACAGGCAGGCTACAGCTTCCCCCCCACCAGCAGTATTTGTGTCTGTGTGGATGTTTATGAGAGAGATTTTAGTTTAGTTTAATTGCTGCAGTTAGCTTTCCTTTTGCTTCATACACACAAGCTCAAGCGGATTTTCTTCCTTTTCTTCTTAAAGCTGTGAGCAATTTGTTTCAGAATCATCTTTTTTTTTGGAGTGGAAGGAGTGAGAAAAAGGAACCCTCTGCTAGGGACTTGCTGGAGCGAAAACCTTACGTGTGAGCATCTTCCAGCTCTGGATGTTGGGAGCTTCTTACGGATTCCTCCTGGCTTCTCCGAACCTCCACCCGTGATGGATGTTTAACACGCCGTGATGCGTACTGCTCCGCGATGACTTCGGTGAGGCCATTACACGAGTTACGCCGGTGACAGATTGACACTTAAGCCGGTATATGTTTGCAAAATATCTGCCTGCATTCTCACGTGGCCCCCCCCGTTCCCGTAGCGTCGGCGCACACACAGCACACGACAGCAGAGAGCCACCCGACAGGGGGGGTTCAGGCCTCTTTCCCATCACACATCGCCGTAGCACCCAGAACTGAATCACCGAGGGTGTTTCAATAGGCAGACGTTAATTTATAGAGTAAATCATTATGAAATGGAGGAAATAGTGACTATCATCGGCGCTGATTTGATCTAATAGAGCCTCACACTAAATTGCTAATATTCTCTCTCTCCCGGCTCCTTTCTTTCAAACGACAGAAACAAATAAAAATATAAGCCTTTGTTCAACCAGCGCTCGGGACATCACTGCCAGGTGCACGGCTTGCTGATCACGTACAGATTCACCTTACCTCCTCCCCGCTGCTTCTCAGGCTGGGGCGAACAGCATCCATCCCCTTCGGCTTCAGCAGGGACTCGGTAACCTGAAAATTGAAAGAAGACACATTTATCGCTCTCTCCTGACCTGTCCTTTCCCTTTCTTATCTGGAAGTCGGCGGTTTTGGTTCACTCAAGTGGCAGTCGGCTGTCCATTTCCTGATGGCAGCAGACTCCCATCTGGCTGATGCAGATGCCACTGTTTTGACTTCATCCAGGTGGTCACCCAGCAAACCCTGTTGTGCCTAATTATTTAAGAGGGTTGTGAAACACTAGGTGATTTTATATACCATATGTGCAAGGAGACATAAGCATGAAGACGCTGTGGCTTAATGATGTGGCAACTTCAGCTCGGAATCTTCCATGTTTTATGGCTGAAGCCTGACCTTTCGCTTTACTGCAATGCACTTTGTAGTGTTTAGCATGAAAGGAAAGCAAACCGTATCGGAGACGGGGAGGTTATCGGCAGCGGTTACAGAGCCATCCTCGCACGTCTATCGAGATAAAGCACTTGACTCAATTTTAGAATATCCATCCTGGTGGGGAGAGGGGGGGAGAGCCAGTCCTTTAAACGGGATTTCAGGATTTGGAGTTCAGAGACTTTGTTCATGGTGTAAGAGCAAATCACAGACCTTCTTCTTCAGAGCAAAATAACGGCAAACCAGCTCGCCCACTCTAATTATTAATTTATTTATTTTGAACGTGCATAGTTCGTTGCTTTGACTTCTCAGACAATGGGAAGGTACAAGGAGGGAAGGATAATAAATTGCATTCCCTCCTTCTTGCCATCACAGGAAACCTTGAGGGACTGTTCAGCAAGCTAGAGCTCTTATCTGCCTTTGGGCGATCTCATTATCAAACCTTCATTTTGCTCCCCAGCAGGAGAGATGGCCTGCAATGTATGATAACCTCTACTTATGAAACTCACACTCCAGAAATCTCTGATAATAGGCCAGCTAAAATGGAAAACCGAAGAGCGGGCAGTAGGTTTCCAGTCGCCAATAAAGACTATGCACACAGACACACAGGCAGGCACTAAGACACCCTAATGTTTATTTATATTTCTGTGCACCAGTCCCACTGCTGGCACCTCCCAGGACTAAACCCACCAACCTAACACAACCAGCATTTTCTGGCATGCTTTGAATAATGTTTTCAAGGAAGCCCGTGCGATACAGATCCTGTGTCCCATCTACAGAGAGGTCAGTGAAATCAGTGGGAATTATAGCCTGCCTAACCTGCTCAGGTGTTTTATAGATCCCATTAAACACTTCTTTAAGGCCTGTTGAAAAATGAGCTGTAGAATCATAAGTAGTTCCTGGAGCTACAGAGAAAAAGAAGGAAGGAGGAATAAAGAGAAATGGGTTCCTAAAACACTTGGGCGCTTTGCTTGTATTTATTTTCAATTACTTTCCCATTGCTGGAGAGCCAGGAGATGTAGAAGAGGGGTGGCCAGGGGGGTTGGGGGTTCAAGCCCCCCAATTCACGTCCATTCTGCCTGCCTTATGCTGTGTTCCCTGCAAACCATCGGGCTCTGGAGCATGGAAAAGGAGCCAGGATGTCAGCGCCTAGTGCTGGTTCCTGCTGCGAAGCCATCCAGATGTACAGCTGGCACAACCACAGCCCGCAATACCAGGGTTTCTCCAGTAACTGGCCACCCCGCTTTGGGAAAGTTAAGTGCTGGCTCACGTAGCAGTGGTGAGGGAGCCCTTGTGAGCACAGAGAGGTCTCCAGAAGGACTCCCCGGGATGCACAGCCTCACAAAGCCGTGCATTCCCCCTGGCAGAGCTGCTTTGCCCCCCTTTCCCAGCCCCAGGAGCCCCCAGCAGAAGCTGCTGTGCCCTGCACAAGCTGCACGGCTCTCCTGCGAGCAGCTCCACCACCCGCATCCCCATCACGCAGCTTCTTCATCGCAGTCCGAAGACCGTGGCAACCCAGGTTGTGAACTTAATTCTTATCTCCTTTTGCTGCACTGCTGGGGGACTTTCTGGATCAGAAAGAAAATAGTTGGGAGGTCACCGAAACACCTGGAAGCATCAAAACCCTCTCCTTCTCTTTTTGTTTCCATTTTCCTATCAGTAAAAGGGTTACCAGTGGTCAGTTGCTCCCCCTCTCTAGCGTGGGCGAGGCAGAAACATTATTTGCACTTGTAAAATCTCCCTAGGCATAGCATGCTGCTGAAAATATGATAACACTTTTAATTATATTTTAATATATTGTGTGGATTATATTTTTAATACCTTAAAAAATAATCAGCCTGAAAAATCCCAGCTACTTGAGGAAATAAATGCAGAGGACAAAAATATTAAGATACGGAAAGATTTTTCTTATTAAAGGCTAAATAGGTTTTGTTTTTAAATTCCCATTAAAGAGAAACATGTATTATAAAATAATCATAAAAAACCGTAGGGAGGCACCTAGTTACGTGAGAGGCCCTTGCTGGGACAGATTGTCCTTGCTCCTATTGGGATGAAAAAAGAGTAAAAGCTGCAGAGCCTCCCGGTATTCTGCACTGGGTCTTTGAAACGGGGACGTGCTCAGCCAGGGGGTTCCCCCAAAAAGCAGAGGAAAGCAGGAGCTCTCCTCGCAGGGGGGGGTCCCACCATGGGGATATCAGCACGGTGGGAATTGATGCACGCTCGTGTCCCCCTTCTCCTTGCACAGGCTGGAGCATGCAGCTGAGCTCGCTGGGACCGTTCACACGAGCAAGGTGAGCAGGAGGAGGCCTCACGCACTCTTACGGCACCAGCAAGGTTCCCGTGTTGGCGCAGATTAGCGGTTTTCAGTTGCAATGGCTGTTAACCCAGTACTTTTCAGAAACACCGTGTCCCCTCTTAATGACACATAGGATGAAGGCTGAGTTTCCTGCAATGGGAAAAGAATGACTCGCTGGCTGCTAAAACAGCCAGGGCTGAAGTCAGGTCTGTCCGGGCAGACCCTGCCAGAGCCCACGTGAGAACAGGGATATCACTGATAAAGTAAAGCCTACTTCAGCTGAACGTGACCGGCCTTTTCTTTAGAAACGGGAGAGGAATTCAAAACGACCTCCCTTTAACAGAGGCGTGTGAGCTCTCCAGAAGTGTTATTTTGCGAGCAACAAAAATCTGAGCCCTCCAGACACCCTCGCCACGCAGCAGAGCTCCTCTGCTCCCAGCTCCTCCACCTCGCCGTTCCCGCAAGCGCTCGGGTGGCTTGCGGCGAGCTGGACGGGGCCGTGGCTCGCCCTCGTTTTCCTCTCCCGTGCTAAGGGCAGGTAATTATCTCTGCATTCCTGGAGGAACGTTACGATAAATATGGCTGTCGTTTTTCATTACCGCATGGTGAACAAAGGGAACAAAGAGAACAAAAGGAAGTGTGGTTTTCCTAACCTGGGCTTGTATGTACTTCTCTGTGCGTAAGGCAGGAGTAGAGGGGGAGAGTTTATTGCTGTTATTTATTGATTATACACCAGGCTGGGTGAATGTCTCAAAATTTACCTTTTTTTTTTTTTTTTAAACTAATTAAAAATCATTCTCTGGTGAAATCCTTACCTCCTACATGCTGTCCCACCAGCATCTTCGTTGGGTTAAGATGGAAATTATTTAAAAAGCTAAAAAGGAAATCGTGTCTCCCCATCTTCCACCCTAGAAAGCACAAATATTCTCTGTCCTGATTTTTTTTTTCCTTTTCTCTCTATTTGACCTCCTCCCAGTAGAAAGTATTTAGCTAGATTACTGAATTTATCTTGATGATCATTCTTTACATGACATTGGAAAATGTAACAAAGGGATTTGTGTAAATAAGAGTACTCAGAAAACGTATATGTGTGTTAATTTCTTCCCTCCATAGTCATCTTTGGCACTTCTTTTTCAATGCAGACCAGTTAAATTAAAAAATGGTCAATATCCCTAATCTCTGAGGATATCTAATCCGAGCCACAGCCAGCTCAGAGTTCATCTCTACGCCTGTGAATTTTTTTCCATGGTTCCTAGGTGTTTTTACTGACTAACTGAACAGACACTTTGATTTGCCAAACTGTTATTAAAGAAAAAAAATTAGAAGGTTCACAGCGTTCACACTGACTGCAAAATTATCTCCTGAGTTGCAGAAAGAACAGTTTGCACTCATCTGTCTGAAGGCTGGCAGCAAATGGAAAATTATGGTGTAAGCAAAATTTCCCCTGGCAACTGTCTATGTAGGAAACATCAGACTCCGGGAAGGGCTGCGCGCCGTGTCGGTCACAGCCGCTACACACGAAGGGTCCCGGAGAGGAGCCTTGCATTTCCCTTGCTCTAATAACAGGTCTCCGAAACTTTGCTGAGATCTAGTGATGAATTCGCTTCTGTTAGAGCCCCAATCCCTTTCTCAGTCTTCCATGCTGTCTGTACAGCACTTAGATTTCCCCCGCAAAGCCCCTCCTGCTGCTTCTCGCCTCTCCATGGCTCTGCCTGTGGTGGCACTTGGGCTGCCCCCTCCTGCACCCCGAGGCTCTGGCCCCCCACGGTCTCTGCTGTGCCCACGCTGGTTTCCTAGCGAGATCCAGCTCACAGAGGCCCAGGCACAGCCGACATCTGCACCAGAGATGCACGCTGAAATCCCACCATGCAGAGCAGCCCTAAACCACCGGGAGATCTTGCAGCCTACATCTCCCCCCAGAGCCCAGGCCTTTATCTGCTCTCTGGAAGTCCTTAGCTGCCAGGTTGCTGCACATTCCTCTGCTGTTTCAGGTCCATTTACTGCAAAACAATTTATATAAATATATATATATTGGAGCTACCGTGGCACCATAAGGGCCCAGAGATGACCTGGGAGAAGCTCAGCCACACCAGGGTGCTGCTTTCCAGCAGCGGGGCCAGTCTGCCCCTGGGGTGCAGATCCTCTCCCAGCACCGTGCACGAAGCCTGTGCAGGCACACAAGTATCACGAGGCTGATGAAACGTTCCTGATGGACGTTTCCCTGCTGTATGCAAAGGCGCAGACACGTCCAAGCTAAGTCCTGAGCAGCCTCAGCCCTGGTAGCATGCAGCTCGGTGTGGGCAGCTCCGGGGCGAGCACAGCCCGACCCCTGGGGGGCTGTAGCCAAAGCCTTGGGGTGCTGGAGCCAAGCGGGTTAACCCCTGTACGGCTTCAGCGAGAGGCAGCCCAGGAGTTGTGCAAAGCAACTGCAAGCCCGGTGCTGTCAGAAATGCAGGGAGCGAATAACGGGAAATTGGCGAAAAGGATTTTGTGAAATAAGGAAAAATGAGATATTTCTGATTTGTCATTCTCCCCTCTTATCCGGTCTCAACCCGGTTGCTCTAACAGGCACCTTCTTGTCGGTAGCCACAATGACATCAATTGAGTGGGAGCGCGAAGCATCAGCACTACCGGTGAGAACAATTCAGTTAGGGAAGGTGGCTCCGCTGGCAATATTGGAATCAAAACATTCAAATGCAAAGACGGAGAGGCTAACAATTCAATTTACGCTGTGAATGCTGAGCAGCGCATTAAGCAAATCAGTTCAGATGGCTGGAAGTTGTTCTTGTTTAAAGAAGATCAGAAACAAAATTTCAACTCCTCTACCACATCTGAATGCCAGAGCTGACGCGCTGAAGTAGGCACTGCTGTTATTTTGGTTTTACTGAATTTAACACAGCTGATGGGTCTTTTTTACTGCTGTCCTGTGGTCCAGAGGGAGCTGCTGTGGTCCTTTGCAGATCTTTTCAAACGGAAAGAATATCAGGTTTACCAGGTGGTTACACCTCGTGCGATGGGCTGGAAGGAAGACATTTTAGGGCTGTAAACATTTAGCTTTTTTCCCAAGTATCCTTCTGTCGTAAGATCATCCGTAATGTTATACACCATGAAGCTTCCAGCAGGAATTTGACGTTTCCCCCACAGTTTTAGACCCAAATTTCTGAAGGACTGTTTCCAAAGTCACAAATAGCCATGCTGAGGATTTTTTGAAGCACTTTAAGGAGGTTTGCTACCTCAGCACGGCAGGCTGTCGTGCTGGCAACCATCCCAGCGGGACCTGGAGGTGTGTGCCACCCCTGGCACAGCCCTGTGGGACCCTCACCTGAGCAAGAAGTCTCATGGGCCCATAACGACGCTCTTTCCATGATGGATCTGATCCTGGGAGAAAGTCGAGGATGGTCCTAGGCTCTGTCCTAAACCCTGCCCCATGCACTCCTAGCACTGCAGTGGGGTGCGCAATCCTGCGCGGAACTGCAGGGGCTGGAGGCCTGGGTGAGAGCAAGCTCCTGCAGGAAGACCCCGATCAGACTACAGGTTGCTTGCTTGGAGCTACACGGTGCCGCTTGCAGACGGTTTAAGATTCATTAACCTTCCCCTGCGCTCCCCAACCGGAGAGACAAAGCATCAGGACGGGGAACCTGCCGCAGCAGCGAGACGGACAGGGAGAATGCCTTACCCACCCCGCCTGCCCGGGCTGTAACACACCGCGGATAATCACACCCGAAGCTGGGTCAGACAGGGACAAAATGAACTGAGGCTGCAACCAGACCTCACGCATTTCTTGCGTGTACCTACACACGGCACCGCGACCCGTCCCCGCCTGCCCCTTGTCCCCGCATCAGCCGTCCTAGCTAGGAGCCCGGTGTCACCACGCCGTATGAGCCTGTTACTGGGACATCAGCAGCGACGTGCACGTTGTTTGCTGCTGTGTGTGCAAGCCTGCACGTGCCAGAGGTGATGCCAGCAGTTACACCCAGTTATCTGAGTCCTACGGCAGTCCCATCCGTGCCTGGCAACTCAGGAAGCATTTTCCACTCATCTTTTTTTTTTTTTCCAAGACCCGCAAAGTTAGTGTCCACAACCAAACACCTCTGCAGTGTTGCAGCTCAGCTGTTTGTCATGAAAAACGTTCTTCAGAAAATGAACATTATAACGAATTCTGTATTTGCCCTTATTCCTTTCATAAACAATCTTTTGAAAACTGCTTTTCTTTGGTCAAAAAGTTACTGGGGATTACACGGGTCTACCCTGCTTTTCTGGACCTGAATGAGTAGTGACTACTTTGACACATATTACTTAGTTTACCCAGGTAGGGTATTACTTTCTTATCTAACTACATTAATTGATTCTACATCACTTAATAGCTCAATAGCTTATCAGGTTACTTCACTCACTAGACAAGCTAAATGTCTGGAGGCAATTAGAGTGTCATTCTCCGTAATAACAAGTTTCTTTGAGAAGTTGCTGATGAGGTTCTTTATTACACAGATTATAAAGCGTATCTTCATACTGTTATAAATACAGGTACGGATGGAAATTACCTACCAGGAGTCCCACTTCCCTAGCAACCAGGCAGATTTTAGGCTCATTTTCGGAGCGTTTGTTTTCTCCCCTTCCTCCCCCGCCTCCCCAGCGCTCCCTCCTGCCTTCCCCGTGATCTGCGTCTCGTTTTCTGTCACTCCGAGGAGATCTGCGGCCACCGAGGATCTGTCACGCCATCCCTCGCCGCTTGCCGCTCTCGATGTTCGGTTCATTTCGAGGATGTTACCCCCGGGGCACGAGGGTCTCGGCACCACGGGTTAATTACGGCTGCTCGTCTCCTTGGCTGCCCCTTACACGAGTGCGGGGCTGGAGAGGAGCTCGTTCCCTTCGCGTCCCCACTACGGGAGGCTGCAGGCAAATTCCCAGCCTCGCCCCATCAGAAGACCTGGCTGACCCGTGCTCTGGCTGACCCCCTGATGCCCACTTTAGTGCAATTCCCAAACGCATCCACATCCTGCAGGACCTAAATCGGTATTTTCTTATCCCAAATCAGCGGTCCACTTTTGGGCAGTGAGGCGAGAGAGTGGCTGAAGGGCAGCAGCTGCGTAATCCTGCTCTCAAGTGGTCCCCAAGCCCTGTTGTCAATTTTTTGCTTGGGTGCTCAGTATAATAATAATAATAATTAAAAAAAAAATCAAAATAGTAAATTTTATTTTGGCCAAAAGCATGGACAATGCTGGTCCAGCCTCCCCAGCCCAGACCAAAACACTGTTGGTTGGGAATGGGGCAGAGGCAGGATTTGAAATGGCAAGCCCAAATCCTTTATCTGTTTTTTTTTTTTTCTTTTTTTTTTTTTTTTTTTTTTTCTTTTACCTATTCTAAATCTTGCTGCTTTTCTCAGCCACCTCCTGTGACCAGACAGGTGCCTGCAGCTGCCACTAACTGTGCTTTTCTGCTGTGGGATTAAGGGAGGGCGTTTAGGTATTGCTGGTGGTCTAGGGTTAAAAGAGCAGAAACCTTTACTTCCTCTGCAGAGGGAAAAGTCTTGAACTCATCTGGGTTCCTGAAAAAATGCCCAAGGGAGCAGTGGCTTTTCCAAACCACACAGAGGCTTTGCACATGAGGAAAACAGGAGCTCTTGGCTCCTGGGATGGGGCAGAAGGGGCAGGCAACGCTAGGTCCCACCCTGGGTGCTCCACTACTCCACAACCTGAGCATCTCCATCCTTAAGCACATCACAAATCCCACAGCCCCCTTCAAAAACCATAACCTCCAGGCTGGTGGCTTGGGAGCTGAATGCCTGGGGAAATGCACTGGTGAGTTTTGCTTTCAAGTCCCTGCTTTTCACCTGTTTTTTACACAACCACCCACTGTCATAGACAGCAGCCACATTGCACAGCATCATTCAGAGATCTCGTCCTGATTTATCAGCTCCTTTGCCCAGCAGCTCCTGTGCAGGACAAACCAGAGTGTCCAGGAGGCCCCAGGGCTGTGAACCCACAGCGAGGCACGTGCAAGGCACAAAAGCAGCCTCAAAACTGCACAGCCCCGTTTCTGTGCAATCACAGCAATCGCACGTGGGCTCAGCCCGGCACATTTGCTCGATGTGCTGCCTATCTCTGGCATTTAATGCGCTCGGTAATTTGCAGAGGACAAACAAACAAAACCCTGGCGGTTCGCTTTAAGTCGTGTGCGAGACCCACAGCTAGTTGATATTCACCAGCAAGAGATGTCTGCTACCTCAGAACAATTAGTCTAAAATATTTATCAGAAATAAGTGTTGGGTTTTTTTTTGTCCAAGTTTTTGAAGTTAGGAGGCCTCAGATGGGATTAATGGAAATTTTAATTAAGATATGGAAATAAGCTGCTTTCTCCCTGTCTCTCTGAGACTGCAGGGAGTTAACATTATCCTCAACAGCGTGTCTCAACCTGCTGGGGGAACCATTTGCAAGACGACTTTGTTTTTAAGCTCACCTTAGACAGGAGGTTTAGCCACGAGCGTGACGTGAGCCCCAAGTCCCTGCCTGGAAATCGCTGCTGTGCCCCTGGTACCAGACACAACCCGCTACGCTCTGCCCCGGGGCATGCAGAAGCACCCAGGAAAGGCTTTCCTGAAGGAGGGAAAGGGATTTCAATCCTTTTCTGCTTCCGACTCGCATCCTGGCCGTCCAGCTGATTAGCTCCGGTCACGAGGAGGAGATAACCAGGAGCTGGAAGGAGAGGGATGGCCATGGGAGCTGGGATGACAGGAGGAGCATCCCCAGAGCAGCACACAAGCTGCTTCGGAGCTTCTCCAGGCTTGTGCTTGTTTAGGTAGGACCCAGGCAAGGCTGATGCGAAAGCAGAAATGAAGTGCTATTTTCAGTCTGAAACCACAACAGTGCAGTGAGCTTCCTGCTCCCAAAACGCCGCCGTTGCCTTAGGGAGAACACTTTTTAGGGACAGTCACCCTCTTTGCCCCGCAGCACTGCAAACGCTGTGAAATGCACACCGCAAGCAAAGCCCCCGTTTGCAAGTTGGGCACAGGGAAACAAGCTCATCGTCCTCTGATGGCCACTGGAGAATCCTAAAAGCCATTTTATGCCGTTACACATAAAGTCCACCCATCCTGGGAAGGGGTCTGAAGGGGGCGAAAGAACTTGAGGGGGACAAACGCTGCCCAACAACCATCTTGTGCCTGCAGATTTTTAGTGCTTCTTCATACACAGAGACCTTTGGAGCTCTGGGAAAACTTACAACAACCCTGGCCCCTTGTTCTTAAAGATTTCCTGGGAAATAAGGAACCAGAGTATTCTGAAGAGCTGGACTTCTGCACAGAAACAGATATCGGGATGTAAGTCACAAAGAGAGGGTGCCTTATAGTACCCAGAAAACTTGTGCAGGAACAGCCTGGCAGCTGTTTTACTGCTTTACATTCCTCCTTTTCCCTTTTATTCTGTATAGTATGTCTCACTTTTTTCCAGTCTAAAGATGAGCGAAAATAAAACAGATAGGCAAATATGTTTCAAAGAGAACTATGCTTTTGGATGCTTGGCCTCAGCAAATGATGGTCTGGCTTGCAGATGCACTAAACACCCGAATTTCTCGCTGAGCTCAACCAGAGCAGAGGTTAAGAGATGGACATTTTAATTCTGATTTCCAAAGGCAGAGAAAAGTATCCAATAAAGGCATTCAGAATTATTCATGCCATTCTGTACGCTGCGGGATCGCACTTCAATTCCCACAGATACATAAAAAGTCGTTTTATTTATGGGAAACAACTCTCAATCCCAAACCTGTTAAACCAATGGAAGTACTTTTGAATGCACTGTGAGTAACTTACTTCATGTGAGGATCACAAAATAACTTGCAAGCATTAATGAATTAAGTACTGAGACCTACACATGCGATATCTAGGCATTTCTATACCAAACCCCTCTTCCTGACAAGGAAGGACTAAAAGGCATGAAATGACTGATCCAGGGTCGCAGGCGAGTCCGTGGCAATGCAAATACTGAAAATCGGTAGGTCTTTTTCTGTCCTCAAAACCAGACTCTGCCCTATAGCACCGGGAACAAAAGAAAAAGGAAAAAAAGGAAAAGGAATAGATGTATTAAGGATGCCCAGATGTTCTTGACACAGAGGGCATAGGTCAAATCTGAGATCCTATTTCAAAATCTAGAGAAAATTACCTTTGCAATGACATGTGGTGTGACCTTCAACTCTTAATAGTCTAGGAGCAGTCCATTTCTGCACGTCTGGATCGTACATTTTACATTCAGGATCTCTAAATCACCTCTTATCATTTACCTACTTCCCTCCGATAATGAACGCTATTTTGCTGCTGCACCTCTGTTCCTATGTGGGCTGCATCCTGTTACACACTTTGCAGAAGCACAAGAAAAATCTCAAGGCACAAAGATGACATTTAATGCAAGACTCGGGTAGAGCTGCTGATTACCGCTTGCTGTATGCTCCGTGCAAAGCAGGCAGGCAGGCTGCAGAAGGCTGGAAGGCATTAAGCAGAGATGATTTTGAGGGGATCTCAATGAAATTAAACTTTTTTTTTTTTTTTTTTTTCCCCCAAGTAAAGCCCAGCAGGGGATAACAAAAATTAGGGTTGGATTTACTAAAAATGAAGTGCTCCAGTGATTAAAAAAATGGTTGGCTGCAAAATCCCTAACTGCATTTGATTGTGCAACAGCACCAAGGCGAGATAGCGCAGCTTTTATAAATTGTGTTGCTAAATACAAATATTTCATACTTATCTCCTTTTGTACAATAAGGACCGAACTGTTTAATGACAATTTATTAGTGCTTATGCACAGATATAATGTATTTTCTTTTCTTTTCTTTTTTTTTTTTTTTCCATTTGGTTCTTCCAAATAGGAAAAAAATGATAATTGCTATCTAAGCTCTTGACTTCCCTTGACTTAATTGCAATCTAAGTCCGCTTCTAATCTGTACAGATCACAGTAGCACGATTTGGAGTTTAATTTGAACCCCTTGTGAATACATGTGAGGAGGCTAGAGGGTTTGCATGTGCACATCTTTCCGTGCTCAGTATTTTGAGCATACTTTTTTTTTTTTCTCCCCCAAAACAAGCCAGCAGAGAAAGGTCTCTCCCTTTCCCCTATTAGGACACACAACATCTACCTTTCTGCCAGTATTTTTCAGCTTTCTAAAGGACCACGATTTTTTTCAGAGCTCCATATTTCATGACATAAACAAAACGAAAAGCCTTGGAGGGAGAAAACCAAAATTTCCTGCGAGCGGGGAATGCTGGAGCAGCTCTGCGCCTGATCCACGGGGCGTGCCGTGCCCCTGAGTTAAGGGGAAGATCCCTTCGTGCCTCAAGGCTGCTATTTGCAAAGCTGCCTGAGAGATCTGGATACCTAATTCTTATTAGAATACTAAATTGAGGTTTCTCTTACACATCTTCACCTCACACGTGCCTCAGGAGGTTCCTCAATCCATTTAGAAATACGGGAAAGGAAATCTCTGGCTCAGCTGGGGAGAACGAGCAGCACAGATGAGGTTAGAAGCATCCTACCTGGAGTGGGAGCCAACCCCTTTCTCAGGAGAGATGAGGTACTTATTTTTCTCCTGTTACTTTGATGACTATTTTTAAAGTATCTGCCCATCATGGACCAGGCTGAAAACCCAGAGCTCTGAGCCATCTCCACGTCTGGTGGCTGTACCCAGGGAACAGCAGGATCGTGCTGGCTCCTGTAGGAACTGCCCCATCTGCAGAGTCAGGGAAAAAGCTGGGAGCAGCTTCTTCCACCGCGGGGGAACACGCACACTCGTCTCCTCCCTGCTCACTCACAGAACTTAAAAGCAAAGCCACACACACCAATAATAATAATAATAATAATAATAATAATAATAATAATAATAAATATATATAGGCACACGTTTGCTATGGTATCTAAGATTTAGATTATTACTAAAATAAGGCTTCCGCTGTTTTAGTTAGCTCCAGGGGTGGGGTCCTAGCTCATTACCCTGAAAGGGCGGTGATGTTTCCGCCTTCATTCCCACCATTAAACCCTTCTCGTTATTCCACAGGTGGGCTCTGAAGAAGCCGACCCAAGCCCCCCGCTGCTGGCTCAGCCTGGACCTCGCTCTGGGGCTGTGCCTGGACTCCATCCTCAGCACCGGCTGCCCGAGCCAGGCTTGGGGCCGAGCTCTGCACCAGGCTGGGGGCAGAGGCTGCCCGCCTTGGGCTTACCCCTCCCTCGTCCCCCTGCACCCTGCGGCGGCTGGTTCCGCTGCACCCGCGCGCACCAAGGAGCGGTGTGGGGTTCACCGGCACCAATCCTGCTCCAGCAGCGCTCCGGCGCCTGGCCTGAGCTGAACCCTCGCCCTGCCAGCTGATCCCTGAGATCCTGCTCTGTGTACATCTGCAGTGTTCAAGGGCACAACGAGCCCAGCATTAGCCCCACCTGACATGATGCATTGTCCGGGCTTCCTCCGAGAGTGCTCGTACGTGCCTGCAGCCCCAGTGCCCGACGATTAACAACGAGCCCAAAGGGACAAGCAACGAAACACGTCCCCGGGAGGCTGAACGCGAAGGAACGCATCCCTTTAAGGTGCCCTAAGTAACTTTGAGGACCGCGATGGCTCCATTAGCTGTACCCGAGGTGCCACTTCGCATTTCATGCTACAGCGAGGTTCTCGTTTGACCAGCAGCGATTCGCACAACTTGGGGAAGTTTCTTTCTCGGTGCCAGCACATTAAAGAAAAAGGCTACGCAGCGCTGCAGGCGAGATCCAATATTTTGTTGTCATGTACGATTGCCTATTGACTGTGAAAAAGCAAACAACACAGCCTGAGCTGTGCAAGCTTTCAGACACCTGAACCCAAGGCATCTTGCCGTTTCAAAGGAAACCCTTTGGGAAGCATTTGGGGTTGGTCCTGTTTTGCCTGACCCCACAAAACGTGCCAGGCTCTCCCGGTTCGGAGGAGGGTGTCTGTCTTTAAGTCCGTTAGCAAATGCTGCCAGCTCCGGCAGTCCCAGCTCAGTCCCCAGGCTGTCAGCTGCCGGTCCAATTTTAGTTCTGTGTACTGTCTAGATAATGAATTTATCGACGAAGTGTGGTTGTAGGTGTAAGAAAAACTTGGAGGATTCGACACAGCTTCTTGAACCTCTACTCATGAAGACTAATGTGTGTCTTGATGAACTAGTAAATTCTGTCCCTGAAGGTCTGCGTAGGGGAAAAAAACTGGAACAAAAATGATGATACTCAGAACATTGGCTTTTGTTTTGGTTTGTTTTTGCTTTTTCCTTTAGTCCTGGTGCAATCAGTGTAGAAAAAAATCCGGAAAAAAACAACATATGTATATAATTGTTACTATGACTGTGCCAAGGAGACCCAGGCCCGGAACACCCCTCTGCTCCACACTTTTCTCAGCTTAAAAAGTCAAAACCTACTCATGGAAGAGTTTTGCCCTAAACATTAGCATGAACAGATACAACACAACCCCACCACCACTGCTGACGTTGTGCCAAGAGACAGGAGGTGACAGGGACGGGCAGCAGGGGGGACCCGGGCAGAGAGGCGACCCCTCCATAGGAACCTTTGACCAAGCTTTGCATTTCCCATTTCAATGAACAGCGGGAATAAAGCAGGCTGAGATGAGTTAGCCGTTACATTTTGGAGGCCAAACAGAGCCTCCAAAAGCTTCGAGTCAGTTCAGAAGAGATGGGTACTAGGGGATGGATTTAGCAGAAGTCAGTCCCCCAAAATCTGGATTGTGTAAGAGCTCGGCCCGTGCAACTCTGGAGCCAACGGCACCTGTGAGATAACTTTACATGCAATAATCAGGACTGAAATGATTGTAAGGGGGTAGATCGTACCCGCCCAGATCATCATACGGAGATCTTTGTGTGGGGGGATTGCCCCGTGCAAAAGGGAGTGGAAACTGAAGCGGAAAGGAGGGCAGAGCTCCATGGCACGCTGAGGAAGGGCTGGGGAAGAAATAAATTCCTCCAGTTCCATGCAAGTTCCCCCAGAATAATAACTGACGTTCTTCTGAAGGCCCATGAGTGTTGGCTGGGGACAAGAAAAAACAGAGGAGATGGTGCAAACTCTGGAAAAAAAGTATGCTCAGATTGAATGCACACAGCTTTCCTCCCCAGAGCCTTGGGGGAGGAAGCAGTGAGCGAACCCAACAGATTTCCACCCATTTCCACCCTGAGCACCCAGAGAGGGCGGCAGGCAGGGCTGGGGCTGCAGAACCCCTCCGAGGAGTGAGAAAAGCAGTCGGCACGTGTGGGAAGAGAGGGCGAGGTCAGACAGGCAACAGTGCTGCTTTCTGCTTCGTGGTTCGGGTTTTCTCATGGTCTTACCGACCGCGTTTGACATGCACATGCCCTCATTAATGTAATGTATGGATAAACTGTAGGGCTGATAATGCCTAGTGCCTCGCTTGGTAGAAGCAAAAGGTTCTGAGCCCATAAGGGGGAAAAAAAATCAATAAATTACAATAAAAGCGAAAGAAAAACATTTCTCTGGCAACCAGCAATGCAGCACCAGCAGGAGAAGCAGCCGCAGTAAGGGGGGAGAAAAGACAGGGGAAAAAATAAACAAGATGTCTCATTTGGAAAAAAAAAAAAAAAAAAAGAGAGAATTTAAAGCAAGGCACATGTTTTTGCAGGAAAGCAATAGTGAGTGAAAAGAGGACAGTTACATGGAATAATTCCCCTCAAAAAGCTTTATAAATGGAAAAGAATAGATTCTAAACACTAGCTGGGCTTTGCCATGCACTAGAGACAAGTGAGAGGAGGGAAGGGAAAACACGGCAAAATTATAGCACAATGCAGCAAACTGCCTTCCCTTCTCCAAAACCCTCCACCAAGCAGCCTCCCAGGTCCAAATCTCCTTGCAGAGGGGAAAATAGAGATTTCAGCCAGCTCTCCTTGCCCTGCTTTGGATGGGGGAGAGAGGACAACCTTACTGGGTGCTGCTGGGCATGGGGAGCCCCATGGTCCTCACCCCAGTGCAAAGCCCCAGCTTGCGGGGAAAACAAAGGAGGCTTTGGAAACGAGCTCTGCGCTTGGAAAGTTGCAAGAAAACTATCTAATTATCGGCTGTTGGATTATTTCCTTGTTTAAGAGTCCGTTAAGAGCAAGTCTGATCTGTTCCCTTTGCAGGTGTCTTCCTCCCTGTCGATACCGAGAACTCACGTGAAGCAGAGAGCCGGGCACAGCAGACGATCTCGCCTGCCTGACAGTCCCTTACGGAGCGTCCACACCATAGTATTTTCATGTATGGAGTCACTCCAGTTTTCCAGCAGAGTACGGTCTCTCAGCTGCTCGACAGGACATGTTTGGGGGCCCGACTGCAGAGCAGAGGGGCTCTGCCACGTTGCACACCCAGAAAGGATCAGAATCTGATTTCAGAGGGAGAATTTCCACCTGCCTGGATCTCTCCTTCTCTCCCCAAATGCCGTAACCCAACGGGTGGTTTTGCAGAGCGGTCATCCTGGTGACACTCAATCTGAGTGCTAAATAACTTAAAATTTACCCATTTTGAAGTCAAACACAGTGACTTATTCAGTGTCAGTGCTGATTGTGTGGACACACCGCCGTCTGCACCCCTCCATCCTGCCCACCCGAGGACAACAGACAGGTCAGACAGATGTCCTGCTGTCTGCCATCCTTCCTCCTCCTCCTCCTCTTCCTGCAGTGCCCAGGAAAGAGAAGAGCATCACCTGGCTGCCATCTCATGGCTCTATATCACAAAGGGAATTTGTCATTATTCCGCTTAATCACTTAATAGCGACCACCCCAAAATGGTGACTTTCCAAGGATAATTGGGGTATTTTTCAGCTTACTTGCTCTGCCAGAGTGCTGCAGCCTGGGAAGAGGCCCTGATCGAGGTTAGACCCGAAGGACCTGATTTCCAATATTCCTGCCCATTGGCCCCATTCGGAAAGAAACGGAAACTTGTGCCTAACTTCTTGTCTCACTGAAATGGTGAGCACAGGAGGCAGAGCTGGGCAGGAGGGCATCTGCCTGGCAGCGCTGCCTCCCCTCCCTTAGGTTTTGGTGTTAAAAAGATGGTACAGAAGCTACGAGGCACCGCTGTGCCAAAGGTGAAAAAGGCACCTTACCTTCCCCGTCGTGCCATGGAGAGGATTCCAAAGAAACATGTGCATGCCTATATTTAACTCTTGTTCCTTTCCAAAAATAAATAAAAAATAAATTATTCAGCTCATACAGGCGATGAATATAGGCCACGGAATCCAACACGCAGCAGCAAAAGTACTCCATTATTAAGTCTGTAATTGCCAAGAATTAATTTGCTAATTGCATGCAACTAATCTGCGTCCTTTTTGTTTTATATCAATTAACAGAGTAATTAAAAAAAGCAATCTTCTTGATAGTTCCTCACTGGCAGACTTAGCCCAGCAGAGCTAATGAAAGAGGGCCACCCTTTAACTAACCTCATTAGTATCTCTTCTTTTGTTGAACATCCTACGAAAAATAGTTAATTTTGCTGCATGGAAGTCCTTGATGTTAGACTGCTAATGAGGGGGCCACACGGCTCGGAGTCGACGTGTGGTTGGCGAGTGGCTGTGCTGGTTGCAGAGGAGATGCCTGCTCCCTGCCTCGCTGCCCTTTTGGGTAGCAGTGGTGCTCCCGAGCTGAGCACCGCTCAGAGGTTTGCAGGTTTGTGAAGTCACCAGCCCTTTCCCGTTCCCTCCAGGCCACAGATGAAGTTTGTTTTATGCAAAAGAAGGGCAAGCAAGAGAAGCCCTGACTTCAAGGGAAGAGCGTCTGGGATATGGCTGTTCCTACGCTGAATTTTTCTTAGGCTGAATTTTCATAGCCTGGAATTTCTGCTCGCTACCCGTGCTTGTGCAGCCCTCCAGGATCTTGCCTCATTGGCAGCTCCTAGCTCGGAAGACGCCGGTGCTCAAGGGGAGCACAAATGCTTCCCATCTCTGTCGTGGGCAGCCGTGGCCAAGGCAGGTGATTAGGAAAAATGGAGAGGAATCACCAACGAGGAGGGCAGGGGGACAGGAACAGGGAACGCTACACAGCTGTGCCCATGCTGCAGCAGTTCTGGGAGGAAAACCTCTGCCCTGGGTCTTCTCACCCGCTCAGACATCTCGTGGAGCTTCGCAGGAGGGCCCTGAAACCCACCGGGGCCCTGAGCTGCACGCACAGTCTTCCTCAGGTGTGGGGGGGATGTTTTGGGGGAAATATCCTCGAAAAGAAATACATCTGGGTGACAAGGGAAGAAGTCTTCCTCTGCGTGCTTGGCTACAGCCCTCCTCCTGCAGGATAAAAACCCATCGGGATATTTTTGGTAATATACGAGGCATCCTACATCACACGACTTACTGCCTGGAGGAGTCCTTAGCAGACATGCACAGGTTCACAGGGCCGTGGGCTCTTTTATTTTGCTTGCTTTGGTTTTAGGGGTTTGCTGGGCCATGCAGTGGCTTCCTGGCTCGGGTTTAACACCACGCCAGGCACCCCTCTCCCCGTCAGGCTCATCTGATGGTGTTTGCAGCTCGTACCCTGCTTTTTCTGACAGCTCCTTGCTGTAATGAGACCTTCCACCAGGAGGCAAGTTGGGCTTCACACCGGCACAGCAACGAGCGGAAACGGCCCCAGCCAAGAGCTGTCTTTCACCTTGCAGGGGTCCCAGATGATGCTCGGATGCCAAAGACACCAGGAATTTATCACTGAACATTTTAGATGAGACATAAAATTTTCCCTGGGTTGGGTTTTTAGACTTATCAATCGATTTAAGGAAAAAAATGACAGTGTAGCAGGTGGCAGTGTTAGCAGCGTGCTCCTGTTCCAGGGGCTGGGCTTTGTCAAAGGAGACCAAAATGGGTCCAGGCTGTTCCGAAATGACAAGCTGAAAAACTAGGGGGGTTGAGAACCTCCTCCCAAGAGCACCGGGACCCCAAATCCCAGAGAGACCCCAAGCACATTGTGTTTCTGTCTCTTCAGGAGCTTTTTAGACATCTCTCTCCCTCCAGACGGCCTGTCCCTGGTGGTCCCCACCACTTTTAAGGGTCACCTGCCGGGGGGATGCTGGCCCCAGGCCTGGACCTCCTGTGCCACAAAGCAGAGCTCGTATCGTCATTGTCCTGCCTGCAGCCGGCGTCCTCCAGATGTGCTCTCAAGGGGTCAAATACAAAATAGCCAACAATTACTATTGCTGTAGTGCTGGTGCCTCTGAAGCCAGGACTTTCTAGTGCCAGGGGGAGCCAAGAGCTGGGCCAGGGGCTCTCCTGCCCCGTGCCGTAGGACTTTAGCCTATGACAATGTCTTAAAAACACTGATTGTCTGACTTCATTTTGACCCAGGCTCTCACCCCGATACTAATTACAGCTAAGACTGAGCCGACTCGCTTCCCGTGCCTCTGAAATAGCAAACGCTCCTCGCTGAGCCTTAAAACCATCCCGATTTCCTTTTCCCCTCTCCTTGCAGGGATCTCAGGACCCGGGGGACGGCGGTGCCCGTAGCCGCCTGCCTTGGCCTCGCCGCGTGCGGAACAAATGGGACGTGAGGCTGGGGAGGGGAGCGAGGTGTCGCACTGGGGTTGGGGGAGAGAAAAAACAAAAAAAAAAAGAAGCCAGAAAAAAAAAAAAAAAAGGAAAGAAAGAAGCCAGATTTATGCTCCAGCCATTTCCCTCTGTAATCAGCTTATGTTGTAGAGTTAAATGAACCGACGGGGAGCTCGTGCAGGCGGCGGCGAACTTGTAAATCAGGCGGCGGCGTGCAACGCGCGTGCAAGGCGTGCGGCGGCCGGGCGAGGGCCGCCGGGGGGGCGGCAGGGGCTGGCGGGGGCCCAGCGCGGGCGCTTGGCGGGGGCCTCACCCCCCCCCCCGGCAGGCCGGGTGTGAAGGAGCAGCTGAGACGAATTGCAATACCTCCCACTCCCCTGCCCATTTGTTTCTTATGAATGCGTAATGAATGCTAATGAATTCCTCACTCGGGGCATATGGTTAAGACATATAGAGCCTAACCTTGCTACGGAGAAGAAAGACCTTGATGGTGCACAAGGGGGGAGGCCCCGGGGGGAAGCCAGCCATGCGCGAGCGGGGCTGGGGTCAGCGGGATGCGGCCTGCTCCAGGCCCGGGTCCTGCTCCAAGGCGAGGCCTGCGGGGTTGGAGGGGAGGAGGGAGGTGGTTTACTTCCCCGCTGAAGGAAAGGCAGACGTACGCCCACGGGTAGGTTTTGGAGGATACGAGTTGCTGTGAGGTTAAAGGAAAAGGAGGTCTCCTTCCTCTGGAGAGGTGGGGAGAAGCCCAAGGGGGAAGCTTCGTGGTGCCACAGGGAGTGAAACAATTCAGAAACCCCACTCTGCGTTTGTGCTTCTCCCCTTTTCACCCAGATGTATTCCTTTTCCAGGATATTTCCCCAGAAACATCCCCCCCACCCACCCCTGTATATCCATATACTCCCAACATCCTCTGGAAACAAAACCAGGCGTTTAGCCCCGGTGAGCAAGGTGCACGCATCGAAGAGAAGAAGAAGGGCTGGGGCTGGGGGCAGGCATTTCTGGCCAGCTTTGGAGGGCAGGAGAGCCAGAAGCAGACAGGTTATTCTCCTTCTCTCAGGGTCTGGGGGCAAACCAAGCTCTGCTGGCCCAGCTCAAGGACCCGTGCTCTCTGTGCTCCTTCATCCACCCCTCTGAACATGAGACACCCATGTTCAGGCAGCCGAATCCTACCGGTGTGTCATGGATCTGGTCCTGAAGTGCTGCCACTGCCTCAAAGAAGCAAAGACTTAGAGATGATTTAAATGAGCTAGCTTATATACCTGTAATAACACAGATCCCTTTACTGGGCCATATACTGACCACTCCTGGCTGCGTTTTGGGGCTGCACACAGCTCTCAGTCCCAAGCCGGGCACTAACTAGCTCCAGTATCCCTCCTGGGCTGCTGTCACGTCTGTGAGACATCAACAAGCATGCACCCTGATGGCCCGTCCCCAGAGGGTTAGAAAACCTCAAGAAGATGCTCAAGGACTTTCAAGGTAGTCCAAAAATACCCGAAGAAACTTTCACCCACACCAAAAAGTCTTTTGAGACCGAAAGCTGCCGCAGGGCTCTGGGGGAACGTGCAGCAGGCAGATTTCTGAACGAGACCACCTCGCTTGGGCAGCTGGGGGCGAGACGACGCAGCTGATGCTGCCCCCCCGGCATTAGGGTTTTAACTGCCTTGCGTGGAGGCTTGCCTTTCCCTTCCCTGCTTTCCAGCTCTTCTCCTCCTATCCCCGAACCTATAGCAGGAGCAATTAGATAGAGACTCCTGTTAATCTAGCACATTGAGGCATTGCTGTCCTTCGCCATCCATCTCATGCCTTAAAACAAGAGCCGAGATTGGGTGAAACACCGTAGAAAAGCGCCGCTCACCATAGCTGGCGACTGCTAATTTATCAGCGCGCTTCCGAGAACAAAGCAGCCCAGGTACCTGACTGAGCGAGCAGTGAAAAGCAGCAGAGAGCAAGCTGGAAAAAATTCAAAGTCCTTCTAAAAATTAAAATCTGAAAGCCAGCCAAGTCCCAGCAGCCGAGCGGAGGTGCGAGGCATTTAGTCTCCGGGGTGGGCAAAAGCAGCCGACTGCCGTATGCGGTGTGCATCAACACCTCTTGACACTTCTGAATGTGGGGCTGGTGCTGATGCCCACTTGGATGAAAGAACAGAGTGAGACTGCCAGCGCCGAAGTGGGTGGAAGGGAGGGATGATCTGTAGCAAGATGTTGGGTTTTCTTTAACCCTCTCTCATACAAAGAGCAGCCCGCGAAGACTTGGAGCCGTGGAGATTTGCAGACTCCAGGTGCTTGGGTGGAAGTGAACAGAAGGACGGAGCTGAGCCCACGGAGGGGGCAGGAGAGCTGTGAGGGGCCAAGCCCCATGCAGCCACCGATGCTCAGTGTGGGGGAAAAGGGACCGCTCTATTTCTTATATCACTTGCTTTCTGGAAATGGCCGAGTTTGCTGGAAGCTGTGCTCGGTTTTCCTCTGGAAACACAAGCCCTTTGCGCCTCCTGCAGCACCTCGCGCACAGCGGAGCAGCAACGCCCAGCCCCGAGAAGTGGGGAATCACACTACCATTACGTTCCCAAGTTCTTTCTGCAAGCCCAAGAAAGATACCGTAATCACCTAAAATAACTGTTTGCAGTAAAAGATGATGGCAGGGGCAGGAAGGTTTCAGGGAATGCTGCTGGTAAGCGAAGGCTCACTGAATGTGTTTCAAATCCACGGAGCCGGGGTGAGGGTTTGGGTTGCCACAGCCTCATCAACGGACAGAGCCTCGTTAATTGGTAGCACCAGCCTCTTTGATTTTCAGAAATTTTAGTTGTGGTTTTTGGCTTTTGCCAAATCCTGAAGAAAACAACAAAATAGCCCAACCTGCCCCTGCTTCTGCCCCTGCATAAGGCTGCCCCCGGGCTGGGGCAGCAGCATGGTGCTGGAGAGCCGGGGAGCTCACCCAGGATTTCTTCTCTCACCACCACATTTGCATGACAGACGGCTCCTTTGCATTATCCACCTCTTCCCACATCAAGCCCTGTCCCTCGGGCATCCCGTGGGGATAGCTGCTGTCGCAGGCTGCTTTCCACTCCCTCTCTGCCCACCCTTGCCCTGACTCCTACGTGCTTCCAGCAAAGCACGGCTCCGCTACGTTGGGCCCATCTTAACTCCTGCTCACGCTACCTCCTTCTCTGTTTGCCTAAAATCTCAGGCCTCTGAGATTTGAGATATTCCTGCGACAGCCCGCGGAAGACGCTCGCAGCTCCAAGCCCCCCCCCTCCCCAGCAAGGGGCCGCAGTGGGCGCATCGCTCCGGGGAGCCCCAGCCCTTACCCCAGCTGCAACACGCACCGTGCCTGATACGTTGTAATGACATGAAAATGAATAGAATAAACTGACTGAGTGGCATTGTTATTAACCTTTGGTACCTCAATAAATCACACCAAAGAGCAGCAATTACTCCCGTTTCTGACAAATACTGGTTACGCAGAGGATTCCCCCTTGCTCGCGGTCCCGTGCCCTCTCCCTCACTCTCTTTCAGAATTGCGACCAGGGACATGCAGTGCGTATCATACATAGACGGGAACAGGAATAATTTCATACTGGTAATACTGGGACATAACAGCACGTGGCTTCTTGGGGTGCTCCAAAAGGGAGAGGAGAGCCACGGGGTTTGCTGGGCTCCGCGGCACCGACCTGCAGTCACCACACAGGGCCAGGCACATCCCTCGGTGCTTCCCATGGCACGGTAGGTGTGTTGCTGGCATCTCCCTACTTCCCCCCCTGCACAGGACAGAAGGTTTTCTAGGGGCTCTCCATCCCTGGTGGATCCCACTCCTGGCCCCTGCACCACTTCTGCAGCAGCGTTCGCTGACGCGCTGTGATCTCGCAGCAGTGCACGCAGATACGGGGATGGGCCTCTCTTTTGCAGAAAGCTTTGGATCTAGGGAATTACTGAATGAAACAAACGGGAAATAAAATTTGCCCTCCTCCAGACTCTGGGCCAAGGTATGAGTCAAGCTCTTGGCCCCACACCAGGAGCAGCACCAGCTCCGCTTGGCTTTTGGCACGCGCTTGTGTCAACACTGATAAGAGTTTGGGATTTTGATGCTGCTCCCAAGCTAGCTAATTTCTGAGGTCGGTGCTATGTTTTGGGATCGATACGTTCAGAATTTAGTCAGCACAAACAGCCTCGCAACAGAGTGCTATCTTTGCATATATAAAGCTACCTGGGAAGAGGACCCTTCACCAAAGTTATTCAGTGAGACTTAAAAATCAATTCTGGTTTGAAGATGCTGGCAAAATATTGTAGAGGCCATTGTTAAAGCGTCTGGATTAATCATAAATCAGAGTTGAAAAATACTTCCTGCATTTAAAAATGTGTGGATTTGATTTCACTGAGCAGCTGGTTGTGGACACAAGAGTTGAAGACAAGTTTCTTTAAAGCAAGATCCAGAATTACCATTGAATAAACTTTGAAGGACTTTTGGCAAACTTGGCAGAACCCCTGTATTTTATTAGCTCATATTATTTTTCTTTAGAAATCCACAGAAGTCTTTTTGGAGATTTGAAAAATTCATGGGAAGTTTCTAAAGTCTCACAAACAGCGAAAACAGTGGGATTAGAGTATTCAAATATGACACCTGGTTTTGAAATAGTTTGAAATGAGAGCTGAACAAGCGATCTGTGGGCAGAACTAGCTGAAGTTCAGGTTCCCCCTGCAGAGTTAAAGCTGCCGGTGCAGCGTGCACCATTCATTGCTCCCGCCTGCCTTGCTCCAGGTGCTGGGCGAGCGCTGCGACCGTGCCCACAGCCGACCAGAAATCACAGAAGCGTGCAGCGCCGGGCCGGTTACCCTGCCAGGTGAAATCTTCCTTTGCAAATTGCTTTGCCGGGCCGTATTTGAATTCTCATGCTTAGATTTGCCTTAATCCGGCATGAAATGCCTGTCTCTGCTATCAGCACCTCGCGGAACAGGAGCAGCAACCCGCGGCTGCAGGTGCCGGGCAAACATAAAAGCGGCCCACGAGCAGGCGCGCCCCGTCCCTCTGCAGCTGGGTGACACGCAGAGGACAATGGATACGGTCATGTAAAAACCCTGAATGAATTTCATGGCGATGGCTTATTTCTTCTGACAGCATTTCAGCCGTGTGCCGGTGCGTGGTTTTCGTGCAGGGAACTGCAGCGCGTAGGACTAATGGGAAATGCTCAGCTCCTTAGGAAGCGACTGCTTGTCTCGGTAGCTTGGCTATTGTTAGATCTGGAATGAGCCCCAACCTTTGTTTTAGGTCAGCTCAAATCTAATTTAGGGAGGAATCTTGGTTGTAGGGATGTCTTTGTGACTTATGGGCTCGGAGTTGATTTTACTCCCCCAATCTTATTACGGACTTATTATAGAGTGAGCGCTGCTGCCGAATCCATGAGGGTGCGGGCGAGGTGCCCTTTATTGCTAGCGAGGGGTGCGTGTGTGAGAGAGGAAGAGTGGAAGGGAAGCAAACCAGACATAAATCATCCAGAATGCCAGCCAGCAGAAACTAAAACCCATGGAAAAGCACAACCATTTTCTTTCTTTCTCCCAGATCGCACAGGATCTGATCCACGCTCCGACAGCGAGCGGCAACTCGGGGATGCAGGACGCGGTGCAGCGTCTCTTTCCGACCAACCCCGGTGACCTAGTTTCTGCACTTTCATTATCCTAAAATAATCCTGCCTTTTCCATGCCTCCCCCACGGCTCCTGAAGGAAGGAGGTGGGGTTGTGCCGTGGGGATCAGCGGGAGAGGAGCTCGTGGGAGCGGGGAGGCTCGGGCGGCGTTTCTTCCCTTTCTGTTCCGCTGGAGCATGTGACGGTTTGCGAAGGGAAGCCCGGGCGGGCGCAGGAGCGAAGTTGTAAAAAAACCCACATCACAATGACTTTTCTCAGATGATAAACATAATAATAAAACTCCTCCTAGTAGCCAATATGATGCTAATGCTTCTTAGCTCTGTCAGAAGTGAAAACAGCTCCTTGCTGTCAATTACTGGAGGGACAGCTGGAGTCTCTCCTCTCACTGTCAGGATGCAGACATATTGCATGTCATCGAGAAGGTAACAAATTCACCAGGACAGCATCACCATCTGTCACCAACAGAGACACCGCCGAAACAAAGGGTCAGGCTCCGTCGCAGAGCTGGGGCCTGATCTCACCCCGAGCCGGGGCGCGGCGGCGGCGGCGGGCAGCGCGCGGGCTGGCACGGACGGAGGTGCCCCCGCGCCCGTCCCCCGGGACGCACGGAGCAGCTTCGCTTTGCGAACCCGAGGGACGAGCTTTGAGTTTTGAAATGAGTGTTTTCGCCAGGAAACCTCGTGCCGAAGCCTCCAGACCCCACTGACGGGGTTAAGCCCGTTCCCCAACCCACGGGGCTGTCACCTCCCGGCACGAGGTTTTCCAGGGCGCCGGTCACATGCGGGGCATCTTCCTCCACGCATGGCTAGGTCCGTTTGGGCTGCTCGCAGGAGAAAATCGGAGGATCAGGCTGGAAGGCCATTTGTTTGGGGCCAGATGGCTGGTTCCCCGCATTATTGAAGTCTGACTGCCCTGGATCCGCTCTCGCGAGGAGCGGAGCTGCTCGCCTGCCCTGGGAAGGTCCAAACCCTGCACGAGACCCAACACCCAGGGAGACAACAAGGAGCTCCGTGATGTGTTTTGGGGTCATTTTCAGTATTTAACCAGCTCACCAGAAACTTCAAAAACCCTCTTCAAAACCCCTTCAATTAATAATGCCATTTTTAAAAAACATGTTTTTGAAGACTCTGTTCAGCAGAATGGTGTAAATAGCATAAATAATTTACGCGATTTTTTTTTCCCCAGCATATATTGTTGTGCTATTTAAAAATAACCCAGATAACTCAATTCTTTCACTCAAGATGAGGCTTGTGATGATGTGCTAATTATTTTGAGAGCAAAGTTTATTTTTTTTGACAGAAAAATCATTGCACTTAAAATCATGCGGAGCGTTGAGGCTTCGGATGAGCCCGAAAGAAAGATGTTTGTGCAGAACCAGCCCGACGTGACAAGGCAACACGTCCGTGTAGCTCCTGCGCTTGTGTTACAGCGTTAATTTGGGACACCCTGTGGCTCCTGGCGAGTGCAGCAGCGTGGGGTCCGGCTGACACCTGGGGATACCCTTTGGGTTTCCAGCCTCGAGTGGCAGCTCTCCTGTTTGTATCAATTGCAAGATCCGGGACTCACCATTTATACTCTTAAATATTCTCAGGTGTTAATTAGAAGTTAGCTCAGGAGTCGATCTGGTGATGGGAACAGAGATACCTGGAATTAAATAGTGTGGTTCAGACTCTGGCAGCCTTTCAGGTGCTGCTTTGGGTTTGGTCCTGCAGGACTTCCCTGTACATCCCGACCCCCCCCCCCCACCCCCCACGGCACAGTAATAATCCATAACAAGCACAGCTGAAATTTGATCTCAATTCCAAAAATGAAGCAAAAAAGAAGGAAAAAAAGTGTACTTGCTGCTGCTCTTGCACTGCTGCTGCTGAGATTTACGACAGGCACACAGCCCTCAGAGAAAACCGCGTTACTGCAGGCACGAGGACACGTTTCTAACAAGGAGAAATCGCCCATCCTCTAGTCACCGGCCTATAGGCCAGAATTTATTTCACGCTTTAGGCTACAATAAATGCCAGCTGACTACCCTGAATCACACAAAATAACTTCTAAGGAAGTTCTGGGTGCTGTCCCCCTCCCAGCACCGCTTCGTTGCTGCAGCCCAGGACGAACGGGCGAGGTGCTGAGCGGATTCCTTCCTCCCCTCCACCCCTTCCTTCTCCCCGTGTGTTTGCGGGCTGCCTCGGGATTTCTCGCTTGACTCTTCTCCAAGGTTATGTCGAGATTGCTGTGATTGGGAAGTGACGGGAAGCTGCCAGCAAGAGGCTGGAAATGAGGCTGGAGCTGCGGCTGGTGGCTCTCCCTGCCTGCCTCCTTCCCCGCTGGGCTCCGTCCCCTCTGCAGAAATCAGGAGATGCTCCTGGAGCCACAAAGCCTGCAGGCTCGGTGCTGGGTAAAGCCCTTCGAGTACAAGGGGGGATTTGCAAACTGGGCTGGGAGAGTGGCTCCTATTCAGGAAGGGAAAGCTGGGAAAGCTGCTGCTGCAATTCCTGCTAGAAACGAGGGCGCAGGATGGTCCTGTGCCTGCTGCGAGCAGGGAGCAGGTGCTGTGCGCTGCAGTTACTGCCTCCTCGAGACCTGCATGGGTCTATTCTTTCAGGCTGGATGGAGGTGCCCCGCTCTTTGCATCATTTCCCCCAAATCCAGTCCCCTGAACTCCCACATCCTTCAGGCACGGCTCCTTGGCAGCCTTTTGGATGGACGGTGCTCTGACCCCTCACTATTCTCATTTTGCTGGGAGGAGCAGACAGCCTGAAAATTTAGCTGTGCTTCCTCGAAAAAGCTTTTTGGGGAGGTGTTTTCCAACACAGCGAGCGGCAGCTGTGATCTGGACCTCCACGGGGAAGCTGAGGCCATGGGGAGGCTGTGAGAGAGCAGGGAGCTGAGCCCTGCGGTCCCTCGAGCTCTCCCTCTGCCCCCAGGACATCCTTCGTGCTCATCCCTGCAGGGGGACAACATCCTCCACTGGGCACCTTCCTCCCCAGGGAACCGAACCCAGGCATTTTGCCACAACTCAGGCACTGGCCTTTAAATGTGAATGTGATCCTGCCTAAATCCATCCTGAAAAATTTGTTTGGGAAATCGTGGTCCTCGAGGAGCGTCCTGGTGTGCTTCGAGGAAGCCTCCTGCGCACAGGACCCGCCTCTTTCAAACTGCGAGGTGCCAGCTTAATGGCGTGGAACAGATGAAGCCCGGGCCACGCGCCTGGGATGTGGACGAGGCTTTAATTCTATTGTTTGCAGAGGTTTCTGCAAACTGAAGCAAATCCTGCCCCGGCTGCCTGGCTCAGCTGGCCTGCGAGAGGCTTAGAGCGGCGTGAGGGTATTTTATCTCGGCGGCTACAGAAGGAAAAGTGCGAATGATCTAAGGCTGCCCCTGCCCCACTCGGACCCAGTCCCTGCTGGGTGGCTGACTTCACAGCCAGGGCTTGCAGACTGGCTCAAAGTGCAGTTATTTTGGAGCCAGAGCCGCTCGTCACGCCTGTACCCAGCTTTCCAAAGGGAACTCGAGCAGCTTTTGAGCTGCGGCTCAGAACATTTTGCTCTCGCGCTGCGCCGCGCTCTGCGGAGCCCTGCAGTCCCCGCCAGCCAAAGAGCAACCCGGCGCTTCTCTCCTTTATTAAACAGAGTGGGAAACTTCAAGCGAGGAAAAACTTAGCTTGAAAGCAATATCTGCTCAGGTGTTGTTCAATATAGAGGCTTGTCAAAACGCTGCTTGTGCTGCTGTCCTGAGCTGGCATTCAGGCGTGCCCCCATCAAAGGCTGCAGTGAGGCTGTGTAAGTGGCACTGCCTGTACAAATCGCTGCTCCCTCCCCGTGCAATGCGGCTGTCTCTGGGGTGGAGAGAGCGGTTGCTAAAAATGCAGCTGTTTCATTAGTTTGGACAGGGAATGGATAAAAATAGAGCGTTACAGGGTGGGAAGAATCTGATCTGGGGAGCTGCCCAGGACGCTCTCAGGAAAGGTTTTGTCTGAACGCAAATGGGTTCTTAGCAGGAGTTTGTGACACTGGGCACCATTTTCTTGCAGAAATAATTGTGACATTTCCATTAAAACTTCAACTCGTGATTGATTCGGTTTATAAAACCAGCCTTCCAAAAGCATCTCATGAAAAAGAGTTTTGAAATTCTTCATTTTCCAAGTAACTTGAGCAGCTACTACTGCTGACCATGGGGGATGAATCTAAATCCGGGGTAAGGACAGGGAAATAGCCGTACCTCGGACGTGTCCCTGAGGACCTGCAGGTAGGCAGGCACCAGCTCAGGCAGTGCCTGTAGGCTTGGCCACATCAACTGGTAACCTTCCTCATCACAGCTTCTGGAGGATGGGGCAAATCTGATCCGTACTGTGCCAAAGATGCGTGTGCGTATAAGTTGTGCTAGAAAAGAGGGCTACCGAGCAGACAACAAACCTGTATCCCCTGGTGTTGAGTTATCAGAAGTATCTCATGGCTAAATACAGAGGAGGCATATACTCTGTGCAGGTTACCAGTGCTGGGACCCTGGGGCATGGCCCATGCTTAAATCAGTGTTTTCTGCATCTGCAGTGGCTACTGATAAAAATGCGTTTTCCAGAAATGCAATTGTTCAGCCTCCCTGCGAGACTGTAATGCATGAGGAGAGCACTCCAGGGCAACAGCCCCAGCTTCTGGGCAGCTCTTCCAGCAGTACCTCCCTGTACCCTGAATAATCATGATGGTAAACACGTCACCCACACAATTAAATGTATATTTGTTTTTTTTAAACCAACAAATTAGTTTTTTAGCACGTTAGTTGTACTAGAGATGTGTATATCTGAGATTCCTTTGGTTTCTTTTGTTTTAAAATCATTTCCTACATCATGTCTAAGGTACTTTGCTCCTCAGTCATCCAGAAGACAGAAATTCATGCTCAAGACTTGGGGCAAGATCTATCAAAGGCAAAACGAGTAGATTTTTTTTGACATTTCTCCTTGGTGCACTGCACGACCACTTTCACCTCTTAATGAACAATACCGACGGGCGCTGCAAAGCCACTGCCCTGAGCTGGAAACCGCCGCCCTCTTTGCTCTGTTTAGGATGGTTCAGAACAAGGGAGGAAAGGGGACACGTTTCCTCACGTACACTAGGTGAGAGACCAAGTACATAGCTAATAATCTTCTGTTTTAAAATATTATCTTGCCATAATGGTCGAGATGTACATTTCTGGAATTTGTTGTTATCTTTTGATATTGCTGTTTTAGTGAAGCTCACTTTCACAGCCAGCTTTGCACACAAAATGGAAGCGCGTCTTCTCACCCAGTCGGTGCTTATGAAAACAACAAAACGAGGTGCCTTCAGGAGATTCTGACTTGTGGTTTTATTTTTTTCTCATGCGCAAAATTCTGCCTGCTGCAAACTTTCCAATTCCATTGCTTACATGCAGAACACAGTATATGATTTAGCAGAATTTTAGAAGAAAAAAATAGTTCTTTTTTGGTCCCCTAGTACTGAGATTAAAAAAAAGTAAAAGAAAAAAGCCTAACAAATCTAGAGGCACAGTTCCCACTAAAAAATAACAAACAGAACCGAATTCCAGCTGTACTTAGGCAAGTGCAAGAATTCCTTACTACAATTAAAAAAGGTTTGTTTGCCACTGAAGCAATTTATTCTTCAACAGCGAAGGACTGGCCACATCTACGCACTCAGAAGTGAATTTTTACAGCAATTCTAAAAATATTTGTGTTCCTGAAGGTGGATATGGCCACCCTGGGGATTTTGAAAGCTCTTGAACATCTTTAGCAGCAGCTAAATGCCCAAAGCTTTGAACATTGCACCAGACATCCATGTGAAATTTTGGGTAGAGAAGTGTCTTTATGGGCTAAGATTTGTACGGATGAGTAGAGAAGGATATATTTAAATATTATTCTGAAGATGGCCACTTTTGAAAATATTATGTGGACTTCTCAATATTTTTACATTTTAGCTTGCAATAGTTGAGTGTAAAAGACAAAATGGTGGCCTGGCCCTTACTCAGGCTTTCCTACCAAGTAGCTGCACCAAATTAGTAATTTAAACTGAGTCTGAAACAGCACTTTGTCTGCATTTACAGACATATTGCCCCAGGATAAGAGACGTAATTCTCTGAAATGAAGAAAATTAAATCATTACCCTCTTCACCCAAGCCTTTTTGCTGTTGGAAAGTTAGTTTTGCATTTAATGAATATGGGCTCATGTCTTTCTAATGAGTATGAGATAGCTGCTGTAATTGAAAACTTAAGCAGGGAAAAAATCATTACAAGTTTTTTCTTAATTAATTTATTTTGTATATTTGTGTTATGAGTGATAGTTACCAGTAAAGTAATGGGGGTGGAAAACCACAATTTCCTCAACAGGCAATTCAGAAATGTGCTGGAAAGAGGAGATCCCCCATATTTTACCTGCCTGAAGGAAAGCAGCTGGAAATGAGTTTTCTGCTGAGTGTCTCTGAGAGATCCTAGGCATTTCCCCACTCCTGCCTTCCTCCTAACTCTTGCCAATGTCAACTTGTTCTCACATTTTCTGTACTCCCTTTTTCAGGAATAAGAGACCTCCACTGTCCCTCGCTGTCCTCCAGGAGTGCCAACCAACCTGACATTTGGGAAGGGCATCCCAAATGGATAACTAATCCCAGGCTGGGCTCGCTGCACAGCCACAGCAATGCCTGCTGTCCAAGACCAGGGGATTTTATCTTCCTCAGGGCCAAGAGCAAGGCAAGACCCCGAGCAGAGGCAGGGAAGAGCTGCTGCTCAAGGACTGCGCATCTGGGAGCATGGACAGCTGCAGTTGGCACAAAGAAATCCCTCTGGTGTCCTCTGCTCATCGTTCGAACCTGCTTCCGATGTCTTGGGAGCTCCCAAGACTAATGGGACTGATTGTCACTGTGTTCCCATGTATGAAATTGAGGACGGAAACATGCATTTTTAATAACGAAAGGACATCGAGGGGAAGGGCAGAGGAGGTGCCGGGAAGAGAGAAAGGTGGTTCATAAGGTCAATGTGATTCATAACAGATCCATAAATCTCTACCATGAGCTGGCAATGCTTTTCTCCACCTTTTGTGATATCTTTCCCCTGGTTTTGATAATCCCCATCGGTTCTTTGTACATTTACTTCTGGAGGCCGGCCTTCCTCCACAGGCCCATATATCATTTCCAGACAAAGATTTTCCTCTCAGAGCTCTTTGTTTTCTTCTGGTCTTTCACCAACAGTTAGATATTTTGAGTCTTTGCTCTCCCATGAATAGTTCTTCTCAGCCACCACCATCCACAGCAAAATACCGTCATTAACCCCCCTTTTTTTACCGTCATTAACCCCCCTTTAAGCCCTGATATCATCCTCCTGATAGCTCCTTCCACACTCCCTGTACAAAAACTATCCCACCTCGTTCTCCTTTCAGACACCGTCCTTGAGATAATCTCTCTAATTTCAAGAACAAAATCAAAAGAGAGAGGAGGCAAAGTGATTCTGAGAAGCACTCGCTGCGGGGCACTTTCCTGGAAAGCCACCTTCGCGCATTTACGGACGCTCACTATTGCAAGGCAGTGTTTGTGCCGTCGGTATTGGGCTTCATCACCAAACCATGTGCGATGCACCGGCTTGTCCTCATGCAAAAAGGTTCCCAGAATAGCTGAGAGCACAAGTTTGAGCACAAAAAGATATTCCTTTGCAAATCACAGCCCTGAGTGAAGACGTTACCAGCCTCCAGCTTTCCTTTCTGCCAACACTGGCCGCGTGCGAGCACTCCCTAAGCAGCTCCGTGCGCTCATCCATCTCCATCTCCCACCTGCAGCGTGAGCTCACCTGGATGGTTTGGGCCAGGGTGGATCAGGGAGCGCTCGTATCGTTGCTCCGACCCGCGGGGTGGCACCAGACAGCCGGGGAAGTTAATGTCTGCGAGTAGCATCACTTGGTCTGCGAGAGGATAAATGTCTGAAGCAGTAGCCAAGGGTTATGTCCCAATCACGGTGCATAATTTATCCACGAATTGGCTTTCTGGAAAGAGGCAGGAGCAGAAGAACACGGCAGTTTTCAGGCAGATTGAGCTGAGATATAAGAAGGTGGTAACTCTACTCCAGAGCTAGATCTGGACAGCGCTTCCTGCTCTTCATTTCCAGGAACACCCAACGTAAAACCAACTGTCAGTCCCCGCTAGCTGTTCAGATTAGAACAGGCGCATCTGGAGACCACACTTTGCCCTGAAAACAACCCAAACTGGCTCTGCAGTTGAAGACGAGGGTGGAATGTTCTTATCCCCGAGCCAAGCCTGTCGCGGCGCGAGCACAAAAGGCAGTTGGTAGGACATCAGCTTGTGGGAGTTTCCTCAGCTACCATAAGGAAAAGTTAAATGTCACAGTCTCCACTGGATCGAATCAACAAGAGTGGAGATGATTTCTTTGGGCTTGGAACTCGGTTCAGCCCCGGATCCAAACGTGAGGCCGGAGTACAGAGTGTGCAAGAAAGGCAAGTTTGGGTTTTCTAAGGTGAAACTAATGAAGTCAAGGCAGCACGTTAGAAATGAGGTTGGGAGTCCATATAGTTTAGCCTTGGTCTCCCTGATCTATGGCTTAATGCTTTTCACCAATATTTTGACTTGAGTATCTTGAGTAGCTAGCCTCATATCTGCTAATTTTAACTGAAACTGTGCATCTTCGGGGGAAAAGCAGCGATCCTGCTCTCACCCACATTTCAGCTTTCTGGTGAGCCCCAACACCAGGGCTGTGGGGTGGCAGTGAGCACTGGGACGTGCTGGTATGGACACAGGGGCACTGGCACACAACTCCCGGCAGTGACATCTCCAGAGCCGCACCGTGCGCTTGCTTCTCCACGGGCCAAAAATGCGAAAGAGGAGCCTGGCTGGGACGTTATCGGCAGTCTAACAACATGCTAATGCCACTGCCAGAGCACAGACCATTGTCAATATTTTTCTCAGCCTAAAACCCACCCTTTCAGAAGTCAGCACCACTTTAAAGAGGCAGAGGGAAGAAAAAGACACTCATTAATCATTATGGCACGACAACACTACAGGGTGATTTCTGCTCTACACCTTTCCTCACAATAGTATGCAATTTAATTGCTTTTTAAAAAGCTTTAATGATACAGACCAAAAGCTGATCTTAGCAACATCTTTTCTACTTGAGTGAAATTAAGGACACAGTTGGTAGTTGATACAAAGGAGTGAGTGAACCTCTTCAGAAAAGGCAAATACATCTCAACCTCAGTCAGGCTAAAGAGGACACTTTCTGCAAATGCCCAGTAAAACACCTTGTATCTACTCGGAGTCCAAATTGCCTTTTTTTCTTCTTCTTCTTTTTTTTTTTTTTTTAAATTTTCTGTCTGGCCAAGGTATATTATTTCAGGGTGTTCTGACCCAGGACCTTCTTGTCTATAAGAACCTCTCTCAGAGGGGCAGGCTTTGTAGATGGAAAGAGGATGGAGGCAGAGATTCATGGTTAGTAAACTGAAGGAGAAAATGGATGGGGACACTGAGGGAGTCCCCCAGAGTGTCTATAAAAATTAAGAGTCAAAGACCGCCAGGTGTTCAAATAAACATGTGTGTATCAGCAGAGCCAGATTTTCAGCAGCACTCGGCTGGCTGGGTGTGGGTTACACAGTGGCACTTCCCTAGGATTATGTGAGATGCCAGGAACACTTCTGGAAAAATCAGATTATAACGAACGTATCAGATCTGGAGCTGGGCCTCCTGCAAGTCTGACCTAGACCACAAGTGCTGGAAATCGCAATCCTGTACGGGTATTGCAGAGAATGAATAAGACAGGGAGGTGTTCAGACAGGGCATGCGGGCTTCTTTTATGAGAAACCTGTCCAAAAATCGGTGAAGGACATTTGGATTTATGTCCCCAACTATGAAGGGCTTGTTTTAAGAGGGATTCAGGTCACTTCTGCTGTCACTACTTGTAATGTGTGTGCATGTACAAAATAACGAGCGGGCTTTACATGCAAAAGGGACAGGCCTGTGGCGGGCACTGCTGGAGATGTCCGAGGAACACACCACGTGGAGATTACAACGTGCATCCATGCTTTTACATCACTGCACCTTGAGACAAATTGTCCAGTCTCAGCGTGCCTTTTCCTCCCTGTGTAAGGTTTACCACCCATCCAACAGCTTCTCAGCTTCTGAGATGGCAGAACTGGGCAGTCCCGCTCCAGCACGCCCTCAGGGAGGGCTTTACTGAAGCATCACAAGGATTTCTGCCTTTCTGGCATTCTGAGAACAGATTTTCCTGCACCATTACCAGGGCAAGGGGAGTTCCCGAGCAGTGGGGCAGGCACCAGATGGAAGCAATGGCATCACACAAGTGCACGTCCCAGCAAGTGGAAGCTGCCCCCATGGGAAACATGTTCAGAACTCAGGCTGGAGGCATGAAGGGGATGAAAAACGTCACTTTTTAGGACGGGGCAGGGTGGGGAGACGAGAGAAACACAACTTGTGGTTAAAGAGAGAGGCCTTGTTCCTTGAAGCTTTGCCTCTGGAAAAGCATCTGTGGCCATCTTCTGCTGGCCAGAAATGTGCACTGAGTGCATCCAAGGCACACAACCTGCTCCGAGTCATCCGGCTTGCTTGTGCCATCATTCTAAGTCATAGCAGAGCTAAGGCCAATTTAGGAGAGATTACCTAAGATAAAAGACTCCGCTTTCTCTAAGAGCTATGCATGAACACATTATTTGATCCAGGAGTGTACACAGCTTGCTGGAAAATGTTTACCTCAATGGAAAACAAGAATCTGCTCCTGTATCGGAGTGCTCTGCTGCTTTAGACAGAACCTTAAAATTCCTCGGGGATCGCTTTTCTTAAAGGGATGAGTTTCAGTGTTGATGGGGCTGCCTAGGAGGAGATTTTCAATGCAATCTGTAAATATGAGCAATTCCTTATAACTTAAAAGAAAGAAAGCAAAGGAAAATGCAGAACCCCCACTTTGGGAGCTTCGGGAGCTGGGGGTCTGTGTGGGAGCTGAGAGCTCTGAGTGCTGAAGAACCACCCTGCTTCAAGAGAGCAAGCGGCAAAAGCGGCAATTTAGGTGAGCTGGTATTTTTAGCTAGAGAGAGGAAACAAGGCAGGACGGTAAGGTCGGCGAGCAGGTCGATGGCAGGAACAGGAGCAGCACACGGGTCTCTCTCCTTCCGAGCTGATGCCCTGCTCACAGCAAGGTCCCTCCAGCTGCGGCAAAGCCTATCCTAGCAAATTTGGCCCTGTGCTCGCTGCCATTCTTCCTATGGCTTTTGGTTTGTAAAAGGGATTCGAGGCTCACTCTCGTGTCACAGTATTAGTTTAATGTACATTTATTTTGTATACATTATCTTTCCTTTCAAGCACTTCACCGTGTCTGAGAATCGGAGATAAAAAGAGATAACTCATTAGATACAGTAACTCCCAAAGAGGCAGCCCCGGCAGGAAGAGCACTGAATTCCCAATAAGATATTATTACATTGCCTTCTTTGCTGCACAGTGTTACAGTAAGTAAGGGGATTATGTACTTGTCTCCTATATATAGATAAGGTATAAAAAAATAAAAAAAAAAAAAGAAAGAATTGCGTTTGTTTCAGCAGTTCTAGCCTATTTGCACACAGGAAGACAAAATCCTGCCTACCCAAAACCCTGTCCTGAAGCATCACCCTCCTCTCACAAGAAAGCATCTCTGTCTAACCAAAGGGAGAGAGAAGGTTGAGCGAGCTAGGAGATGAACCAGAGATTCATCATCACAGCTTACACAATCATCTCCTTCGCAGGGCACCCAGCCTGTAGGTGGGCATTGCCCTTTGGAGCTGGAGCATCTTCCAGGGCTTGTTCCCACCCTGAGGGTCTGAGCCCTCCTGGAAAGTCAAAGAAGAGAGCATCCCTGAAGCTGGAGAGGATGGTTGTGTCCTGTAGCAGGAATACAGTTAGATTCAGATGGAGGTTTGTGTCAGTGTGCAAGAGAAAGGCACAGACAAAATACTTCCAGGTTTTTCAGACGTTCCCTGGAGGCAAGGCTGTGCCAGCTCTTGTGCTCCAGGGAAGGACCTGGAAGCAAGAAGGGTCCCCACGTCTCCAAAAGCCCACTCCTCCAGCCACGAGGAGCTGCAGCACAGCCGGAGAGCTCGCACCAGCACTGGAGCAATCCAGCCCTGGTGGCTGGGGCTGGGCGACCTCGGCCCACAAACTCCCACCTCGTGCTGAGGGTAGGCACCGGAGGCTGGATACGGCACGGCACGGAGCAGAGCGCTCCCGCAGCGTGCCCGGCTCCTTCCAGAGCCAGGGCCTTTCACCTGCCGTGCCACAGCCCGGTGCCTGACCTGGTAATTAAAACGTCCTTCCCTGTCTGTTAAGTGTGGAAACCCTCTCCCTCGTTACCCCAAACATTAATTTAGAAAGCCAAATGTCAGAGTGACTGCTTCCCTCGTGTAATTTTTCCCCCCTTCAGATTCCCTTGCTTCCTTTATTTGGTGCCAGCAGAAAACAATATGGTTCCTTTCATTGTCTTCTATTAAGACTTCCAAGCAAGGGGGGAGATTATTCTGTTCCAGCGTGTGACGACATAATAGGCTCCTGTCCCAGGAAACAAAAGTCTCTGCAAGGCGATAAAGAGACAAGTCCTACTTATGATGTCACCGAAAAGACAGTGGTAGAAATAAAGAAAGAAAGGGGGGGGGGGGGGAAAGATAAGAATAAACATCTGTATATTGGGAATAACAATAACATTTGTTCTGCCTTTTCTTTCTGAGTGCTGCCTTAAATTGTGCCTTGCACGGAACAGAAAAGACTTTGTGTGTGTGTGTGCGCACAGATGGATTTATAATAATAAAAAAAAAATCCATTGAAATGCAAAATTTAGGGTTTCCCCCTCCCCCTCAAATATAAAAAGATCAAATAACTCCTGACAAAGAAAACTGGTACGGTTCTATTTTTTCCCGATCTTCTCACGTTCTGCCCCTTTTATAACCATACAGAGCAAAATGTAGGATTCTCTTCAGCAGAAATGTGCATATTTCGGGAAATACGCTTCGGATGGCGCAATTAACGGGGCGTGCGAAGAGCAGGAGTTAGGAAAGGAGGCAGTGCTTTGCCCTCAATGCCAGCACAGGCTGGGTGGTGGTGGAGCTGCTCCTCGCCGACGGGCTTGTGCCGGGGGACGAGCAGGGGGCGCAGGGCAGGATCCTGGCCTCGTGCTGGGCTAGCTGCGGCTTCCAGGGGGGATGTCTTGGGTTTACCCAGCAGTGTTTGTCCCTCAGTTTAGAAAAGAAAGGGGAACACACCTCGATGGCTTTAATACTGGAGTTCTATATTAGTTTGCACGCTGGCTTGTTGGCCATGCTCTGCAAGGCAAGACCACCAAGTGCTCGCTGCCCTACAGAGGGAGGCGCTGACAGCGGTCGCCCACCGGGACTTTGGGGATCTTAAAGCCAGGGACAGAGCAGAGAGCAACAAATCGCGCCCCAGTGCAAGGAGCAGCACCAGCCCTTCCCTCCAGTGCTGCTGTGGGGGCTGCCAGTGGTTGTTTCTCGTGGATTGCCTTAAACCCCACCGTAATCAGCCTCATTGCATCTAATGACTATTTCTTGCTCTCAAAGGCGGCGTTACAACAAAGGTGGGCATTATTTGGTAAATAGAACCAAACTAGGCATTTACATCTGATTTCCCTTCTCATAGCACAGTTATTCCTAGGACTTGCGCAGCTCTATTAGGTCTATATGCAAGTGTATTAATAATAACAATTGTACTTGCAATTAATTTTAAAGCCCACCATCAATCTTTCTTGGAATTCAATCTGATGCACAGCCAGAGGGAAGGGACGTGCGCACTGCATTTCATTTTAACCCCTTCCTTTTTTGTTTGCCAACGTTGGGTTACGGCGAATAACGAACCCCCGCGGGTGTTGCATTTCCAGGCCAGAGCCGAAGAGTTAAATTTGCCATCGCAGGGAGATTGGACATCATCAAAACCTCAAATATCAATAAGTAAACAGACGGGAACAATGCACTCCTCCCGCACGTGACCGACGTTACTGGTGGAATTAGGAATTAACTACAAGATTAAAACCACCATTTTAATGCGTCAGACAAAGCTGGGTATCTGTACAGCCATCGAAAGCAGGTGGCCAGCTTGCTAGCTGCCATGGACACAGCGGCCAGGATAATGCAAAGTGGACCGGGAGGTAATAATTCAGCCGATAACCCCTGCCACACTTATTCAGTTGCTAATTCGCTCTGCGTGCACGAGCTGTAACCAGCGTTTAAAGATGTGCTATGATATTTAAAGCCTAATTTATTCTCTTTATTAAAAATGATATCAAACAATATTTCACTCTCCCTTTTGGTGAAGATTAACTGTTTATGATCCTGGTGTATTACGTGGGGCCATAACCATTACTCACGTCAACTGTTTGGCTGGGGCATCTGAGGCCCTTTAGATTAATAGTGGGGCTGTTATTTGTTACAGCTGAGCAAGTGTCGGCGAAGGAAACAGCCTCCGTTTTGAAGCAACTTTATGCCAAGCATTAAAAACATTTCTTTGGACTTGTTCGTTTATAATGACCTTCCCATTTTGA
Source organism: Anser cygnoides (assembly GCF_040182565.1). Classification (NCBI taxonomy): domain Eukaryota; kingdom Metazoa; phylum Chordata; class Aves; order Anseriformes; family Anatidae; genus Anser; species Anser cygnoides. The sequence continues at coordinate 2,830,329 of NC_089888.1, read as the reverse complement.
TAAAGTTTTTTTAACGCCGACAGAGAGATATTTTCAAATCTGCGTACAATAGATTTACTGTTATATTTATTTAACGCCCACTTTTCCTTAAATGAATTTGTCCACCAAGACCCACGTGAGCCACTGGCCATCAGTATTTCCCGTTTCCCTGGGTACTGCAGGACTGATTTATTTTTTTCTTCTCTGGACTGTCTGGCACATTTTCTAGAGCATCTTCTTCCTTGCACAGAAAACAAACCTCGCTGCTCACGTGTTTTAGCCTACAAAGACCAGTCTGATCCTCCAGGTACTCCGCGGGTCCACTGAACTAGCCCAGTTGAAAGGATTCATAAAAATTATAAAAACATCAGTGGAATACCACTGTAACAGCAAAGGAATTTCTAGGGAAATAACACTATTGCTTTTAGTTGCCTGCCCCTAGTTAATAAAATATTATTATTGCAGCAGAACCCTCCTGTTAAGGAGGTGAACTTTGAAGTAACAAAACCAAATTAATACAGAAGTAGTAATTAGCTCCCCTTCAAAAATGCCATGACGAGCAGCGAATGGAAGTTGTGAAGCACGGCACCACTACCCGCAGGGATAAAACAGAGCGCAACCTCCCCAAACTTCCAATGAAATGAAAATCAGGCATTAGGGGCACAACGCTGCCACACGAAGCCGAGCGGGCAGGGGCTTTGGCGCAGCCCTGGAAGCTGTAACAACATCTTTGGCTTGATGTCGGTGTGCAGGGTTTCGGACTGCTGCTAGCCATGGTTACGATTCGAGGGCATGATGATTTCAGAGGCTGCTTCTAGCCGCGGTTATGATTCGAGGGCATAATGAGAACAGGGCTAGTGCTATTAGGGGGGTGATTATCAGAGCAAACCCTAGGATGTCGGAATTCGGGCCACTGATGGGAACCGCAGGGCGGTGTGTGGGGGTTTTGCTGTAGGGCTAAGCTGGAAGGGGATGGCTCCTGCACCTCCATGCCTCGGTGCAGTTGCAGGGATTTACAGCAGCCGAGGAGCTGCAGAGTAACCCTGCTTTCCCTTGGCCTAAAGGGGATCCTAATTCAGAGTTGAGGAAAGTATGAGAGAAGCGAGCTGACAGACGAGAGCCCTCTCCATCCTTCATCACTCTCATCATGCCACCGAGCTTCATTTTCTTTTCAGTTAAAGCAACAGCAGTCAAAAATATTCCAATGGAAAAGCTTGCAGCTACGTCACGTAAAGCCCACTTTGGTGACGGTAACGTTGGATGTACAGTGTGCCCTTTCAGCCCTATTATTCAGGCCCACTTTCCTATTCGGTCATCCCAGCTGTCTGGAAGCAGCTGCCCAGGTGCACAGAGGCGCTCACCCATTTTGGGCACCCCCTCGTCCAGGCGAGGCACCCGAAGGACGAGCCCCTCGCCCCTGGTGCTGCACAGCCGCCAGACACAGCGGGTGCTCGATTCGTGCAAGCAGAAATTTGGTGCCAGGAGCACCGGGAGATTCGGCCTGAGCTCAGGAGGACAAAAAGGGGCCGTGGGCAAAGCGCTGGAGCTGGCGTTTTGGTCCAAGCTCTTTCCTGGCCTCTGTGTTTCTGCTCCCCAGCTGCGAAATGGGGGCAACTGCACTTCCTGAGAGCACAACAGCTTATCTTGGAAAGCGACTGAGATAAATAGATTAGAGCTGTGCTGGTGGAGAGTCACGGAGAAGAGGGTCATGCGACAGCCTATTCAGACGGTTCCTATTACTAATATGTAAAGCTGTCATACTTCATAAGATCACATCCAATGTAATCAAGAGGATTTAGTTCACTAATATAGCAGCAGTCACACTAGATAAGATTGCTTATAGGGATAAGAGTGTACATTTGTCGCTCCATTTTAATTAAAAAAAAAAAAAACTTAATAAAAGGTTGTAATGATAAACTGATAAGCAATTGCGTTCTCCCCTTCTCCCAGTAGGTTACTGCACAAAACTCATATTGCAATTAGAAACCTCCCATAAGACACCATAGGACATATATCAACGTTGGCTCCGCAGCCCGGAGTTCCTGGTCACCCCACTTTGTCTCTTCAATTGCTGCTAACTAGATTTTTTTTTCCCCCACCTTGATTTACAAATTATTTTGCCAGACAGGGAACAACCCAGAGTGAATTTATTTAACACATCCCGGTGTTATGACTAAGTGGGAAGAAAATCCTCTCTCCGAAGAAAACTAATTGAAAATGTAAGTGATTCCAGCAGGACAGCCCCGCGGTATGCCCTCCCTTGAAAAGTAGAGGCTCGCTCAGTGGTAGCACTGCTAAACATTCCCCCTTGCTAGATGAGGTGTTAAAGTGTATCTCTTCCCCTTTTCGGGAGATGAATTATAAAATGGTGTGATCCAGAGCTCCAGCCTGGTTGGATGAGAGGTGCACGTCGATTTGTACAACTGAGCCTATACGTTCCTGGAGCAGCATGAAGAGGCATGCTGCTATTGAAATTTCAGATCATTTTGCAGCTGCAAACTGTAATAGCAGTAATAATAAACCAGAAGCTGTGCTATCCATTAAAAAGAACCCCAGACACTCTCACATGTTTGTTTTGCCTCTGATTTTAAACATCCAGCACCAGCTGAACTTCTTGTTCACAATTCATTAAAAATGTCCTGGATCTTCTCACACACATGGGTTACTGTGCGTCCCCAGAGATAAGAGCACGAGATGGGAGAGGGGACAAAAGTGAGCTCTCGCCTCGCTTAGGTCACCTCCTTAGTGTGACACGAGGTGGTTCGCACCACCTCGCTGTGTCCCCGCTGCTCAGAGGACAGGGGGGTGCTGGTGTCCTGCAGGCTGCTGTAAGGCCAGGCTTTTCTGCTGGCAGAAATCTGCACAGTTTTGAGCTGAGTTGACTTGGGCAGAGCCAAACACAGATGCTGGCTGACGGTGTGCACGTCCCGAATCTCTGCGAATGACTGGGAAGCGGCTGTGCATCGCTGCGTGGCTGCAGCCCTGGCCTGAGCTGCAGCTGATGAACTTCTCCTCCGAGTCCGGTTGCTGGAGACTCTGAGCTCCTGCACGGGCAGAGATGTCCGCATTAGAAAGCCCCGGGTCTCCTGCTGCTGTCTCAGACAGAAATGATTTGCTTCAGGCCACAGGCGCTGGGGTGCTGGATGCCACCCGAAGCGTTGCGTAGAAGCGTCCCCGTGCTGCGGGTGCTGCGGTTACCACGGCGGTGCCAAAGCAGAGCCCGAGCAGCAGAGAAGGAGGCTCCTGCCTCACCCTGCCGCGGGGCTGCGGTGCTAATGGGGCCGTTGCTCTGCCTCACAGGCCCTGACGAACCTTTACCTTCATTTTGCAGGCTGCGGAGGAAGAACAAGGTCTGCGTGATGGCTTGTGCAGCGGGTCGGTTCGCTCCTTAAAGGTCCATGGGCAAGGAAAGGTTTCGCTCCAGGTTACTCCGGAGCCTTGTGCTGGAAGCAGCCCCTGGAAACCACCCCTCCCAAGCCCCCAGTGAATGCCTAAACACCATTAGTAAGGGTAGGAGGGGAGAGCCGTGCTGGCACTCCTGCCAGCTACAAATCCACTCGCACACTCAGCAGCGACGGCTGGGGAGCAGCTCGGGGAGAGCAGCCGCCCAGCCTCCAGCACGCCCGCAGAAACGGCCCAGCGATGGGCACCAGCTCCCAAAACGCTCCTCGTGGTCCCTCAGCACCATGCAATGAGCTGAGCACGGCCAACCAAAAGCTACGCTGGATTTTGTGAGCCTGAGAAGAGCACTATATCCCTGGAAGAGGACGGAAACGTTTATTTATCGATAATATTTTCTTGCTTAGCTTTTTTTTTTTTTTGAAGTGTGCCAAATTAACACAAGAATGGCAATGTTGATTTTTTTTTTATCTCTACTTTTCAGTGAATATGAATGCTCAACTCTGGCAGGGCTTAACTTTGTGTATGAAGAGGGAAAAAAAAATCCTGGTAAATATGTTGTTACTGATTTAAAAATCTATTTGTTCAGTAATTTCTGCTGGAGCCATCATTATCTTGCCAAAGCAGCTGTTGGAATATTAACTAGACACAGCAGTAACAAGTGGAATATAATTAGCACTCCTTGTTCCAGTGAATTTTCAGTTTTAACTAGGAACAATTTGCAATGAATCTCTGTGCTGTTGTAATTAACTTAACTAATGCACCGCACATACCGATGACTGTACTGAGTACTGTAGGAAATCACTGAGGGTGCTGCGGGTGGGGCAAAGCTATTGCCTAATTCTGGCCGGCTATTACATACCAAGGAGATCCCTCCTTGCTCTGCAGCGTGCTGTCTGCAGTTACAGACAGGTAGCGTCTGGTTGTGAAACCATAAAAACACAATTACAAGCGGATATTAATGTCACACACTCAGATTTTCAGGTGTATTTTATTTTTTTTGCAGTGTGCATCTTTAATACACAGATGGTTTCCCAAGCATTGAGGCAAATTCTTCGTGGGGCCAGCTCAGCCCAGTGGCCTCCCCGGACCCAAACCTCGCCTACATCAGCTGGGCTTAACCCCACGCACAGCATCCGAGCACCTTCTGCAGATCGGGCAAGCCAGAGACACATCCATCACTACATCTCCATCATCTTCAAACTTCATGAGCTTCTCCTGCCCTCCTTGGCGAAGGAAAACACTCAAGGAAGTAGCAGCAAACAGATAGCCATTGTTCCTCATCACCTTTAGAAGCCTCACGGTGGGATAACAACGTCCAAGGTTGCCCCAGGTGCTGAGATATTGATAAATATTTGGGAGAAGGGGACACTGGGGCTTCGGGGAGCTGAAAGGTTGTGATTTGTAAGTTGTATTTTGACCCGTTTTACAGAATAAACCCCTCAAAACTCCTCGACAGCATCACTGGGAGCTCCAGCACTTGCGTACTGCCAGCCCTGGCGCCGCTGGCCAGGGCTGAATCAGCCCCGCGTCTGTTTCCGCGTGGGATGGCGTAAATTAAAACATCTCCTGCAAGCCTTTCCAAAAGGAAACAATCTTTCCCCAAAATAAGTTTTGAATTAAAAATTTCTACAATATTTCACTTTCTAAATTTTTCACTCCGCATCCTCTTTTTCCTCTGAACCCCTCTTGGCATGAAGAGCAAAAGGGGAGAAAAAAACCTCCAAAAAGTTGAAATCTTTTTGCAAAACCTTTTAAAAAGTGATTTATTTTCTAAAATTTAATGTAAAAATGACTCGTTTTCATTTAATTCTAACCCACGTGTTTTTTCCCTGGATAATACATTATTATTAATTGAATGCCACATTTGTCCTACCTCTAAATGCATCATCAGCTATCAGGAGCTTCGTTAAGTTTGGTCTCAATACCTGATCTCATAACAGGACCCTGGAATCACAGCGAAGGAGCTGACTGCAGGCGGACAACCACTGTGAGCGTGCAGGACTTCCGAATCAGGCCAACAACTGGATCAGGTCTGAAGAGTCCCACTGACCTAGCAACTTGTCTTTAAATACATACGGTGTGCTGAGTGGGGAGTGGGGATCAGGAAAAAAAAAACACAACAGAATAAAGAAATAGAAAAATAAAAGAAATTAGATGGGAAAACTGCTGGTTTTACAAGCAGCCCAATAGCTGGCCAAGCTGGTGCTTAGCCACCAAGATGGAGAACAAAGCGATGGGTGCAGTAAGGACTGCAAAGGGTCGCTTTCATTTCTCTAAATGTCCTCGTCTGCCTGTGTCTGAGCAGCAGAAGGGTGCTGGGAGCTGGTCCATCTCCCAGGCACCTTCTCCAGGTGAGCTGGGTGTTGGCGTGCTCAGCCTGAGCCCCTCGTGCCGCACGGGCCACGGGCAGGGCAGCAGCAGCCCAGCAGGCTTCAGCACAGCCTCCTTCCGTCTCTTCCCAAAGCCCAGAGCAGCCTCCTGCAGCCTCAACCTGCATCTAACAAGGATGCCGAGTGAAAAACCCTTTGTCAGCGGAGGAGACGGCATCGCAGGAGAAGGCAAAGGGGCATTTATTAAGCCATGCTGCTGCAGAACGCGATTCTTGACATCTAACTCCTGAAACGCCGGCGAGGTGGGCTCCTCTCGTGCTCTTTAAAAAGCATTACTTCATGCCTTCTTGTCTTCTTCCATTAAGATCCCGCACGCGTGGCTATTCATCCCCTCAGCACACAGGAGCCAGATTGTTTGCCGAAGTGATAGATGAAAAATTCATTTGGTTTTGAGGATGTTTAAACATTCAGGGCGGGAGTGGCACTGCTGCTGGGGAGCCAGCCTGACAGTTGCTCTCCAGCTCACAGTCGCCGAGGTTCAGGCTGCAAATTCCAAACCCTCTTCACGGTCAAATAAAATCACCAGAAATTGGACTATAATTTCATTTTTGTTGTTTTTTTGTTTGTTTGTTTTCTTTTTAATGTAGATTTTTAGGGGTTTATAGCTCCATCCATACCATAGCTTTTGACAATTTATTCTCCTGAGCTTGACCGGGGCTGTTGTGCATAAAGTAATGAAAATCTTGGAGTCCGAAGGGAAGCATCTCTCCGTGTGTTTGTGTGTGCACATGTACATACATTATTTTGAAAAATGAATTGACAGGCACCCCTATGAGATCATGTTTGCAGGCTGCATTTCCTACCATGTTTTTTGTTTTTTGTTTTTGTTTTTGTTTTTTCCTACAAGACTAAATCAAGACATTTATGCAACCGAGGCAAAAGATGTGAATCTCTAACCCTTCCCCACCCAGAACGTGCCTGCACACACAAAGCCAAGGCAGGAAATCGCATTGCTTTCTCAGCAGTTACATATTCCACCCCTGCAAAAATGGTGTAATCTGTTTTCCCTGTAACTGGAATTCATGATGTCAGGGATGCTGATGGCAGTGTCAAGAAATCAGCTGAGCCTCTGATAATGGCATTTACACGTTTGACTTTTTTATTCTTTGTGCTTTATGATTTAAAATCCGCAGTTTAATCTGCACCCAACATCTCGCATGCGGACTGTAAAACACCCCCGTATATCCTGACACAGAAGCAGCAAATGCTCTTCTCTATTGTCAGCCATTGCTGTCCGATGCCAAAAGAAAGAGGTCACCCATAATAATAAGGTCAACCATCACCATGGTATCTGAGCACCATTTGATTTAAAGAATGCTGTAAGAGTCTATGGAAAATGTAGAGGCAGCAAAGGAAAAGCACTCACAGTAACTTCAGAAATAATTGCAACGCAATTAAGACGTGCCACCAAAATGAATATTTCAGATCAGAGTTCATCTGCAGAGAGGTTGCCAGTGTTATAAAAGTTAGAGACGTTTAGGCTTGATTAGGCTCTCGCGTGCAACTCAGCAGTCAAACCCCCACAGATCAGTGGATCTGCATCAGTAAAAACCCTCTCGGGAAGGACAACCTGGCTCAAAGGGAGGCAGTCGGCCCCATCAGCAGCTCTGGAGCCCCCAGCATTGACGGGTGGCCAGCGCTGCTCGGGATCGAGCTCGGAAGCCGCAATATTGCTGGAGCGAGGGGAGGGAAGGCGAGGAGGGAAGATGGAGCTGCTACCTTCGGGTGTTTGGAGCTGGCTTTTCACAGCCCTTGAAGTTTCACGCTACAAACACACATGGGAAACTGCACTGAGAAAGATCAGTGGGATTTCTCTTGTTTCTGATGTCTCCTTTAAAAGGAGCTTTGTTTTAAAAGGATCTTGGCTCGTTTAGAAGACTACCTCTCATTTGAAAGGATCCTTGCCGGGAGAGGAAGCGCAGAAGGGCTGGGACCCAGGGGTGCAACCAGCGCCGGCACCAGCACCCGAGGAGAAGGCCGGGATCTTGCCAGCGGGCACTTCACAGGCTAAGCTGCCAAACCCATCTCGGCTGGTTTGTGCCTTCAACCATAATGGTATTTCTGTTACAAAAGAGAAAGGGAAGGCCCTCAGTTCATCCCCCTACAGCCGCTGCCTACACCTAAAGCCCGCTTCAGGCCCGAGCATCCTCTCCCATCCAGCACAGGGCAGGGACAGGCTCTGCTTTCAGCAGACACACAGCCCCGGGGAAGCTGGCTGGGCTTAAGAACAGAGTTAGAATAAAAATTAAGCACGTTTGGCTTAAAAACCTAACGATTAAATGTTTTGGGTGAAGAGGATCCGTTCTGGCAGGGCTGGCAGCCCAGTGGGTCCAATCCCCCGGAGCAGAAGGATTAGGAGCAGAGCTTAACACAACCTCTTCGGAGCAGCGCGCCGGGGGCAGCTTTCGGAGGCTGCTTTCCCCAGAACCGCGCCGCCGCGCTCAGCAGCAGGGTCGCTGCGAGCAGCCGGGGCTGTTTATCTACTAGAGGCTAGGATTTATTTTCTAGAGGGCAAGTGCACCTCTAGGGAAGACCATTTTGGTCATTAACGCGGGTTTCGCGGGCTCCATTTTATGCCGAGCTTTGCCGGTACGAAGCTGTAAATATGTTTAAAATTCTCACGACGGAAAATCAGGGAGAGCGCTCCTCCAGCCAGGCAGCGGTCCAAGCTGAAGGCGAATGCGAGCACGGGGCAGCTTTGTTGCTTTTTTATGATCCCCACCGTACAGTAGGCTCTGATGTTTATTATGAAATATTATGATTTAAGTGACTACAGTAGTTCATGAAAAACGACCCCTGTAAACGCTGCCGGGGAAACTCGAATCAGTAAATTAGCACATTCCTTAGCATGATCCTGCTCGCTGTATATTGTATGTTCACTTAAATGTGCCTAAATGGACAGTTCAGTAGCCTATACATAAAATCTGTAAATGATTATCCTATTAGGGGCGATCATTGGAGTGGTTTAGTCTCGTGCTGTATCATTTATGCAAATGAGAGGCAAACCGAAGTTACTGTTACTTTTAGACAAAGTGCAAATAAGCTTTTCATTGCATATTAATGAATTGCTAATACCACAGCTCTTCCGGACCCATCTTTATGCAGATTATAGTAATGCTGTTTGCACAGTTGTATAATTTGAACTTTTTCATTTTGAAGCGCCTACAATAAGATCCAAACCCCAAACCAGATCTGATACCTCCAGAGTTAAACCAAATACCCTTTCCGCAGAAGCACTGATTTGAAGCTGTGGACTTGGTGAACACGCTCAGTTAATTGTATTTTGTGTTAAATATATCAAAAGAATTTTTTTATGATTTCAGTGTAAAATTTAACAGATCCAACAGCATTTCAAGAAAGCATGTAAGAACACAGTGGAAACCATCCATTTTTGAGATAATTCTTAATTTTAAGCACATGCTTAAATCCCAGTGACCGTGGTGACATGTTGACATGTGTTTCATCACTGGTTTGAAAGAAATATTTGCTTGATTCAGGACTTCAGAGAACGATTCTTGTCTTTGGACCCAATCCTGCAACCCATTACTCTTAACTTTCACCGGCAACCCCTGCGACAGGGGACCCCTTCCGCCTGTGCAAATACCTCAGGTACCAGAATCAAAGCTGCAGACAAATTGAAAGTGCTCCCTGGCTCTAACGGGAGGAGGATCAGGTCCTCAGAGAGAAATGGAGATGATAAACGTGATCAATAACGCCTGCAACTTGCTAAGTTATAGCTTTATTGCAAACCAGGAAGAGCTTCCAGCTGTACGAGGGAGGGGGAAATGCATACACACCATTCTGGAGAGGTAATAACGCACTTTTATGTAGCTTCAGCAAATCTGATTCCAGAAGAGAATCAACAAAAGTGCTTGATGGATCTCCATTTTTTTTTTAAAATTCACTTGTTCTATTTTACTGCTCCCTGATATAACAGCTACATAGTCACTAATAAAAGTTACCTCATAAACCCTTCCAGTTCATATTTACAGCACTGCATCTCAATGAATATTAGAGGCGTGTAGGAGGCAGGCATCTCTTTTGGAAACACCACATAGTGCAAAAAGGCAGGGAGGAGCCAAAAACATACTTCTCCTCCTGTGACACAGAGGGGCTGGAGGGGGGGTGGCTTTGTCCTGAGTCCTGCAGAGGCCCCGGCCCCGGTCTGGGAGCAGCCACGGAGCTGCTGGCACCCAGCTGGGGTGGGCTCAGGGTGCTGGGCCTGCGGGGCCTGCGGGGTGCTGCCTCCCCCGTGCTGCTCTGCCTGCTCCTGCTGAAGGAGACAGAGGGGTTTGGCAGCAGCCCGCTGTGAAACGCTCGTGTTTCTGCAGGGAAAGCACTGTGGCACAGAAGGCAAAATGACCCATGTCTTGACAACACCGACACACATAGGCACTCCTTTCTTTGCAGCCACCAGACTCAACACCGCTTACTGGGTTTGAAAGGGTAGATTGTGGCTACAAAACAACCCGAGGACCGTAACAGCAGAATTACATGGCTTTCTGCTGCCGTCATTGGAGTTTACACCACCCCGAGACCACCGAGCTGCGTGTGGTGGGCACCGTTCGGCCTGGTGAGGGAGGAGATGCCTGGTGCTGCCACCGCCGCTGCGTCCGCCCGTCTCACCTCCAGTCCTCCTGTTTACCCTAGATCATCACAACCGCTTCGCGGCCATTACAAGCCGTTCAGTAAATACCACGGATGCTGTCTAAATGCATACAGTACAAATGCTCAAATACATAATTAATGTGGCTTACCCTTGAGAGCTGTTGTCGGTCTCCTGGGTAAGTAACAGGTCTTTCATTGTTTAGACTTAAAGATCTCTTGAGCCTCTTTTAAGGACGTGCTTTGAGCAGCTAAGAGAAGAAAAGCGATTGTGCACGAGAAGTCTATAGATGACTCTATCTATGGCAAGAAACCCAAACCACAATCCTGGTCTGCATGGCCCTGGCAGGTCTCTGTTGCAGACGACTGAGCAGGGTGGTCTGGAGCTAAGGGTGGAGGCGCTGCTCTGGCCTCACCTTCAGGAGGGCCTCATCCAGCTGCTGCTGGGCCAGGGCTTGCAGAAGGGCTGGCGAACGGCCCCATAAGTAGGGGTGAGATTTTGGGGTCCAGAGACCACTGAGAATGGACAGAAGCAAAATTTGAACCAACAGCTTAAAGGTAAAAGCGTGTTTGTATTTCTTTGCTAGCTCTTAGGAGTGCCCAAGCCCCTCACCATCCTCATTGGGAAGGATTAGAGAATAAACTTCCCCTGGGGCGCCTGGGCGAACCATCCCACTCAGCTGCATGAAGCCGAGGGGCCTTCTCCAGCCGGGCTGGGCAACCACGTTCAGCGGGCAAACAGGCCCCGAATTCAAGCTTGTGATCAGTTCCCTAATGTCACCCCAAAACCCCGCACAGGCGCTCCCGCTGTTCCACAAAAACCACCGCCAACACCCCACTGGTAAGCAGACGTCCAAAATCCCCTTTCTTATCCACATAACAAGTCCACCTGCCCAAGTCCCGCTGGCACGGGGCTGCGGATGCTGGTGCCGCATCAGGCCCCCTGCGATTTGGGGACGGTGTCCCTACCCTGCCTTCAGCTTCTCAGAGGAAGCAACTGGCGGACAGCCAACTCGCTCCAGGCTCATACAATTACAGCCATTAGTATTAATGAACGTTGTGAGAGAACATGGAGGGGGCCTGCACCCCGCCCTGTTTAATTTGGGACCATAATATGAACCGCAATGCTGCCCACAAACACCTGATGCAAATGGAAGTCAGGCCTTTTGTGCGGCCCAACAGTTGGGAGGAGGTCAATATTATTATTATTTTTTTTTCAAATACAAAACAGCATTTGCTTCTGCTTTTCCTTTTATAAATGGCCAAATTAAATTTGCACCATTACTTCATTTGGGCTCCCTTCCTTTTATGTTTAAACCACGGCACTATTAGAGGCTTACATTATGGGTAAAGTAACTAAGAACAATACGGGCATCATAATGAAAAAGATGTGCAGCATTTTACACTGCATAATAAATGTGTGTCCATATCAATGTAAAAACATACAAATGGCAATAATTTAACACTGAATATTTTTCTGCCTTTAATTAAAATAAACTAATAAAGATTTCAGAGATGCATTTGCTTAAATAGAATGCAGAGTTATAATTGGTGACCTATTTTAAGCAATTTAATTTCCCATGACCTGTTTTCCAAATTAACATAGTAATAGAAGAATGTTTATTGTGTTTGGGAATATAAGTTTCTCCTTCAAAGATGTCATATGCCTTTGTGATTTGATTTAAAGGTGTATTCTTTTATTAAAATGTTCATATAAAGAGCTTGTAAATTATGTAAATGTTTCTTTTTATGGCATTTAATGAGCCCAGAATTTTAAATCAAAGCACAATCAAAGAAAATAAACAAGGACATCCTGAAGATTCAGAAGATCACTTTAAAAAAAAAAAAAAAAAAAGGCAGAGCAGCCAGGTCGTGCTGAATTCATTGAATCCCTATTCTCTTACAGTGCTCACGAACATACCTTCCCCAACTATTTTATTACATTTCTGCATTTGTATGTACGCACCAACACACCCCTACACAAAATTACTTATTTTACACACACGGGCTCAATCCACAAATGTTTGGAGATGGCTCTTTTCGGAATCTCATTAAACTCCCGTGGCACTGTGTGCCGAGGGCTGATTAGGTGTTATGTAAAAAGCCCAACAAGATATTCCCTCGTGCAGTTTGGAGGCACCTGAATTATTCACAAGGCGCGCAGGGGGCCCATCTCCCATCCTGCTGCTTCTCTGCCGGCACGAGGAGTGCAGCTAGGAGCAAGTTCAATCTGCACCTACAGCAGCACCTACCAGTGCTTGGGGTAAGCCCTAAATATGAAATCCTCTCCTTTAAAGGTTGATGCACAGCTGACCTGTGGATGCTAGTCTCACGGGTTTGGGGAAAGATACACTGTCAGTTCCTTTTTTATTATTAATTGATTTTGGTCAGCATTTTAAAACTTCTCCTTATGGTCCTTATTATTCAGCTTGAGGGCAAATTATCTGATAAAGCCATAGGCTGAAATCCTTCGGACTGCCACGGCAGGGGAACTGACATGGGGTGAGGGCACTGTAGGAAACCAGGACAGCGTCCGTTTCCCTTCTGCGTAGGAGAGCTGACACCTCCACATGGGTAACATCAGGCAAAGATAGGTCCTGCATGTGTAAGACTGCAGGTAATCCTGCTTTTCATTATGGGATTACGGAGCAATGATTACAAGGCTTCAGGAGACCGCCAGTCATTCGGTGGGAGGGGATGGACACAAGATTAAGGCTAAAGCATTTAAAACCAAAACAAAACAGAAACAGGAATAAACATTTGTTGTCTTGTCAAACGCGATGCGGGTGGGAGCCCATTCTTAATTCAAGGGGAATACGGGGTTGTTCCAAGGGGGTATGCAGGGTTAATGAAACACACCACCTCTGTGTAAAAGCAGTTCTACGGCTTGATTTTGTAATTATTTTGCCATGTTTAAAAGTTTTAGATCTTTTTCTGGGAAACTGAGCCACCCCCCAATTCCTCCTACAGTTAAATAGGTTTGCTCATTATACAAGTATATGAGTGCACCTATGGATATTTGTGTATGTTTGGGGGTTTATATACATTCATCTAACCGTGCATGCTCTATGCCACTGGTCGGTATATGCCTACAAAAGGTACGATAGCTGCAGTCACAGCCGTGGCCTGCATAAAGACTCATTCACTCTCACCAGGGCTCCATCATTTGAAAATGTGGAAGAGAGGGGAAAAATACACAGAATGGTGTCCTTAATGTACCACGGATGCCCGTGACCTGGATGAAAGCCTCTTCTACGTGGTGCTCACAACCCCAAATCACTCGTAAAATGCTTGGGACACCAAAGGCGCATGTTCAACAAGAGGAAACTCTCATCACGGTGCCCGTACCTCTGTAATCATGCCGAGGAGCCGGGGAAGTGTAGCAGGGGGCAGCCGCTTGCCTGCACCTCTCGGTGACGAGCAGGACACCAGCAGCAGGACAGACGACAGCCTCCTCCAGCAGCTCGCCTGCTTTTTGCTGGGGCTCAGACGGCCACGTGGCGGTATTTCAGCAGTGTGTCCCCACAGCAGAGGAGACGCTCTCTAGCAGCTTGTTACAACCCCATCTGTTAAGAATTTACAGCTAACGTACCTTGTAGCATGGGTTTTTACAGGTAACAAAGAAGCGCTTGTCCTGACGTTGATGATCTGGCTGCCTAACACGTTCAGTTCAGTATTTTGGGGGACTGGTATTAAAAATATCAGTGATTCATCCATCATTGGTAAACATGCTGAGATGCTCGATACAGACGCTTCAGCAGCAGTAACTATCGCGAGGTACAGATAGATGGCTGAATTTATCTCCATGTGTTTCAGATATAATTCCTACAGAACAGCCCAAGCTGTAAGGTGTTTCACGCTCAAACCCAAGTTCCACACCACGACAATTTACAGCACACAATCTATAAAGCTGAAGGGTCTGACTGCCTGGATGGAGCTGCAGTGTGCAGCCGGATCTCAGCCAGCCTCGCTGTCCCGCACTTGGGGAGCATCAGAAAGAAAAAGATAAATCCCCCACTGTAAGAAATTTACAGTGTTTCTGTTATATTATTTGCTTTTTATAGCCTTATTAAAGCACCAAGCAGCTGAAAGGCTTGGCCAGGGAGACTCAGAGGGAATGCATGAAATGGTTTTTGGTGGAGAAAGGGAGACCAAATCCGTCTTTTTCTCCAAAGACAGAGGCTAACCAAGCATTGATTTACACCTGCCAGTTGAGCTGAAGTCCCCCATCCATCCAGATCCCTAAAACACCCTCTCCTGGTAGGAGCCCTTAGCCTTGGACCACGCAAACACCCACCTAGGGGCAGGCTGGGGCAGGAGTGGCGAAGGTTGGCCCCGCACCTGTCTGCTCCAGCCACCTCGCAGCGGGAGGAACGGGGGAAAGCACCGAAAGAGACAAATAAAGAGAGCACTGCCGCAGCCTATCCGTCGGGGATCCTTTAAAGGCATTGATTTCTGGTCTTCAAGAGAGGAAAAGGAAGAGAAAAATGTTTCGAAAGAAAAATAACAGCCCCCAAACCGCAGACTTCGAGCTGCCTGAATTTCCTATGTGTGTTCTGCTGGATGGTGCCACAGCCCCCTGCGCTGCTCCCAGCCCATCTCCAGCCCGCAGCGTTTCGACCAAGTCCAGCCAAGATCCCGCTGATGGAAACAGCAACCCCAGGCCCTCTGCTTCTTTATTTAATTTTTTTTACAGGCTCTGAACTGAAAGCTCCTGCTCGTGCAATACCCTAGCCAGATCTCATGTTGCCTCCTTGAGTCTAGCCCTTTTCCCACTCACCTGCTCCTCCCTCAGCCCAGCAGGAAAAAAAAACCCACTGAAATAAATCACCCCTGGTCCTATTTAGGACAAAAAACGACTCCTGTGGTTACCAGCCTGGGATATCCACATAGCTCTGCCCTGACCTTACGTGCCTTTGGTTAAAGGGATGTTCCATGGTTAATCCAGCTTAGAGCTGGATTAACTTTTAAAGATACAAAAATGCCCCCAAGCCAAGTAAGGTGATATATTTTTGGCTGGTTGGAACTGGCAGGCTGCCGGGCAGGGCTAGCGAGCATCTAGAGCTTAGGAGAGTTGCTTTCAGACACAAATCCCAATGCAAAAATATGAAAACAACTCAAATAAATTACGTAAGGAAGTAACCACCAGCAGGTCACACAGCAGGACCTCATCCTCCAGATCTATTTGTGCTCTGTGAGAAATTCAGCGAAACGCAGAGCTTGGAAGGCAGGACCGAAGGTGACTCCCAGGTCGAAAGAGGATGAGGGAAAGACAGAGGGGGGGAAAGGGAATTCAGGAGGAAAAAAAAATATATGCTGAATAGAAAAACATGTCAGGACTGATGTAAAACCTACTGAAAGTGATGTCAACAGGAGGTTTTTGTTTTCCTCCTTCCAGTAGACATTGGATGGTGGCCCAGAGCAGAGTTTCTGAACACGGCTGCTGTAATGAGGCACCTACAGCCTGCGCTGGGAGCTGGGAGGTCGCGGGGGCTGCAGCCTCCCCAGGCAGGGACTGTGCCTGCTTCGCTGCCTCGCGGCACCGACGATGGCCAGGATTAGTGAAACATGGATTTTCACCTGCATCTGCACCCAGAGAGCTGAAAACCCAGCCTGAGACATCCCTCCCATTCGAAATAAGGCATTCAGAGTTACAAACGCATTTAGAATATTGACGGTATTAACTTATGCAGCGCCAGAAAGGTGGATTTCAGCGTATCCTTTAAAATAAACTCTTCAATATTTTAATGTATGCTCCTTGTGAAACTCTGCAGATCTCTAGCAGCAGATTCCTGCTGACTGCAAAATACACATCCGCTGTGTTTACTCTCATCGCTGCCTGAGGAGGGGATTTATGAGGATGATACCTGCTTGTGACGAGCATACGAGCGAGGAGCTGAGCAGAACAGGCTGGAGACGATGTTAGCACTCATCTCCGCAGACGTCCGATAAAACAGGAACTGTTGAGCCTTTACGCTTTTGCTTGTTTCAATAAAATTCCATGATCGGTATTAAAAGGAGGTGATTCTTCTTATGCTTTACCTCTATTGTCATACACCAAAGCGCATAAGCAAATATTGTCACAAAATAAGAAAAATTGCCTTTAAATAAGTATCAGGTAAAAAGAAATAGTTAAGGTCTGCCATGAATTATTCAAGCAGCTCCAAATATGACTTGCCACAAGTAGTGGGACAACGCCTCGCCTTTCTGTGTGCTGCCCGTGTCCTGCCCCAACCCAGACCACACGTTTTCGCACTGGGGAAGCTGTGCATGAACCGCACTGCCTTGAGGAAATCCAACGGGGGGGCCATGGCACGCGGGGCACAATTTGTTCTTCTTCACCTCACAGGTTACATACACGTGCTTTAAAGCCATTCTGTGCCACTGCCACCCTTCGGCACGTGCTGCCTCTGTTCAAAACCTGCACCCGAGGGCTGCGCAGCCAACGCCGCAGCTGGTGGGAATTCAGGACCCCAAAATTAGAAACGAGGGCTGGGAGCACACGCTCCCTTCCAGCTCTGATGTAATTAATACCAACTCTTCACTCAGATTGCAATTTTGTTACCGTGATAGTGACAATTATTGAGATGCACGTGGAAAAGAGTGCTGGCTGCTGGCTACACCTGTGCAAGTCTCTTCATGCCGCGAGGGCTGCACCACGCAAGCTGCACAGCAGAAACTGGCACGAAGACGGCAGCGCTCGGACTCGCCTACGTTTTCTAGGACATCGTGTGCATAGGAAAGTGATAACCTGCTCTTTTATTTGGCTGGGGCTGCGGGGAGCAGAGCTCCTCTGCCTTTGGCCGCTGAGTGACTTCACTGCTGCCTGCACAGCTGAAACCGACCCGCAGCAGCCTCGGGGAACCTGCATCAGCTGGGGGCTGCGGGCATAGAGCAGCCTCCCCCGGGCACGTCTGCTCCATGTGCGGGGCTTTCCCCATCTTCCCTCCTGCTCCTCGTCCTTCCTCAGCTCCCCCTCAGCCTCTCCTTTTCTGTAAGGATTTGGGTCACCTTCCCACTCCCGCGCTGCTGTGCCTGACGCAGAGCTTTTGTACAATCCCCCCGAGTGGGAACAAATTGGGGATTGGTGCTACAGAGAGAGTTACCGCTGCACAGGAATTAAGCTCTTTCCTTCCAGGGGTGCGTAGTGATGGGGATTATATGAACAAATATTTATACTGTTTCTTTTTGCCGTATTCCAAATTAAAGTTTAGAACATTACAGAGATGCAGCCCGCATGAATGCATTCGTTTTCCCTAAATGCACAGGACAGGGCAGAAATCTTTGCTTTTTGATTCTGTTTACTTCCTCTTTAAGAAAACAAACAAACAAACAGACAGACACGACAAAAGCCAACAGCGCTCTGCTGCTCTGAAAGCAACACACATTTGCAGGCGGCCACCGCTTGAGTGTGCGCCTCTGCCTTGCCCGAGGAGCATGTGCCTAGCTCGAGTCCCCACGGTGAGTGGCAGAATCTGCCATATGGAGGTCACCTTGTCCGGGTCCATAAATAGCTCCTCTTCCCAAGCAAGGGAAGGAGCTAGCGAGAGCAGTGAAAGAGGAGGCTACCTTGCAGCCGTGGCACTGATTGGTGCCAGGGTTACAGCACGCAGAGACTTGTCATGCCAGCAGCAGCGATGCCGTCAATCTGCAGGCGCAGAAGTCACCTAGTTCCACGGCGAAAACGCGTGCCAGCCAGTTTTTCATTTCAGCCTCCACACAGGGGTTTGGATGCCTTTCAGCTGTTCCGAAAGGAAACCGCAGGGAAGGTGTCCTTGGGGAGCAGGCGGCAGCCCCCAGGCGAAGGGCGGGCGCTGCTTGAGGACAGACCCCGGGCTCCTAAAGGTCGGTCCCAAGGGCAGGGGATGGATTTTGACGAGGAAAAGCAGCAGCAGCAGCAAGGAGGCCCCCTCCGAGCCCCCCACTGCTGCCGAGAGCTGCGTGCCGCCACAGACCCCCGTCTGTCACCTGGCTGCCATCAGTCGGTCCCCCGGGCTGTGGCAAGGACTTCTCGTCCACGCACCGGCAGCTGGAGGTGGGGAGATCAAGATCTGCACCCTGTGCAATGAAGCTTTTTGCTTCATTCAGCTCTCGAGATACTGACGACTATGAAAACGCTGCCGCAGAACTATTTGATAGCCAAGGAGGTGCTCAGCGGGCTGGCAAGTAATTGATCCCGTCATTTAAAAATAGGCTGTCGCCTCGTGTGGCACGTCAGGCCGGCTTTCACAGGCCAGAAAGCACATGGTCGTGTTCCCGCTACAACATCCCGTGGAACAACATGAAAATAAAGAAAATATTGCAACAATAACGTCCCCGGGTAAATCACGAGAAATTTGAAGGAGGGCAGAATGGGAAGGGGAGACATTCGCGTCCCGTCACACGGGCAACGCCGGCGCTCTCCGTGCTGCCCAAAGCGCTCCCCTCCCGTTTGTCGGGATGGGAAGGGAAGAGCACTCATCCCTCCGTGACATCTTTTTGCATCCCACAGGCTGCAAATCCCCGGTTTGATCTCGTTCAGCGTGGAACATCTGACATGCCTCTGATGGGGAGGCTTTACCCGCTCTTATTCCTCCTTCTGATACCCATGACTATAGGATCGGATGAAAGGGAGGAACAGATGGATGGCTCGCGTGTACGCACTGCAAAGCCTTTATCCTTCCCTAGGTGTTGGTTTTAGCGATGCACAGTATTTTTAAATAGCCTCTTCTCTTTTTCCTTTTCCCCTTCACAAGTTTTCCTCTGTGTTCCTCCCCTCGGCTGTCTCTTTCCCCCCTCTCCCATACAAACACTTTGAGCTCGAGTCTTGATACTGAAAAAAACACACCCACCACGGAGCAGCCCTAAGCCAGTGTTTCCTTTGTCCTTGCTCTTTAAAAGCCGTAGTTGCTGCTCAGATGAGGTAACAGGCCTCATAACACAAGAAGTATGTTTTTCAGAACTTAATGTCCTCTGCCACAGATGTCGTCTCTGCCAGAGGCTTATTAACACCTCAGAAGAGCAAAGCCCTGCCCACAAAGGGAAGGGAATCTAAAGAAGATACACAAACAAAGGAGGTGAATGTTAAAAGCAGCTAATGAGGGGGAAAAAAAACTCTCCACCTTCCCATCACGGCACTTCAGAACAAGTAGCATTGCCAAGCACTAAGAACCTGGGGATTAAAGAGACAATTTAGGAAGACTTGATGCGAGGAATGGAAATCTCCTGGAGGACGTTAAAAGAACACAGAAGATCAGCGCACATATTTGGGGAAAAGAAGAGAGACTTAAAAAAAAAATACATGTACGCGTACAGACAACTTTGCAAGGACTAGCAGAAAAGCTTCTTGGAAATAATCAGGTACATTTATTTCCTGGAAGGGAAATTTAAATTTAAAAGAAAATTGAAGCCGTGCTATGGGAGGGGGACGTGCACAAAGCGGTTTCATTATCAAAAAAAAAAGCTGTACGTTCAAAGGGACTTGCTGCAAAAGCAAACCTGTTTGTTTACAAACCTTTTTATTTAAAAGCAATCCCTTAGAAACACCAAGAAGCACTCCAACAAAACACCCACTTCACTGGCTGGTCTCTCTTGCTTTGGAGGTGTGAGGCTGGCGCTGCTTCTGAAAGTCCCGTTCTTTCCCCAGCGCCACCCTTGGTTTGCTCCCCAGCACGCCAAGGACTTGCAGGGGTCAGCCTCGTGCCCTGGGACGTGGTTCCCCTTCCCTGCCCCATCAGAGAACCCCAACACCGGGCCAGAGGAATAGATACGGTTGGAAAAGATGGCAAAGAACAGTGTCTCCTGCTCCTACTAGAGGTGGGGTCGGGGCCCAGACAGACTGCTGGTGTGAGACATGGGTAGGTGAGGAGTGACGACGGGGCCCCAAAGGTCACCAGAAATAAGCAGCATGTCCTGCCGTCCCAAAGGGCACCGTGCCTGAGACCAGGCAGCAAGGCCAATAAAATCAGCCCCTGAGATTGTTGCTGTTTAAAGTGAGATTTCATACGGAAATGACCAGCCCACGGAGGGACGAGCTGGGTGCGCACCACGCATAATGCTAAAACTGCTGGCATTTACCCTCGGCACAGCGCACAGGGGCTGGTGCATCACGGAATATATCACAGGGCTTGAGAAAACTCCAGGGGCTAAAAAGATTCAAAGGGCACTGAAGGCAGGCCGGCCGTGCTCCAGGCCGCAGGAGCTGGGCCGTAAAGGCTTCCCGGCGAGCTACGTCGCATTCACCCTGTCACAGGGCCACAAACCCTTAACGTGGGCCTTGTGCTTCTTTCTTTGTGCGTAAAAAAGCCACTCCTTGAACAGAAACTGTCCTAAACTGCTGCGGGCTGGATGGAGGCTGCAGGGAGGTGGGCATCCAGCCACCCAGCCGAGATGGCCTGGCCCAGCATCGAAGCTGCAAACCCCGATGTCAATAAGGACCCTTGGTGGTGGTGGTGTTATCCCTGTGGTACCCTAATTCTGTGTCAGCCAACAGGGGGGATCCTTATTTTTGGTCCTGGGAGGCTCTGCATGTTACGGGTCCTGTGTGAGGAGGGAAGAGGTGCGTGGAGCCCCGACTTCACCCCTCGGGCATTGGAGAAATTAAAAATTTTCAAGATGACCCCCCCCGTTTGCCATCCACGGCCAGCTTTGTGAGCAATCCTTGCTTGTGCAGGGCTGAGCCAGCCCGAAGGATACGATCAGGATCATCCCAAGGGCAGGAGGAGGCAATTTGCCTCAGATGGTGCAGGCTTGGATTGCAGTCAAGGAACTGAATCTTCTGCGGAGATTAACGAGCTCCGCAGGTGCAGGGGAAGAACAGGCTCTTGGAGCACGGGAGAAGAAAAACACACAGTATGGAAAAGTGCCCGCTGCCCGGCTCGCCGGCGAAGCTGTTAAACAACTGCCAGTGGGTTTTCTGGAAGGAGGTCAGGAGAGGCAGAGGTGTAGAAAGAAAGCAAACAGCAGCCACCCGTGTCCCGACGGAAGGAGGCGCCGGCTAGCGCTTGGAGATCCGACCTGACCCCTGCGCGTTCTGCAAGTTGCCTTGCTGGGATCGAAGGCTAGAAAAGCAATTTGCAAAATAATGCTGGTGGCTGAGCAGCACCACCCCACGCCGGAGCCGCTTCTCACAGTGGGGCTATCTCACCTTTGTCTGCGGGCAAAAAATGAGTCTTTCTGGCCACAGAGGCTGAGTTATTCAGTGCTACAGAGCCTCGCAGGCAGCCTGACAGCAGAACAGGCTCTACAAAGCGTTACCTGATCACAACCAGCTTCAGAAAGCGCCTCCAAAGCCTTCCTACCCCGTGAAGAACGTATCCAAAGGCGGAGGGGAAACACCGGCTTCCCAGGGAATAGCTTCGAGGGACTAAGTGGGGATGGCAGCAAAAGCGATGTGATAATAAGAAGGAAGAGCTGCCGAGATGATCAGTTCCTGGCGTTATATTCCCCAAACACTGCCGAAGCCTCGCAGCCTCCATATGGCTCAGCAGACACGTACAGTAACAGGATCATCCAGAACATGCAGTCCTATAGGAAGGGAACAAGAAGCGCAGACGTGTCCGCGCTCCTCCACATCATACCGGGACCCGATGCGAAAGGGACGGGAGGAAATTCAGCTTTCCCCCACCGTCCTGCCCCGAAGCCCCCTCTGCCCTCCAGACCCTTGGGGTTCCCATGTCGGTTCCAACCGGGGCCGGTCCCACCAAGCCCCCAGGCCCTGCCGGGGCACACCTACAGGGGTGACCCATTGCAGACACGAGGGAGACATCGCACCAGCTCCCCGGCTGCGTTTTGCTGCTCATTGCCGGTCGGTCCGTGGCTTGTCTCGCTCCTGTGGCACCAGCGCTCAGCTCCATGCCTGCAGGCAAGGGAAGCAAAGCTGCACCGGGGTGGCTCATCAGAAGTGGCTGTTGTCACCCTCACCTCGGTGACAGCTCGACGGGGCCTCGGCAAAGCCCTCGTCTGTCCGTGCTATCAGCAGAGCAAGGTTTTTGTAGAGCAGAAGCGCGGTGAGTCCCGGTGGTTCCCAGGGGTTTTCCCTAGGAGATGTCCTCGTGTGACCGTCCCATCCTGTCCCAGAGCTGCTGGACTCATGGTCTCTGCTGACCACAGCATTTATTGTCGGTCTGAGGAAGGGTCAGGCCTGTAGCGAGCTCCAGAAAAACTTCTCGGTCATGGTTTGTGAGCACGAAGCCTCCTTCCCCAGCCTACCGAGGCTCAACCAGCTGCAGTTGCTCTTCCCAAGTTTTTTCCAAGGCTGTTAAGCCAGCATCCGCACTACTTGTTTCTCAGTCATCTGGTCTCCAGTTTTGAGAAACTATTTCAGTTCTACAAACCTGGCTTGCCATCTCTTTCCTTCTATGAGGTTTTGGAAGGAAAAAGGATGATTCAACACCTTTTTTTTTTTTTTTTTATGATTACTTTTCCAAGTGGGGGGCTCCTTCACACACGGCTGCGTATTCCTAGCATCCATCGCACCACTCCTGCTGGCACCTGCAGTGTCTTTGATGCTTTCTCTTCCCTCACCGAGGGGCTTGTTTATTTTTATTTATTTATATCATAGGCAAAGCCTAATTCTTGGTTTCCTTGTTAAAACCCCTCAGCCCAGCTCCTTGAGGAGCAAAGCAGTCATACGGAAAGTTAATGAGAAATTCTCACTCCACCCCTGAGGACCGAGGAGGGGATAATTTAGGTAATACTCGGAACCAGCTCTGACCCTTTTTAGACTCCCCAGCACCCACCGCGGGAGGAGGAGGAGGACCCAGGTGCCCTACTTCTCCCTGTCGATGCCACCACCGCCTGCCTCTGCGCGCGCGGCGCTGCCGGCAGGTCCAAGCGCTGCGTGGAAGCTGGGGAACCACCTGTGCTTTTACAGCCTCTGGGCAGGAAATGCAAATTTTCAGCACTTTCCTCCACTGGACACCCAGAAAGCTGATGCCTGGCTCTGACACCTGCTGGATGCAATCATTTCGTAACGTCCTAATGAGCTGCATCAGCAGGACCAAGCATCCTCTCCCTCTGCCCAGGACGGGTTCTCCCCCTGCTCCGCTCCACCGCGCTTCCCCCTGGGAAGCGTTTTGTGATGCTTTGGGTCTCTTGTAAACCGTTATTCTTCCATTTGGGCAGTCTTTCAACCCCGTGAAAGTTACACGTTGTTTTCATTTCTTCTCAAGTACCTCAGGTCAAAGAAAGACCGGTGGCAGTGGCTTTAAAAGCCTAATAAAGCCTTTCATCCGCAGACCTGCTTGCTGGCGCAAAGTCAGGGAAAACAAACTAAGTCATCGAGTGTTGTTCAAACTGTCAGATCCTTTTCAGCATGCTCTTCCTGCCAGCCTGTTCGCCTGCGTTTGGGGGCTGGGATGGGGAAACGAGGAGGGGGAGGGAAAAAAAAAATAAAAAAAAAAACCCCGATGGCAGGAAGCCCATGGAACAACTGGCACCTCTCCAGAGCAGCCTCCCCCCGGCCCCCAGCCCGCCTTCGTGGGCACCGGCGCCTGCCAAGCTGCTCGGCACACGCACGCGAGCGCGCAACGCGCGGGCAACCAAATGACTTCCCGACAACTTTGCTCACAAGTGGCACTCCACTCCCGGCTTGGCACCTCCCGTGTCCCCCCGCGCCCCCGCCTCTCCAGCCTCCCAACGAGCTGGAAAGGTTCCAGTGCTTAAAAGCCCATTTAACCACTCCCTTTTGTTTAGGAACGCTAAGCCTTGATCTGATTTTTATCGACTCCGCCGTGCCAAGGGGAGGAGGATGCGGAGGGTTTCAGAGGATCCTGCAACGAGCTGAAAAGCTCCGGGAGCCCTTCAAGCTTCGAGAAGGGCTTTGCCCGCTCGGCGGCAGCCCTCGTGCCATTGAGAAGCCCCGGGAGGAGAGCGTGTACATTCGCCGGACCACACAGGATGGTTTCCGCTCCGGCTTTTGTGCACGGTCCTCCCTTTAAAAACTTCATTATTGGCACGCTCGGGAGCCGAAAGTCGGTGCCATGGTTGGCTGGCACTGCCTTTTGATGGTTAAATAGTGCTTTATCCTCTGCCTTGTTCAGTGCTGCTATGCCCAGGAAAAGCGGAGCGGCAGGGGTGGGAGGCGAGAACAGGACCTCTGCTCTGCCTGACAATTGTAATTTTCCAGGGTATTGTTCGGAGACATCCTTCTGCAAATGATAAAGCCAGCATGATTACAAAAAAAATATATCCTTTTAAAATATGTTTCTCTTTTCCATAAAGCAGGTAAAGGCAGCCGCATTTAGAGCTAATTTCTATCCCTTTGTACAGTGTAGCATTTGGATGCCCTCTTAAGGATGCTGGGTTTGAAAGTTTCCCTTATCAACATCATTTTTTCTCATAACCCCAGACAAGCTCTTAACGTCAGTGACAGAAAGGGCCAGGAAGGCAACATGACAGACAACCACGCGGACCCAGAGTAACGGGAGCCTCTTCCCCACACCACACCTCCCCTTCCCACGCCATCACTTCTGGAGAAGGCTGCTTATCGCGCGGGGAAAGGAGTAACCAGGGTCTGCCCACCGAGACCACCAGCCCCAGGGAAGGGTGTGCTGGTGGTTTGGTCCCGCGCTTCATGCCCATGACCCCACCAGTCCTGTGCTGCTGCTGCCATGGGGCTGCCGACCTGGGGGAAGAATTTAAGCGTCCCTATAGCTGCTGTAAATTTGGGTGAATGAGAACAGTTTCTCATCTATGCAATTTACGCCGATCGAGGCTCTGCCCTCACACACCCTGCGATCTGGAGGAAAGAGTCTGCCTCCTGCTAGGCACTCTCTGACACTTTTTTTAACTTTCCACAGGGCTCTGGCTCTGCCCTCCTCTGCTTTTTAGTTTCCCACCAAAGAAAAAAAAATAATAAAGGAAGTAATGATGTGGTCAACAGAAGGAGCAGCATGTTCGAGGCAGGTCCTACCCAAAAGTTGACACAGAAACAGAGACTTAGGGGCATCGGGAATAGCACGGCCTGGAACAATGGCTCTGAAAAACAAATTGCACACAGACACTATCCAAGCAACCGCCTTCGGTTCAAACCAGTCAGATATTTTTGATGTCCTGCAGCTTCAGGAAGGATAACAGGCAGTTGAGTACAAGTGCTGAAGATCACGTTAGCCCTACTGGATTATTCAGGTCATGCTAAACAACAAATTCAGCGGATTAAAAGAGCCCTCGTTCCTGCTGTGCAGTTTTAACAGCCTGCAAGTTACACTGAGGGCTGAGGATGCTATGTACGTTGCATGCCTTGTGCAGCACTTTCTAGTCAGACAAGCTCAGCAAGGGGCATCTGCCTTCCTAAAAATTACCATTGACCCATTCCTGTTTAGGAACATTGAGAAACCAATGGACTCACCCAGCAGCTATGTGAAAACCTCTTTGCCAAGCCATGCAGAACTCACTTTTGTGTCTGCAGTGTATCGGCATTGTATTACCATGACAAAACCAAATTACTGCCATTGAGGGTAGCCTTTGCGAGCACAACAGTCCTGCTCTAGTAATAAACTCGTGCGCACAAATGATAGCACAAAGGAGTGGATGTGTAGCTGCTGTGGGACCGCTGGGGTAGCGGTGCAGTTCTGCGGCTTCTTTCTTGCCTTGCCCAAGGCTTCTTTCTTGCCTTGTCTGTGCAGGCATCAGTGCCTCCAGGCATTGCAATGCTGCTGCCTCGTGTTCGTGGTCCTGCCATCGCTGCCGAGTACGGGCCCTAGTCACCGCAGCACACTCAGGGCTGCTGCGGCACTGCCCCTTCCCTCGCTGGGGTCAGTGAAACCACGGGTGTTCCTGCACGGCCACTGAAACCACCCACCGTAATTAAGGCTGTGTTTCGTTTTAAAAATAATGCTATAATCATTACAAACGAACGTGCTGCATTGCCTGGGAAAGGCGATCATGAGACAGGTCGGAAAGGAAGGACCCGACTTCCAGCACACGTGCACGGAGCCTCCACCTGCCGAAAGCCTCCCTGCATGACACGAGCCACAGCCCCCAGAGACATCTCGTCGGTTTCCACCTCTCCATGGCTCGTCTGAAAAAATAAATCCTTCGGTGACCAAGCGAATGAATGATGAACAAAGGAACCGGTGGTGCTCCTGCTCCATTTTTCCAACCCCATCCTGCTGAGGCAGGCAGCACTTTGGGGGCTCTGGGGTCTTCCAGGAGCTGTGCAGTTCCCGTCCCCGCGGGGGGAGCAGTGATGGGGTCTCCTCTCCCCCACTGCCCGTGCTGGGAAACTGGTAGGGATTAAATAAAGCCAAGGCTTCTGCCTCTGTTACAACTGGGAGAAATTACCTGACAGCCTAGACAAATATTATGGGAGCTGACAGACGGACACACCTACACGCTGCATGGGGTGGCCCAGAGCTCCTTGCCTTAAACTAGGCTAAAAATGAAACCAGCCAGTCCCTGAGCGGGTCGGGACGTGGATGTGAGAGCTGGTACCGGGCTGGCAGGCTCCTTGTGGAGGCAGAAGCTCTCCTGAGATTCAATTAGCAACGCAAGAGAGAAGGAGTTGGTTTGGAGTAAAACACTGAGCCCATGTATGAGGATTTAGGAGGACAGCTCGTGCTAGCACTGACCTCAGACAACAGTTTCAGAGTAGCTTTGACCTCGCAATCCGCACCTTAATGGACCCAGGTCCCACACCAGAAACCGACAGCAAAGATCCACGTGAGAAGCTGAAGCCCCTACTTTTCCACCCGTAGTTATTATCTGACCTGACGTCTGGATACAGCAGCATCTTTAAAACGCTCTCTGCTAAGAAAGTCACCCCCAAATCTAAACATCGCTTTTCATGATACGAGGATGCCAGCGTGCCAGTGTAACAACATAATCAAGGCTTTTTCACAGAAGTTTGCAGATACTGCTGGGTATTTTTTCAGATAAAATAAATCACTGTGAGCTCCCACAAGGGCTTCTTGAAGGTACAAGATGGCAAAACTGAATGCTCATCACCGGCGGATCAGCAAGCAGATGGAAAAACCACAGTCAGAGGTTGCACGGCGTTTGCTGTTTCTTTAAGTCGCTGATGGATTCACACATGATGCAACTAGACACAACACAGCACTTGCATCTTCCTGCATCAGTGATTCTGCAGACATAGAGCTTCCCACCCTCCTCTTCCCCTTTCCAAAGCCCAGGCACATTTTTGTCTGGAACTGGGTACAATCACGTTCTGCGTACGAGCCCAGCAAAACAAAACATCCCATTTTCAGTTCACAGAGCTGCCATGGCAGAAATAAATATTATTTTGTTTGTTGCGGTTTTCTTTCTCTTTGCTGCCGTTTTGTTTTCCAAAATCATTGTTCTGCCGAACAGTGTAACAAAACCTATTCTTCCCGATTCAAGATTTCGCAGCTAGCTGCATAGTAGCTGGGTCCTCATTAAAAAGTCAATCCCTCTAAACCAAAACCCGAACCCAAACCTCTCCAAAACCTCAGCCTCTGGAGAACTTCCTAAATCAGTAAATGTAAGACAAGTGCCTGGCTTCCTTCCAGTTCCAGCAGGAAGCCACCAAACACAAGGTTGTTGAAGCACTGCCACGGTTTGCAAGCAGAAGAGAACTCCTTTGGTTCTGCCTCTGCTCAGAGCATGCTAGGGCTGAATTTGGGACAGGCTAAACCACTTCCCATTCCCAAACTGGGCTGTGACTGCAACTGGTACCAGCAGTGCTCAGGAAGAACAGCATCAGCTGCCCGTCTGGCTGATGCCCCCAGGATTTGAGAGCAAAACATCCAGAGGTGCAACGGCCACTGCAGCAGCGCTCTGCCTGCAGAAGCACGTCGCTGGATATTGATGAATCAAGTCAGGGGATGAGCCCTCCTTGGAGGAGAAACCTGCTCGAGTTTGGGCTTTAGGATCCTGACATGGACTCGCCAAGATCAAGCACTTGTAAGGGCTCCTGACCTCTGTTTGCAAGGGGCAGCTTCAGGAATTAGCTTCTGTTTTCTCCTTCTCCCTCCCTTCTCACTTCAGTTGCCTGATCTGGTGGTAATTTTCCTCCCCATCCTTTCCTCTTCCCACCCCATCTGCCAGTAACAAAAATACAGATGAGAAAAGGCACAATTGCACAAGAGAAGGGATTTTTTCCATCATCAGCCTGCACACTGCCCTGATGCAGAAGTGTGGCAGGTTGCGCGGGTAAGGGTTGGATGGAGGCCGTGCGGGGCAGCGAGCCGAGCTGCCCCTTCACCCCAGCTCCCTGCCTGCTCTGCTCCTGGCTTCACTGAAGGCACCGGGTGTGAAATGGTGCCAGCATCGACGCCTTGCGCTTTTCTGAGCAGCCTTTGTGCCGAAGGAGTAGTCAGACCAAATCTGTGCCCCGCGTGGTGTGCCTACCTTTAACGGGTGTACCTAGAGGGAAATATTCCCTGGTTTTGCACCACTGATAAAAAAAGCGTGTTTCTGTGCAGACACTGGCTCCGTGGCCCAGCGGATGCAGTGCTGTTGCAGGCCGGTGTTAGAATCCATTTAAAGCGACCTGCCTTGCTGACAACTTCAGAATGAAGAAAACATATTAATCAACGCTTACCTTGGATTTTGGCCTGGGGGGTTCTTTTTCCCAACAGGGGCTGCTTCACGGGGATTTTTGTAGCTAGGAAAAAAAAAAAAAAAAAAAGGTATTGTAAGAATGAATGGAAAGAAGAAATTACATTAGCATGCCGTTTTTAAAAAGCTCTACTTGTTTTACGGAATATTTTGATTTTTGCTTAGCACTACAACTGACCAGATTAATCTTTGAAAATGAAATCTTTATAAGCTTATCCTCATTTTTGATGGAAATTGTTCAAGCTCTAATGCGAAGTCACTTGTAGGGTTGTTCCTCTCCTCCAGCCCCCTTCCTTCCTCCCCATTTACCATATTGGAAACTGAGGGTGGTCCCGGAGCTGCTCCCTGATATCCCATCACGTTCTGGTTAGTTTATCACCAAACTCATGGCATGCTTTATGCTCCCCAACAGGACAATTAAAACAACTCGGGATTAACAGAAGATGAATTTCCAGGTACCACCAGCCCAACTTCTAGGACAACTGCCCGTGCCAGTCAGGGCAAACGTCTCCAGCTCTGAACTACTCAACCCAATGTCAAACGCGCAGTGAAGGAGCTGCAGAGTTCTGACCTTCCTTTTTGAGGGGTTTCCCAAAACACCTCCTCTAAGAAAGACAGAATTCCCCAGATTAATTTGCTTGAAATTCACCGTAAATATTTGTTAACCTGCTTCTCCTGCCCCCTCCCTCCCTCCCCAGCAGCTCTTTGTCTCGCACCAGCGCTCTGCCGCCCTTGCATCCTACGAGCCCTTCTGCCTCGATGCTTCACGGGCTGAGATGATCTTCACCCGCCCGCCGATGGAGCTGATTTAAAGCAGCCTTCCTCAATTCACGTATTGCACCATCCCTCTCTCTCCTCTCTGCTCTTGCAGCTACAGTTCTGGGTGGATTTCATCTTATTAAAAAAAAAAAAAAAAAAAAACTGAAACCCCATCCCAGCCCCGTCTCTCCCTGCCAGAGCTGCCCCAGGGTGCCCGAGCCGGGCGGGAGCTGCTGAAGACCTCGGAGCCCAAGCCCCCAGCCTTCAACTTCCACATGTGGTTGTGGGCGGCAGATTTCTGCCTTTCACACTTAAAATGGTGAAAAGCGCAGTAGATCTGCTCGACGGGGAAGGGGTGCCTGGTTAACCTCCTCTCGGGACGTGCAGATGCAGAGGAGCGCTTTCCCACCCCCCGTGGCCGCAGCCGGCCTTTGGGCCATCGGCCAACCCAGCCCTGAGCTCACACACCTAACGTGCTTTTGGTGCTGTTCAGCCCAGGAGAATTGGGAAAAATAAAGTTTGCTCCCCCTTGTGCTGCCCTACAACTGCCCTGGAAACCAGCCCTAAATATTCCTGTTTTTAGCATCGTTGTGAAACTTGTGTAGGACTGTGAAAATTGTGTAGGATCCTGCTGATCCTACAAACCCAGGTGCTGCTGCACACCGTGCTCGTGGGGTGCGAGACCTGCTGCCCCGGGGCAGGAGCACGGCCACCTCTCCCCTGCTCTGCCTTGGCCTGCGAAATGAAGAGGATCCTTCTGCACGTGCCTCTGTGAAACCATGTGCCTGCACCGTGAGCTCAAAATGACACTTCTGAATAATTTAAGATAACGATAATAGAAACATGAAAAAAAAACTCTTGTAGAGACCAAACCCGATTCCTCTCACAGCTTCTGAATTAGTTTTTCACTTGTAGCCACTTCTGCTCTATCTTAAGAGCTATAAAAAAGCGCGATAGAAGGGAGTATTAAAAATTATTAATGCCTTTTTTTTTTTTTTTAAAGTACCTATTGCTTAACCTTCTGCGGTTCTATTCCTGGGTTCCTGTGCAGCTTCCATCTGCACACCGAGAGCCTCGCGGAGCCCCTCGCATGCTGCAGCCGAGCCCGCCGAGGACGGGCTATTTTGGGCCTTTTCCCCTGCAGCTGTTTTGTTTTGTGCCGCTGGAGACGATGTCACACGAGGTCAGCATTATTATTTTTTTTAATTTCTGAGCTTTATTTACAAGATAGCATTAACTGTTTGGATTTCCCAGCCCCAAAACTCTTTGCTGGCTTTCTGAATGTAGCGGGTTGGTTTTTTTTTTCTTTGGTTGGTTGGTTTTAATTTTATTTTTAAAGCTGAGAACGGAGTCCAACGCTGCTGAGCACCTTGCTGTCAGGATTACAGAAGCGTGGGCTGCCCCAGGAGCACAGGACCGGCCCAGCACCTTCCAGCCCGCAGCACCCAGGGGTGTTGGGTGCCTCTCTCGGGGCACCCGACCCCGCCGGGAGCGAAGAGCGGCCGCGGCCGCGCTCAGCGCTGCGGGACTCCGGTTCCCTGCCTGCACTTCTCCATTGATTTATGGGGCAGCTCACTTCCAGACCCACCTCCTCCAGGAGGAGGAACCTCGCTCGATGTGAATAACCGGCTCCTATATCTCTTAAAGCACTCGCCGCGGCCTTCCGAGGGGGGAATTATGGCGAAGGGCAACATTTCTCCTCCCTTCGGATGGGGCTGCAAACGAACACAGCCGGAGAGCCGGTGCGTTCTGCTGGTTTTGCTGTAGCTTTTTTTTTTTTTTTAAGGGAAAAAAGTGCGAAATCCATAACCCAAAGCAGAGCTCGAGGAGGAGGAGGAGGTCCCGTGCCCCACGGCCGCGGCAGGGGCACACAATGGCAGGCACGCACGCCTGCCGCCCATTCAATCTCTCCCTCGCGTCTCTATATCTATATCCACATGCCCCACAAAGGCATATTTTCTACATTAAGCCTATGGATTACTGGCTCAGGCCCTTACAGAAAAAAAAAAAAAAAAGGAAAAAAAAAAAAACGTTGCCAAGACGACGAGCCAGGGGTTGCTATGGCATTTCGGAGGCGAGCAGCTGGGCCAATCCCCGCTCGCTGCGAGCTGGGAAGGCGCAAAGCCCCGAAATTTAATGTCAGCGCCGAGAGGAAGGGAAGCTGTTGAGGCATGCATGATGCTGAGCGTGCGCTTGCTAAATGCGGACAACATGGCCCCCATGATTAGGACCAGCACACTAATGAATATTCATTGGGCTGATTAAAGCAAAGTCAATTAACTACTTGACTGCTTGATTTTTTCCTGGGTTTCAGTCTTCTCTTTTAACCATTTTGCCACTGGGGATGCTCTTGTTCTGCCCTTCATCTCCCTATTTCCTCCTCTCTATTTTCTTACGCTGGCAATTAGGGTTCAGATTTTTTTTTTTTTTTGGTCTTTGTGCCTTTTGCCGACAATAACCCATCCTATTCAGATTTTACGGCTTCCTTTATTTCCCCAGTAAATCACGCTCTTCTAGGGTCACCGTCTTCCGCTGCAGCGGTAGGTAAGCCAGAAGGTCACAGATTCCCATCAAGTTTTTAAATCTCACGTGCGATGTAATTCAAAATCCACGGCTAAGCAATAATGCTGATTTTCTACTTCACAGTGGGATTCCCCCCCATCAGCGCAGCCCTTTGTTTTATAACAGAGGGCTGCTGCGAGCCCGGCCAAGGGCTGGGGAGTATTTTTTTATTCTGATTTGTTAGAGCGGGATTTCTTCAGATGGACGACTCAGACCGAATGTTCTAGGAAACCTAAAGGGATCCTAAAATAAAACAACAATTCATTAAAACGGTTTTCAATTCCGAGAGATGTCTTTCTCCCAGCGCAGTAGTGATGTAATAAGGCTGTGATGGGGACTGCATATTTTATAAAGACCATTTTTCAGAATGTGCCTGCAAACTAAAACATGTGATTCAATTAAAAATAAATGAAAAATTGTTGGCCAAAAATCAACATTTGTGAGCTCAGCACTTACAACCTAACCTGGGAAAATACATTCATTTTCATCACGTTCAAATTTCTCCGGTTCTTGTATTATGTATACAGGACTTTCAGAGAAAGATGCATTTCTGTGATAGCGAGGAATCTCCTGGAGGGGAGTCATTAGGAGCTGTAAGTAACACCCCGATGGGTAGAGTGGAAAACCTGAACGTAATCACCCAGCACTTGGGCTTGTATCTTTGTCAGCAATTGAAATAAAAAGGTGCCGAGGCAGGCAGAGCCTACAGAGGGAAGGCACGGCGCTGGCTTCCAACGTTGCACGTTCAGTACCCGGTGAATTCAGTTACATGCAGGCAAACCCGAACTGCCAGTCCTGCTCCTCTCTTCTAAGGAGCAAAAGTCACAATTCGAGGCTAGCGACCCAAATACGTGCTGGTCAAACTGGGGAGGGAAGGGTGGGTTTGAACCAAAAAGATTAGAGGGGGAAAAAGGAAGCAGAAGAGGCATGGAGTGAGGCAGAGCATAACCGAATGAGGAACTGAATTATTTTGAACTGCAAGCCAGAAATATATAACCAAATCTCATTCTATAAGCTCCGCAGACACACGGATTTCTCTGTTATTTGGCTAGAGGATGCAGTTATTTAGGTTTTTATACTTAGATACTTTTAACAGCAAATAGTTGCTTTTCCAGCACGCCACTAAAACGTGGAAAACTGAGAATTGCAATATCTTCCTCTGGAAGCTGTACTGGGGGAGCATTACAAACAGTTTCTCTGCAACCTCGCTGCACGTACATCCTCCTCCTATTAACACCACTACCCCAACTTTTAATCTTTGCATTTGCAGCCCAATATTTAGCACCTGCTTGGACCCTACACATCGTTCCGACTTCCCCCCGCACCGGATAACGCTGACGGAGGATGAAAAGTGCAGGCAGGACTCGGTGCGCGTGTGCCCGGCTCGCGGAGACGCTGCCTTCCTTTCAGGGCTTTGCATTTCTGCCATCAAAATCAGCAATCTGCATAGCAACACCGAGCTCCGCGGGGTTCACGTGTAACTCACCCAAATCTGAGGAGCACCACAACAAATAATCACCTGTTTACAAATTCAAAGAACGACAAAAGAAGGGGAAGGGGACCGCGTTCAGCTGCCACGTTTAATCAAAACAAAATACGTCGTGGGCTCTTTTTCAAAATCGGACATTTTTGCCTACGCGCACTCAAAATCTCCTCGCAGTTTAACTGGGGGCAATATGCAAACGTAGAGGTGCGCACACAAAGAAAAGGAGAATGATTGTGTTTAAAAAAAAACAGACAATTGGATTCAAATTGTAACTGGGTCACAAATGAAACACGGTCAGCAACCTCGCTGAGGTTTGCCTGGAGTACAGGAAAAATGAACGGCGACAAAAAACCCCCACGCAAGCTGCCACGCGCCTCAGCAGCCTTTGCAATTCCTGGTCAGGAGAGGCCACAGCACCAGCCGGGCAGGGCATGCGGGTCAGGATTAAGATGCATTAACAGATTCGTAGGGAGGGAGCTTGCCCAGCACCTGCCCGCAATTTGCCGATTCCCCCCATCTCCCTTCCCCGCGAATCTAATTCTCTTTTCTACTCAGAGGAAGATTTTAAAAATAATTTAATTCTGGGTCAAATTTGCATCCCTGAGCTGCGGAAAGCATTTTATCTCAGAATCTACACAGGCGTAAGAACTACACAATTACCGTGCTCGTATCTGAACGATGCTGCGAAAAAATCCTCAAGGATGTGCATGTGTGCGCATGCATACACACAGGGATAAATGCTAATAAACAGCACTTAGCTCACGTCTAAGACTCGAGAAACATTCCATCAACTTTAAAAAAAATAAATGTGAAAACAGAACCCCCAAAATTTGCTTCTGCACAACGTAAATATCCCGACCACAAGCCCCTCGCAGTGAATTCAGGGTTAAGTCTCCGGGTTCCCGTCTGATACTCCCAGCCTTTCATCACATCTCTATGAATTTTTATTCCTGCACTCGGGGGGAAATTAAGGCTGATGGTGTCAGCACAGAGTTTGGAGCCCCATTTCGACGTTTCTCGTGCTTGGCCTGCTTAATTCAGATCCTTTCGGTTTGCCTCCCACCCCTTTAGGCGGAGGGTTTGGGGCTCCCTAATCAGCTGCGGCCGTGCCGCGGTTTCTCGGAGGCTATTTCCCACCCAGCTCCCCCCGGGCCGCCCCCAAGCTCCTCGTATCAAGGCAGGAGCCATTTTCCCTGGGCAGAAGCAGACAAATTCCTCGCCCTTTGCTTCCAGCCCGGCCGAGCCGGGAGCAGCGGCGAGCCCCAACTTTCCCTCCCCTCGCTCCCTCCGAGCGGTTCAGGAAAAGCCCGGTGCGTTTGAGATCGAACCGGGATGTGTCTGGGATTAAAGCACACACGTTCACGGCCCTGGCGGTGCTAACCAACCAGAAGAGTTATCTAACACACGATACATGTGATTGCTTGAATAATATTACAGCGCACGCCGCGTCCCTTCCTCCCCGCACGCACAGCCTCCCCGCGCACACACATGGTATTTCTAATAGGATCGCTTCCCCCCCACCCCCTCCCTCCCTCTCCCCCGCTTTCACAATCTGTCGCTCTCCAATCTGCCCACTCTGCTCTATTTTCCCATCCAACATTCCCCCTCCAACACCTTCCCCTCCTCTGCAGCCCCCGGCCTTGCTCCCTCGATCTTCCCCCTCCTCGGGCGCGCCGCGATGGCATCC
Source organism: Anser cygnoides (assembly GCF_040182565.1). Lineage (NCBI taxonomy): Eukaryota > Metazoa > Chordata > Aves > Anseriformes > Anatidae > Anser > Anser cygnoides. The sequence goes on along the minus strand of NC_089888.1, from coordinate 2,794,940 downwards.
GGATTTTGGCTCGGTGGACATTCAGAGCACTTCGGCCGGTTAAAAGAAAAAGAAAAGGAAACGGCAATTCTTCTCCCTGTAACTAGCACTTAAATATCACAGTGAGCAACCGGCTCTGCTAATAATCCGGTGGCTAAAATCAATTTTCCATAGCGCTAGGCTGCGTTATTAATACTCAAATCGCACTCGGTGCCTTTTATCGGAAACTTTACAAACAAGTTGGCCGTCGCCAGCTCTGATTTACAGAGGGGAAGGAACAGCAGAGGGAGGAGAAAGGCTCGGTCAGAGCTCCCCAGCAGGCTGGTAGCAGAGCCTGAAATAAATTAGGTCTCCTGGGTTCCAGTCCGGTGCCCGAGCCATTAGTCTCTGACTACGAAACAAATGCAGGGAGGCCAGCGAATGCGTAAATTGAAGCAACACTTCACTGTTCTTGCAGTCTGCGGAATAATTACTGGGTGCATATGTAGCTGGAGATGCCTGAGGCTTCGGTGATCTCAGGGATGTATTTTTACGATCCAGCCTTTCCTCTAGCCCGTCCTGCTGCTCTTCCACGTTGCAGGAACTATTTGCTCCGGCTGCAATTCGGCCCCAACCAGGCCAGGAGTTGGAAAACGCAGGCCACAGCCACATCTAGCCCAGCGAGGGGGGTTAAGGAGTTCAGGGGAAGCACGAGGCTTTAGCCAGGCCTGGCAGGATTATGGAAATAAGTATTTAATTTCCCAGAAGAGAACGAGCTTGCGGCCAGCCTGTGTGAGCCTATACACGGACACACACATGCACGGGGACGCGCCAAAAGCTCTTCCACGGCACGAAAGGAGGGGGAAAGGTGGGGTGGTGGCGTTTACTCACTGTGTACGGTAATAACAGTTCTCACAAAGAGGAGAGAGAGATAAACGCATTTGTAAGTTCTTGCTTTTCTAAGCGGTGCGCCCAGTCTGTGGGTCCCCTCCTCTCTCCCCACGCTTTGGGGCAGCAGCGGTGAGACCTGCACGGGACGGGGGAGGCAGGGCAGGGGCCGGCCTGGGGTCCTGCAGCATGGGGAGCCCAGAGGGTTATGACGGCCTGCTCCCTTGTCCTGAGCACAAGAGCACCTACAGCTACGAAGACGTGTGCTGCCGCAAACAGAGAACAGTAAAATCAGCAAGAAATTTCTGCCATTCCCGCAGGCCAAGCAAAATCTGCTTGTAAGGCTGCTTTTACACAGGGGAAAAAAACCCAAAGCTCCTTAAAAGTCCGGAAGGCGTGAATGAAGTTCTTGTTCCCGACCTGGGCTTGCCGGTTCTGCATGGCCTCAGCTCATCCCTCCCCACCTTCTGCATCTTGCTAGGTCAAGGCTGCACCTAGAGGCTGAAGACCCCCAGCACAGCTTCCGCTTTCATTTCATTCATCCGCAGAAAGAATAAAAATGCTCTGAAAAAAAATTAAAGATGCAGAAGACCAAATCTCTTCACCTCATTTTATATATATTTTTTTTCTGCACTTGAACTTTTTTTTTAATAAATGATTAATAAATAGGAGTTGGTACAAGTGTAGGCACAACACTTGGCTGTGTTTGCCCTACATATTTAAAAACCAGATTACTTAAGAGACTTTGTGATCTGAAATGGCCTGGAGTGAGCTGCATTTTATATGCTGCAGTGCAAAAATCTTTGATGTAATAGCATAAGGGAAAAAGAATTGTTCAAGCCCTTCCAAGTCCTCCCCCCCAGAATTTATTTGAGAATAGCCTAGCCTTTGACTTGCTACATTTTAGGTTTAAAGCTCCTTGTAGTACCCGTGCTCTTCCAGCACGCTCAACCTCATCAAAACATGCACAGCTAGTGACTATTGCCCGATTTCTCACAAATCTTACCGCAAATATGCCCCACATCACATTGTCTGCTACTACTAATTAGGAGTTTGGCCCTCATCAGGTCAAGAGTATTAAAAAATTACTGCATTGACCTCCCAGCGTAACGCTCACAGGATATTTTAAGGCTTTTCTTGAGACCCGTGAAGGAAGACGCTGATTGTATAACAAAGCTGGAATTTGGTTTAGGCACGGGGTGTGAGATGAGACCCTTAAAGAGAAGGACAAAGTGTCACGAGGCTCCTAAGGTCAGCGTGGTCCACTCAAAGAAACCTGTGAAATTTCTGAATAGGAGAAACTTCCATTTGCATCTCTTTCCTGAGGAGTAACAAACAATTGGAAAGATTACGGGATATTTTGACAGCAAATTTCCTTTAATCTTCATTATGAAATATAGACATTGAAAAGTGGACATCGAAATGTTTTAAACAGGGCTCCGTAAACCATTGCTTTTATTCAGCAGAGACCACAAACAGCTTTCCTGATCCACAAAATTTCTGGTAAAAAGGCAGTTCAGGTTTCCTCGCAATAGCAGCAGTGCTGACTGTCAGAAACGTGAACAAGCAGATCACCCGGGGACATTCCTTGTTCGAAACTTTGAGGATCAAGCCTCTTGCAAAGATTCCTGCGCACATCCAGGCTCCTGTACCAGGAGGGCGCCTCCTTGCCTTGGGCAAGCACAGCTTTGTAGGTGGAACCCAGGCAGAAATCAGCCACCAGAAAGGCGTGAAATGTCACAGCCGTTTTCAAAAGGGCTCCAAAGCCGAACCGAGGAGTACAGACCTGTGCACGTGGCTCTTGTAAGCTAGCAAAAAATATTTGCAGTTCTGTACATGTACAGATCCCTGAGAACTGGGGCAGATTTGGGAGGCGTGACATTCATCCAGCACAACGGTGCTGATGTTTTGACCGTGCCCGGATCTCTGCGAAGCTTCTGGCCACTTCCCTCTCTAAAAGCTCTTAAAGAAACCGAACTATCAGGGCAGAGGAGGGGACGCTCTCTTCTGGGTTAATAACTGCAGGGCAGTGATAATTTTTAACAATAAAGCAGAGCACCCAGAGCCACCCGAAGCCTCCACGGCCCAGGCTGCAGGATGCCCACGTGGAGCACCCAGCCCCGAGGCGTGCCACAGATCGGACGGGCTCCGCATCCTCAGACCCGCCAGAACCCGAGCAGCCCAGCTCTGAGCTGACGGGCCACACCGAGTCCTCCCCCTCCGCCCTTCGATGCCACCCAACGAACGCCCCGCGCTGCTCAGCGCCTGCGGAGCACAAAGCCAGCCCCGCGCGGAGCCATCCCCCTTCAACAAGTGCACCCAGGAGGCAGGAGGAGCGCACGAGCACCCTCCTTCCCCGTGCAAACTCGCCGGCGTCCCAGCGGGGCCGCGAGCGCGCGCGTCACCTCTCCGGGAACTTGTTTGTATTCTTGGGAGAATGTTGAAAAATATCTCTGACCCCCAAACATTTACCTTTTGATCGGAGGTTTCCAATGTTGCTGTAGTGTATTAAAGCTGAGATGCTCATAAAAAAACCCTTTGTGTCAACATAGTAAATGACTCTAATTAGGCTGGTGGTGCAATGAAAATGCTTAATTCATTCTGATGAGGCAGAAGGAAGAGCTAAAATGTTTATAGACAATGGGTGAACAGGGAGATATAATGCTGAGTGCCAGCTTTAAATGCAAATTACCGCAGAAATCTTTCCCTCTCCACCATCCCATTCCTCCCCCTTCCTCTCTCTCTGTCGCCAGCACCACACTGTAATCTCCTAGTGCAGTAATTAGAAGTGAAAGGAGCCACATAGAGGGGCCTCGAAAGGCAACACTAAAGAGAATTACAGAAAAAAATACCTGCCTTTAATAGAAGACAGCACCATTTTCCAAAGCGCACCACCGCCGCAGCACTTAGCAGGGTGGCGGGATCAGGGGTGATCATTCGGAGGGGGATTACTGCAATGGGATGCAAATTTGTTGCCTTGACCCCCTCGTCTGGACCCGACTCCACCTGCAGTGGCTGCTCGGAGCGCCGGGGCCACTCTGCCTTTTGGAAGAAGGCCAGAGCAGCGCTGAGAAGCAAAGCTTTGGGAGAGGGCAAATCTCGTGGTGTTTCCTCCCCTCTGCAGAAGTGTGGAGCCGCAGGAGGACAAGAACTGCCTGCTTGGAAAAGGACAGCCGGGAAGGTGCTGAGAGAGGGTGGAAACCCTACAAGGTCACCCTTGGGAAAGGCTCTCAGCACACGTGCAGCATCCCAGCTTCTCCTGGGAGAATTTTTACATTTGGTGAGAAAGAAGAGGGAAGAGAACGAAAGGGCATAAAAAAAGGAGGGAGAGAAGATAGCCAGTGGTCAGTCTGTGTAGGATACCACTCCTTCCTCTTTGAATATGCTCCTCTGAAGCCTCTGGAATGGCATTTCCTTGGGAGTTAAAGGGAAGAAATGCTCCTGCTGCCAACTGGACTGTCTTGCATTTTAGGATCTCCTCTATCAGCACGGACACATCCTCACAGCAGCACGCAGATGTGTCTTGAAGTTCCACGTGTGGAGCCCGAGCTGAAATTGGGGTTTGTCAAATCTTCTGTGAATTAAGCTCCCTCAAGTCCTGCTTCACCCCCTTTCCCCCCCCTACCAGCACACACATCGCCCCCGGACAGCAGAAGGTCAGAGCAGGAGACCAGAGATCTGTCAGTCCCAGACTATGAGACAACCAAACTCCTAGGAAGCAGCTGCAGAAATTACATTCTGGATTGCAATCCATTAACCAAAAATATTGTCTTTCCTCCTAGCAGCCGCAGTGGAGTCAAGCTTGAGAAGAACAAGAAGGCGTGCGCGTGCCCTGGGCCACGGCCGAGGGATGAGGACTGGATTTTGCCCCCAGGAGCTGGCAGGGCCAGGGGGAAGAGGCAGCCATCGGGTGCTGGTTCTGTGGGGACCGTGAAGCTTTGTCTCCCCGCTCTAACACAGTCGGTGGAGAAGGTCACGCTGGCTCTGGGCACATCACTTAGCTCAGTGCTCATCTTTTAGGCAAGCCTAGTGCCGTGTCCTGGTCCGCAGCTGGGCTGACCACAGCAGGCAACGTGGGCTTGCTGTCACCCCTGGGACTGAACCCCTGGGACTGAACCCCTGGGACTGAACCCCTGGGGGAAGCTGCAGGAGCCCGAGGTGTGCTGCTGGAGGGCAGCAGTCAGCTCCTGCTGCCAGACCACGTCACGTTACCAACTCCCAGCCACGCTGCATTTCCTGACTTAAGATATTTCCACGTGCTAAAAACCACAGAGGTGATGTCTTTTCCCCTCCCCTAAGGCAGGAGGTGCAGCCACATCCCAGAGCCTGCCCTGGGCTCAGCCACGTTCCTGCAGGACACCACGCTGCTGCACTGCAGAAGCGCAGCGGGTCCCACCAAAATCCCTCCTCTGCGCACCCATCTGCAGGACCCTGCCCTCAGCAGCACAACACAAACCTGGACGGGGGAAACCGCAAGCCTTGCCCGGCTCGGCTCGTCCATAAGAGATGCCCACGGCACCCATAGGGCCACCACGAAGCCCCGTGGATGGGTGACCCCGGGGGATGCTGCAGGACGCGGCGGGCACGGCGTGCCAGCAGCCCCCGCTCCCCCGGGCGCGCGGCGAGCGGGAGCATCCCGGCGGCTCTTGCTCTCTCTCCCTCTCTGTGTTTGCTCAGTGAGACAGAAGCAATACCAGTTTGCAGCACAATAAACCATGTAAAGGAAGCATCAATTAACTAGAATACATGGATATAGTATTTAATTAACTGATAGGCTCACAGTTACCGGATGATGTCATGGAAACCTCGAATCTCCCGGGTGCCGCCTCACACACGCCAACTGGGGACCGGAGCCAGTGCAAATCCCGTGTAAAGTTTGAATCCCGACATTTTTAATTAAAAAGAAAAAAAAAAAAAAAAGAAAAAAAAAAAGATTCTGACTCTCTTAAGTACCTTTTAATCGCCCCAAACGTGCGCACGCCCTCGGTGCTGGGGGAGCCCTGGGTGCGATGGGTTTTGCAGCAGGGCGGCCGGCGGCGCTGCTCACCGCTCAAGGGCACTGCCATCAGCCACGGCTTTGGGGCAGGGAGGACGAGGAATGAGCCCGCAGGGCTCTAAGGAACAGAAAAGAGGGAGAAATCATACCAGATGGGTTTTTCAAGGATATAACGTAATAATACAGTGCATTTACGCGGTCTCTCGTCTGAAGATCTCAAAGCACTTGGAGAAACCAACCCACAAATATTTTTGGCTGATTTCCTGACTCCTGATTGATGTTCTCATGCTGAGTCAGGTCTGTAGCTTCCTGCTTAGCACCTTTGAGCAGCAACCTGTCCCCGTACCGAATCACATAACCCCCCTCAGTTTACAAAGCCCTATTTTAGCGCATCTACAGCTGGGGAAACTGAGGCAAGGGGCAGTCGGGGCCACCTGTCCAGGAGCAAGTGAGCACGAGCGGAAAGAGGTGGGAGCGGGGTGGGGAGAGCCCACCGTGAGCGTTCGCTGCCCATCAGTGAGGGCAGAGGGGGCAGCCCCTGCAGCAGGGGGGACACACGGGCTGGGCAGGGGCCTCTCCTGATCCGTCAGCACCATCTCAGCCTCCCCGACGAGCTGCTGTGACGTTCAAAGGTCTCGTTCCCAAAGCACCAGGCCGCTGCGGGTTTGGAAGTTGGATCCTCGCAGCCCGTAAGCAAACACCAACAACCAGCGAACAACGCTCCCCCTGAAGCAACGTTACCCCCCCAGCTGTAAGCATTAGCACTTCCATCCCATTTACCACAAGATATTTGTTGCCCAACACTAATTTTACCCCAACAGCTTAAATTACGGGAAAGGTCCCGTATTAAAAACCACCAGGCTGAGACTTATCGCACGCCTTCCTTCAGCGCTCTGACAGTGGAACATTGGACTTAAATACACCCAGACAGGTAGGTAGGGTATTATCTGCTGTGAACGAAGGTGTGCCTTAGTTGTGAGTATCCATTGTCTCTGTTTATGTGCAAATTAGTTTATGGATCGTTCTTGACAGAGCTACAGCACCCTCCCTTAAGGGCACTGCTGATATATTGCCTTTGAAAGAGAATCACAATTTATTCGTTCAAACACAGCGCTAAAGATAGATGTGCACGGGAATATTTTGAAATATTACATTATATATAAAATGAAATAGGGGGAAGCTAAATTACACAGCTATAATTACTTAGAGTTCAGGTGGCATCATAAATAATCTATTCACAACTCGCTCGGTGTTTATTATGTCACCAGAGCGATGTAATTAACACGGGGTAGACGGGAGCTACACGAGGCAGATGCGTGGTGCGCCCACATCAAACCCGCCGCGACGCACCTACAGAAACACACAAACACACGATGCCATTCAGGAAAATTCGTACAAAAGTGGCAAAGACCAAAGCGGCAAGCTGACGACTTTCAGCTCCTCGCCGTACCGAGTTGCCACGAGCACCTCCTTGGAACAGGCACGGTTAAACCTGAGGGCACGCTGCAGCGTTTACATTGCAGAGGCATGTATAATGTTGCATTGACCGAGTTCAGGTGAGCTCTGAAATTCTCTCTCTGCTGCTCTAAAATCAGCTTCCTGGCTGTTTGAGGTCGAACTGTTACAGGGAACAAGAAGCTGCCAAATAAAAGCTGGGATCTGCAAGTCATCCTCATCCCACCTGCGTCACAAACGCATGCGTTCAGATACCCCAAATTAATTGCTTACAAATTATAAATAAGGTGTTAGGCAATAACAAAAAACTCCCAGAATATAATACAAATGGAAAAAAAAAGAATAAAAACAGAAGACTCAATTCTGTAGCTGAATTTGCAAGCAACCATTACATTTAGTTAGAAATCACAAGATTTCTCCACTCTCCAGACTCGTTTCCAAACTCTCGACACGTGCAGTAAGAGGCACATGTATACCTGAGCACTGGAAGGAAGTTTTAGAAGCAAGTCAAGGTGCCTTTGACAGCTCAAAGGAGGAATAAGATAAGCAAGTGGCAAACTTTCCATTAAAGGCACGGAAAGGTTCGAGGAATAGGTTTTTGAGAAGGGTCGTTTGGGGTCTGACAGAGTGAGGGACTGGAAAATAACCTGCTCCTGAGTCCACGGTGTCCTTCAGTTTCAGTTGCTTGAATCACGAGAATATTTTTAGGGTCTTTGAAACTCAATTTGATTGGTGTTACTCCATTCCTGACTCACTCCTTTCCTTCCCATAACATTTTTCTGGATGCCATTTCCCTATATATTACTTTTTCTAATTTTGGTTTTGTAGCAGGGAAAGCAAAAGGAAGAAACAGAGGAGAGGGGGTGAAGTGGGTCAGAAATCAGATTTTTCCCCGCTGCATATTCCTCTTACTTTTCACTGCTGTGAGTTTATTGCAGACAGCTTATTGCATGCTCCTACATTGAGAGAGACCCGATAAAATCTACCATCAGAGTTTTCTTCCACTGCTTTCCTGGTCAAATCTGGTTACTGTAAGAGCAGGAGGACTTCTCCCCCAGCCTCGAACACTCCCTTCTCAGGAGCTTCTGATCCACTGCTACCAAAATCCCCTCCTTGGGCTCAGCCATTGCCCCCAGCCAAAGCAGAGCAAGCCCCCTGGGACCCCATCCTTCCCCGGGCTGCTCCCAGCCTCCCACAGCCTCAGCCCGGGCCACAAGCGCAAGATTTACGCAGCGGACAGGAAGACGCCAGAATAGGTCAGGCAAAACCCCAAATTCCTGAAGGTTTCGGTCAACTCAGAATTTCCCTTTCCCCGCGGCGGAGTTGCAGGTACGAAGCACATCCTTAGGAGCTCTGTCCCGTCGAGGAGCTCGCTGCTGGTCAAGGAGCCACCCCGCAGCAGCCTCGCCGCGAGGAGGTTCGGGAAGGCAGAGGTGAGCGCCGTGCCTTTTATTAAACAGCATCCGCCCTTCTTCCGGATATATTGCTTTACACCAAGTGGCGTGGATGATTTTTTCATTTTTTTTTTTTTTTCCTTAAAGTAAAGAATATTTAATGTCATCGAAAAAGAAAAACGGCCCCTTAAATTATTTGTGGCATGTCCTCTGCGCGGCGGAGGAACAAAGCTCGCTCTCCCCGTGCGCCGCACCGGAGCTCGGGAGCAGCAGTGACAGTCAGGAAAGGATTTATGGGCCCAGGGGAGAGATCTGCTAGGGTCCTGTGGAACAAGATAAAATATTCCAGGGTTGTGGCTTTTTATTTTTTCTGTCCCTTGGAAGTAGCAGAGATGAAAGATGCAGACCCGTTTCCATGGATGGAGACCCCACCACGACACCTTCCCCTCGCAGCAGAAACACCTGGGTTTCTTGGGTTAACATCCAAGTTTCGTTTCCAGGATGTTCCTCCCTCTGTTCCTAAGAAGTTTCATGGCACAAACGGGAATTTCTAAAGGTTAAAAACAAGCTCTGGAAAAAGACAGCACAGCACACTGAGTTCCCTTCCTCTTGGGCCCTTGTGATTTTTGAGCAGGAGCTCGGAGGCCCATTTCTGATGACCATGACCCATGACCACATGCAGGGGGCATCCCATCCAGGTGTCACCGTGCACAACCATGATCCCAGCCTCAGGTTTTTAAAGGCCTTTTGCTGGCAGCTGCCTTGGGGCCAGGCTGAGCTCGGGCCTCTCCATCGCTGCTCACAGCTGGAGTGTGACGGAGAGGGTCGGGGTTATTTCTCCAGGACCTGCTCTCAAGGACCAAACCCATCTCAAGCTGTCATTCCCAAGATCTGCACTGAAAATGGGTACAAACCCCATGGATTTGTACCAAAGGAAGGTAACCAGTGGGTTTTTAAGGTGGAGAAGAACAACATCAAGTTGCTGAACAGCAGCACCATAATTTTAGGTCTCCCCACCACGAGACCATCTCTTCCAGACTCTGAGTTTATTCCTGCAGGTGGAGGAGGATCGGGGGGAAGCCCTGCACGCTGCCCCCCACCCACAAAGACAAAGGGCAAAACCTGCGCCCTGCCCCATGCCAGACCAGCCAGATGGGAGCCTGCGCTCATCCAGCAGCTCTGCAGCCACCTTCCCGCGGCGCTGGGACGGAGCCAAGGAGCCCGCTGAGAGCTGCAGCAGAGGGGGCGTCAGCGGGGCACATCCGCTTCGACCGAGCCCTGAAAACACCGCTACGTGGTGAGGGTCCGAGCTGGCTGATGTCCCAGCAGCTCTGCCAAAGAAACACGAGGACAGGTCGCTGCTCGGGTACAGGTCGCTGCTCGGGTACAGGTCGCTGCCGCTTCAGTGTCACCGCAGAGAAGAGTGGTGTGTGACTGCAGGCACGTCGTCTTGGGAGCAGGATCCAAGTCTCTGATCCCAAGTCCCCAAAAGGAGCAGGAGCTGCTCTCAGTAGTCAGCAAAATGTAAGTGACCACCCTGGGGGACGATCTCCGGTACAGAACACCGAGGGTTCACTCACTGCAGCAGTAATCAACACCAGCTAAAAATAATCACCCCTTCGCACATCCTGCGAGCAGGCAAGTGCCTCCAAGGTAAGGCTCTTCACCTCGAACCACAGCTTTAACAACACAGAACAAGGTATCAATCGGATTTGATTGCCAGCACCAACGCTGCTCACACCTACCCACCAAGCCACCCTGCCTCGTGCGCACCGCTACAGCCTGCGTCCAGCACAGCCTCGGCAGCGGGGGCAGAATTCAAGCACCTGCGTGACCTGGAGGAACTTTTGCCTCTCTCTCTTTTGCCATGGAAAAGGCCGGGAGCCACAGGCAGGTTTGCTGGCCGCCCTAAGTGAACGCCAGCATTTGCAGAGCATCTCTGCCCTCAGCCTGCTCCAGCTCTTTGAGCGCCTCTCCCAAGCCCACAAACCAAATCCCCCACCGAGGGACCGCTCTCTGAAAATCAGCGCGCCAGCAAACCGCACATCCCACTTCCTGGTAAGGAGATTTCAAAGGCGGCCGCAGCCCCCTTCCTGCGGCAGGGAAGTGGAACTAATGACGGGGCGGTTTCGAGGCCCCGCTGGGCCAGCTGTGCCCCCCGGGCTGCCGGCAAGGCAGGCGCAGCGCTTCGGGACTGGCCCCTGCTGCCAGGGCCGCGAGGCGCCCTGGGTGCTGCGAGAGCAGCGGTAAGAGATTTGATCTTTTTATATTCCTTTAGAAAGACGTTTACGGCAGGCTGACGGGAATTTCAATGCACGCCCAGCTCTCTTCCCACAGCATCCGCAGCTCCCAGGACCTGCGAGCAGAGGCGAGCTGTTCCTTCAGCACAGATGTAGGTCACAATGAGAAATTTGTTTCTCCAGCATCATCTGAGCTCTTTGCACTTTCACAGAGGTGTTCTGCTGTCTCGCCCCTCTTAAAACAGGGGCTAATAATAAAGCCTGGGGTTCACGCACGGCTCGTGAAGCCTTTCACAACGCTGTGCAGGTATAACTGCCTCCATGCCACAAAGGGGCCCGACCCTGCCATCTATGCAAGCATTGGGGCGGTTATTTCACGAGGCCAGTTTGCCCTAGGACATCGAGAGCTGCCAGGCTGCCGCACCAAGCAGTGAGGAACTGAACCAGAAACATTCCCCACCACTCAGCACACCTGATCCCCAAACCCTTCCCGGGGTCTCCCGATCCCCAAACCCTTCCCGGGGTCCCCTGGAGCCCAGTCCTCTCCTGTCGCCCTCCGCTGCAGCCAGTCCCCATCACGGCAGCAGTTCAGATCAAGGCTAATTGTGTTTGAATCTACAGGGCACCAATTTTCCAGCAAAGGGGTTTTAATCTAACATGCAGATCTCTTGTCTCCATTCACATCACCCCAGAGGCCCATAACATAGGTCATTTGTGCATACACAATCTCGGTAATAGGATGCACAATTTTCAAACGGCTAAATCTGCGGAGAAGGAAAAAAATGTTATTACAGGAGGAAAAAGAAAAGATTAGCTCACAGGCTGAGATCATGTTTGCCAAGTTTCCACCCAGAGAATTATTCCAGTACCGAGTTCTATGCTACCAAAATAACGGGTTTATACAGCAGGCACCGTGCCAGCTTTTTGGCTATAATTATAGTGTTTTCCTCTCTCAAGTTCCTTATTGATATCTGGATTATTTTTTTTCCAAAAAAAAAGAGGTGGAGAAGCGATTTTATACGTCCAACAAACCGCAGCAACACTTGATGCAGTCAAAACCAGGAAGTTTTAACAACCTGCCAGCCTCTGACTTCACAGGGAATGTCAGTGCCACCACGAGACTGGCGAGGAGCCCCAGGGATCCATTACCGGGGTTTGAAGATGTCCCCGCTCTTCCCTTTCAAGCAAGCGCCGGAGCCGCGTGCTTCATTCAGCTGCTGCTGCGCCACACAATATTCCTTTGAGGAGATGCTTTGCAGTGACAAAATAACTGCTGACAATGTGAATACTTGGCTTCATTTTAATTTTGTTTTACATTTTCTTTGGTATGTTTTGATCCTAAAAATCTTTGGAGCGCCTTTTTTTTTTATGGTAATAAAGCAACTATTTATACAGCACGGCGGAGCCATTTCGCTGCCTCTCCCCCCACCCCTTCCCGTTTCCCCCCCAGCCAAAGGACACGAGCTGAAGGCGCGACGCCTTCCGTGCAGCTCAACCCAGAGCAGGAGGGGAAGAGAAGCACCCTAGAAAGACTGTAAGGTCAGCAGTGACACAAAATTGGGCAATGCTTTTTTTTTTTGCCGGCCATATAAGCAAACATCGAAGAACGTGATAATGTCAACGTGGCTGTTGGGGAACCCATCCGCTTCTTGTCGGAGTTGCTGGTTCCCATCCCATCTGCATCCCAAGAAGGGCAGCTGGCAGCAGCCGGTCCCAGCCCACGATGCCCTCTTTCTCAGGGATGCAGTCGACTTCATAAATCCCCTGAATCAGGGCAATTACTATTTCTAAAAACCTCACCCTTGCATCTTTTATAATTCTGGGAAACTTCTCCAGCCACCACCACTACCGAAATTAAAATGCCACCGGCCCCGATCCCAGGAACAATTAGCCCGGCCGAGATGACTCCCGATAGTCTTTCGCATATAATAAGCAATATCCAATATACCTCGACATTGTGGGGATCTCTGTAAATGAAGTGACATCTCTTGCTGGACAAAGCCTGGAAATGTTATCCTTCGGTGATAGGAATCCTAAGGGGACGGCCGTTCTCCCCAGCTCGAAAGCTCCCTTAATTGTTGCAGTTGCTGGAAATTTTGAAACAATTTCCCCAGCCGCTAGGCCAAGTTGCGGCAAGCCCTTTGTCTGGCTGATGTGCCAACCAGAGGCACGGGGAGATAAGGAGAGCTGGGGGAATTGCACAGAGAGACTTACACGGCGGGAGCTCCCTCGCCCAGGCTCGCTCCTCCGGCTTCGCCACTACCTCTACCGCTTATTATCATCATCACACAGCCGAAGCGAGCAGCTCCTTCGCCTCCAGCGCCTCGGGTGCACTTACATGGGAAGGACTCTGAAAACAGGACCCCGCACTCAACATTTTTTCTCCTATCTCCCTTCTACCTTGGTTTTCCAGTAAAACTATACGGATTTATGCTATTTATTTCGGTATTCCAGTAGCGGAGTGGGCGTGCTGGAGGGCACCGAGCACCTCCTCGTGCACCCCTTTATTTCTCAGGAGGTGACCGCTGGGGAGCACCTGATCTCCCCAGAACAAACCGAGCCGTAACCGAAACCCGCCCTCTGGATGTAGCTCTCGGGTGTGAAGGTTGGTCTACAGTGGATTTCAAGACGGGTAACTCTTCTCCAGGAGGCTGTCACAAGCCCATTTAGTCATCCCTTGGGGGGGTTTTACACTTTAAGTGGCCCTCTCCCACCGGATCAGCCAGCAGGTCATTAGCGATGCAGCAGGGCCCCTTGGGAGGGAGCGATGTGAAACGGGGCCGCACAGCTCACAGACCTCTCTGGGGCTGGGAGAAGCCTCGTGGTCCCCCCAGACCTTTCGCTGTGCCCCAGCCGCACGCTGCTTTTTGTCACCACGGCCACACCACTCCCCGGGCACCCCAAGGGGAAGGACGCTGCTCCTCGGCACACCGACTCCTTCCGTCACTTGTGGCCGTGTGAAGTCTCCAGGGAGCTCCACCTCAAGGCCAAACCAATGAGCCAGCTCTCCTCTACTCCCCTGGCCTCCCGATGGGCTGTTCTGCACCCCACACGGCTTTTCTTTCATCCCACACAAACTTTCCTATCAGCCTTTGCGTTCCACGCCACAGACAGCAGCACCCATCTTCCTGGTGCATCTGCATTTTAAAAGTCCCCAAAACTCCCTCTACAGGAACCTGTTTTCATAATAAGCTGATTTTCCTCCTCTTTTTTAGGGTGACATCAGCAGTGGTTGCGCGAGGCTAACAGGAGCTGCCCCAACAGCCACCAGCTGTGCACGAACCAGGTCTTCCCATGCAGACCCAGGAGACGGGACCACAACGCCCATAGCTCCATCCAGGTCAGCTGAGCTAAGGCTTTTTTTGCAGCAAACTTGGCCCGTGGGTCCTAATCTGAGGCATTCCAAGGTCTCATTTGTCCCCTCCTTACTCAATAAATGACATCCTATAGCCAAGAGCCCCACTGGCTCCACCAGGACTATCCAAGCCCAGGAGCCTCCGTAGCATGCAGGCGGCTGGGGCTGCAGCCTGCGCTCTTCCTTCAACAAAACACATCAGCTCTAAACGCAACTTGCGGCTTATAAACGCCAGGAAATTCCTCCTGCCACGTGAGTGTTTCCAGAGCGCTGTGCTGAACTGCATGGGTTCAGCTTCCTTTCAGATCCACGCAGAGACAGCTTGGCAGAAACATTTACGGGTGCTGGCAGCTCCGGCCAGGGGACAAGCAAGGTTGGGACGATGACCGTGCCCAGGTAGCTTCAGCTCTGGATCCCAAATCGTTCCTCACAGAGCTTTCTATTAGTAACACTTGCATCTTGCTACCAGAAACCCAGTTACTCCGAACAACTACGAGCACATCGCCCAGGCTTTGCCGAATTCCCCTCATTCTGCAACCAGATTTGTGCTTCGTCGCCACTTTGCTTCTGTCCCCCGCGGTCCTGGGGGACGCGGCATCCTTCAAGGACGTGTCAGAGGAGCACGCTATCCCGGCATGCTCTCGCTTTGAGGCCTAGCAGCTGAATCACCCCCAGCCCTATTTTCTTTTGCGGCGTTAGATTAGCGCGAGGGCTTATGACCTGCCATCTGTCACTGCAGTCTGCTGACTGCCAGTCCCCGCTCTCGCCGCAACATTGCTGAGGAGGTGGAAGGCTTGGGGAGGGGGGGGGGAGGAGGACGGGGGAAAAACCTCTCCATCCTGCTGCCTCCTTGCTCCGGTTAAAGCCCGGGGAGGACAGTGCCGGGGAGGATCCCCCACCAGGGATTTGGTTTGTTGCGGCAGTGCCCGGCCGGGGGCTCCGCAGCGCGGCGCGGCTCTGGCGGCCCCTCGGAGGCAGCCTGCGCCCAACCTGCGGCTCCCGCATGCTGCTCGCTCACACCTGCTGAAGCTCTCCCAGCCTTGCCAGGGAGAGGCAGGCAATGTGACCATGCATCTGGCTTCCTGGCAAGGAGAGGATTGCCTCTGGAGCTGTGCCAGTGCAGTCCATCTCCTGAATATAGTGCATGAAAGAAAAAAAAAAAGCCGCTCAAGGCACAACCCCGGCTTGCAGAGCGCGAGGGGCCAGCGGGACCACGCGCCACAGCGTTTGGGAGCCCCACGGCCAGGATCCAGCCCCCGGGATTGGGGACAAAGCAGAGCAGCCGCTGCTCAGCCCCCAGGCTCGATCCCAAGTCAGCTGCTCGCGAAGCTCCTGCCCTGAGGAAAGGAGAGGGCTCTGCACTGCAGCGAGGAGTCACAAGCCAGCAGCTCGCTCTCCTTGAAGGCTGAGGGAAGGAGCGCTCCCACCTCCTGGCGCTTTGCTGGAGAAAAATAAAAAAAAAATCGCTGCATAACTTCTCCAACGTCTCCCACTGAGTCGCAGCGTAACCGTACCAGAACCCACCGGCTCCGTCCCTGCTGGAGCAGAGGGAACTTTTCCAGATCAGCTCCTTTCTGTCTTAAAGATAAGACAATGGCAGGCAATTGGGGCGAAGGCCATAGCAATCCAGCCGCGGTATCAGACTTCTCCCCACAGCGCTTCTCCTTCAACCTCCTGCTCCTAAAATGGTCCCTACTTAAATGCCCGGCCCTTTCCAGTGCCTGAAACCGACCTCCCCATTTTTCTGGTGGGACTTGTGCTCACATCATTTCCCCCAGCTGCCGGCGAGCTCCTGCTGACCTTGCAAAGCTGCAGCACACGAGGAAGAGCCAACAGGCAGGGGATGGCAGACCTGGTCTGGGACCTGTGTCCTCAGCACGACTGAGCCTCCCTGAGCACCGAGCCCCGGTGCCCGGGGAGCAGCAGCCCTCCAAATCGGCCTCCGAGCAGCTCCCCTGCCCTCAGCCACCGCTGAGGTCTGTCACCGCCAGGCTGCTCACATCCTCCCACGCCGTGTGAGAAGTCTCCAGAGATGCGTTTCTCTGGCTGAGAGAGAAGAACAGACCCAGGAACCAAAGGAAGGGAGGAAGCTGAATTCTTCTTCCAAGCTCACATCCACGGGGACTGTTTCAACAGGAGCTGATTCAGCCTCAGAGCTCAGCCAGACCCCGAGTAACTGGCATCAGAAATAGAAATCAAGGTGTGCGTAAGGGGGAGGTAAGCTGCTACCTTGCAGAAGCCTTTCTTAACTCAGAGACCCATCCACGCCCACAGGTAAGCACGAAAACACTGCCTTGCACACCGCAGTCAGACGCCGCATCCTCCCAGCCCTTTCCGAGCAGCGATCCCCCAGCAGATGGGATTGGTGACCAGGAGCCCACGGCCCCGGCGCTGCCAGCCCTGCCTTCCCCGCGGTGCCCAGGACCTCAGCGCGGAGCCGTACCCGGGGTGCTGCCTGGCACGTGTGGGCACTGGGATGTCAGCAGGCAATATTTCCAGAAACAAGGCTATCCCAGCCCCTAACTGATATCAGCAGCGAGTCCCACCCAGCCAGGGCTATCTTGCCCCTGGGCGTCCCCATCCATGCCCACTTTCAGCACACTGCCTGGATGGAGTAGGACAATTTTGGCTGCTCAGGTTCCCAAAAATCCCAGAGCAGTGACCCCCGTGCACGCCGACCATCTCGGCGCACCGCACGCAGCAACTGGGTCTGCTGCGAGCAGTCACGCTATTCCTGCAGCATCTGTGCAGCAGGGCTGACACAGCTGGAAAAGTCACAGTACACGTGTTACGTGATGTACACGCACATATTTCTGTGCAAGAAACCTCAATCAGGAGCACGACACCTTTTGTCATAAAGACAGCAGGACCCGAACATCCAGCACCGCCCCGACGCCACGCGTACGGTGTGCATGAAGTCAGCCAGGCTGCGTTATCCCCTCCGGCCACGCCGCACTCAGGGATGCTGCAGAAACACACTGAGCAAAAGAGGACAGATGAAGGGCAAGGATGTGGGCTGCAGGATTTGGCATCAAAGCAGAAGCTGTTCAACCTCAGTTTTCCTGAGATCATTTGGGCTCTCACAACCCGCGCGGTGCACGAGAGGTGCTGTGCGGAGCCGCTGCCGAACAGCGCTGGTTTGGGTGGTGTAAACCACGTCTGTGCACATGCTGGAGGACTCACTAAGGGCTTGCTGTTTCTGGACCAGCCAGCCTGTGTCAAACAGCTCCAGGAACTGCACCCAGGGACGTGGTCAGGCAAAGCTGCAGGCAGAAGACCCAGGTTTCCAGCAAGAGCCCACGTGTGGATGTGGATCACGCCAACCCTTGCACACGGGCGAGCTGGTGAGACCTTCTGGACTGCAAGCCCGGAGGGCTGAAGACCACTCGGCCACTTCTCTCCTTGAGGTCCCGCTAAGCTCTGTGGGCCCCTCGTTGCACCAAAACCCATGCCTCGGGATTTCTAGAGGATGTTCTGCAGCATGAACTGTGCACATCAAATTCTTGTGCATTAGACATGCAGAGAAGCCAAAACGTCGTTTGGAAATAAGGAAGTGTATAAGTTACTCTAGCTTGAGGGCTCTAGTAATTTATGCACTGAGAATTTATACAGGTCATGTACCTATTTACTTTGCTGTGCTCTAAAAAAATGCACAGTTACCTTAGCAACTTTAATATTGCAAGAGAGTACAGAGCTTTCTTAAAGAGACATTGTCGAGAGCGGTCAGCCTGACCGGCTGCTCCCCTGCCTTCCTGCGTACTAGATCTGCATTCACCGGCATTTTCCCCTCAGATCAAATATACTTTTTGTTATTTTAACAATGAACAACCCATCTCGGAGCTCATTGACATCAGCTAACAGTAAACAAAAATAAGCCTACCATGTGCAAGAATGAAAAAGCGCCATCAGAAATGCACAGAATTTACTCATTTCATCATCCCAGCGTGTTCTGAGAGCTTAAAATAATTTTTCAATTTGTGGAAATTGCCGAGACTCCATAAAAACATAAAGCATGCTAGTTGCACCTTGGGGGCTGCTGGATTTAAGAAAGCATTGTAGAAATCTAATCAGCAGCCTAGGCAATGAGCACCCAACCTCCCAAATTTGTTTTAGTCTCATCTCCAGGATTTTTCTCTGGACATGCTCGCGGAGTGTTTTTCCCGAAGCCAAATTGAAAGTCTCTAGAAAAGGGCTCCTGAGGAGGCAAGCTGCAGAAGCAACCGTTCAGAAGGGAGATGCCATCTCTGCCTGCTCACCTGCCTCATCCGCTGCAGCCGTTGAGAGCTGAAGAAAGCCATGATGGGGGGCACTACGGCAGGGAGGGTCTGTGCGACAAAGCAATCGGGATTTTGCTAGACCACAGTCAGAATAGCCTGAAACTGCTTCACGGGGGCTCGGCTGGAATTTTGGTCCTTATCCTCCCAGCCATACATGCAACTCATCGCAAACCACAAAGAACATGATAAAATATCATTTTTTCCCCACACTTACGTAACGACCACCCAGCTTTCATTAAAATATTAACAATTTGCCTCCCAAAGAAGTCTGATTTTGCAAACCTTGGAGAGCAGACACTAGATTTAAACAGCCTTTTTTTTTTTTTTACAGCTATAAACATGATATATTTCCTGCAGCACGCTGTGAACATAGGAGGTGCCTCTTCCGTGCACACAAAGGTTTAGCACATTGAGCTGGGGAGGAAAGCTATAAGCCCCCGTTTTCTGGGTGACTGCTTTACCCCTACGTTATCCAAAAAAAGTCAAGTTGTGGCTCTTTTTTAATCAAAGAGACAAAAAAAGGCAAGCTAGATGTTGCCTCTCCCTAGTGAATATACATGCCTCTAATCAAACCCTAGAGCAGCAGGCCCATGGGGGCCATCCATTTTGGATGGATGGTGCCTGAGCATTAGGGGCAGCACCTAACCCTAATTTCTCCACTTTCACTGCTGCCCCCTGTGCTGGGGGACACAGCTCAGCCTCAGGGCAAGATGTGGGAGCAGATCCCAGGAATCACGCCCAGGAGCTGTATGAGCAGACTCCCTCCGAAGCCACAGGGCAGGGCTGAGCAGGGAATTCATTACTTTCTCCTCTTGCCCTCGCTGTTCAACGCAGCCAAAGCTCGGTGATCCTCCTTTAATATTGCACCCAACTGTCCCCCACACCACGTGTGCAAACAGTGAGCAACAGCAGGGCAAGGAGCTGAAACCCTATTAGCATCGTCCCTTTTGCACCCCAGCCCCGTGGAAACCAACAGTGACCGCACAAAAAATAATGCAACTTTAAGGCATGGCTGTTGTAAGGAAACCTCTCCTCTCTCTGTGAGATGCTCCAGCAGAACCACACCAAGCAGTGAGGTCCCTGCCTTCAGGGCATCCTCCAGGGACAGCAGGGTCCTAAATCTGGATTTAAAATAGGATCTAAAGCAGCATCCCATTTTCTCTCCCACGGAAGCACGAGGCTTGCGCCCTCCCTTCTGGGAGGAAGGAGGCTGGGTGGGTGGCAGGGAGCTGCTCTGCTCCCATCCTCCCCGCGAGGAAGCAATCTGCCTCCCGTGCCCAGGTACCGCAGGCAGCGTGCCACTTTGCCAACGCACTGTCAGATCCGCGCCGCGTCAGAACGAGCCCTACCACATTAATTCAACTCGGTGGATTAAAAAGAAAAAAAAAAAAATAAAGGGAAGGCAGGACAAGGCGCAGCAGATGGCTGAGGACAGATACTGCAGCCCATTCTTCCTTGCTCTGCAAGAAAACAGCTTCACTCTCTGCTGTTTGTCATGCTGCTCCTAGCTTTTTTTCATCTAAAAAAAAAAAGAAATGCAGAAACTTGTGTCCAAATAGCCAAGGTTTCCATGTTTTTGTTGTCTCTACTGAAATTTTGTGCATTTCCATCCCCGTTGCAGCTCTCGAGGCCACATGGCACAATGAGGGTGCGATTGCTATGAGATAATCACACCCTTGGGGTGTTATTAAGCACAAGGCTATGCCTCGTGCCTCTCGCTCTCCAGGGATGTGATTATATCATGATAACCAAACTCCCCAGAGACACCTTATTGCAATTATGACATTTCTTTCAGGTTTATGTATGAATACATTATTCAAGGAAATTACTTTGATCACCAGAAACTTCCACTTAGTGTTCAAATACTTAAACTGGCTGGTTTACAGAGATGAAGTTCCTTCCTTACAGTGTTTGACAGGGAGAGAAACAGGGCTTTTAATCTGAGCAGAGCGGCACGAGGGCCTAATCACCAGCGCGCGGTGGTGATCTCTTATTTAGGGTGGCAGTTTCTCAAATAACCAAACTAATCCAGCTACGCAATCCACGCTTTGGCTGCTCCAGCACCTGCTGAATTAGCCCAACGAGCAATTCCTCTAAACAAAAATTTAGGATAAAAAAAAAAAAAAAGAATTGAAGTCAGAACTGTTACCTTTTAGCTTCAGGGGCACAAAGACCTGGGTGGCTCAAGGACCAGCAGCTCCTCTTAGGGACTTTATAAACTTGGCTGCACCACTTTAGCTTGAATGGCCTCACCTGTATAAGGCACCCAGCACCACAGCCACGCATCTCAGATGACCTCCAGCGTTGGTTCCCGATGCCTGGCTGAAAGGCTCCGCCGAAATTCATTAGTTAAACGTGCCCACCTGCCTCCCTCTGCCATGGACATCCCTGTAGCAGCAGGAGCTGCTCGTGCTGCTGGTTTTCTGCTCCCGTTGTGGTGCAAGCACGATCACCTCCCCAATGCCGAAGGGTTAAACGGCTGCGGGGCTGGAATTGCCTGCACAGATTAGTGGTAGGGCAAGATCAAGGTCATGCGAAAGGCCAGCACGGTGCCACAGATGGATAGTGTGAGCTGATAAAAGGTGCGGCCAGAAGGGCTCCAAAGCCCATAAGGATTCTTCAGGGAGCAACTGAATTAAAACAGAGAAGCAGAAATACCACCTGCACCCCAACAGCAACGAGTATCCCCCTGAGGCCCCGGGACTCAGCAGGAGGGTACCGTGTGTCCGTCCCCGGGTTTGTTTGCTGACCTTGGCTAAGGGTTTATGAAACACGCATCGGTTATCGATCGCTCCCCCCGCTCCTCGCCAGGGCAGAGCCAGCAGTTAACAGCACAGCTCTGGTAGCGGAGGAGCACCGAAAGCACGCACAGATGCTACAAAAAGGGGCAATGAGGTCTGTGTGCCCAGCAAGAAGCTCAGTAAATGTGCATCAAAAACTCAACGGCATCATCCCTAGGCTTTTTTTTTTTTTTTTTTTTTGTAGTTTCTGTACGTTCCCCACAGAGAGCCATCAGCCAGGGGGAACCTGAAGCTGCGTGTCCTCGTGCCCAGTGGTGCTCCTTGCCTCCTGCTCCTGACAGCCCTGCTACTACTTCTTGTACAAGGCCGCCAAAGCCACGTGTCTGTGACACCTCCCGCTGGAACAAAGGGCAGTCCCAGGGGAGCAAAGAGCATGGACCCCGATTTTCACACCCCCTTTCAAATTAAAAATTAAGGAAAAAAAAAAAAGGGTTGTGCCAGAAAAAAAAAATAATAATAATAAAAAAAGAATTGCACTATTGAGGAGCTGGTTTGATGGCTTCTGCAGATCCAGGAGGCTGCAGACCACGTACATGTGCTCTGAGGGCCACCACCTGCTTCGGAAAGCCTTGTCCTGCCGGAGACCAACGCTGCCACGCATCTACGAGCTGACTTTGTGATGCTGTCCCACCTGCAGGTGGGGAAGACCAAAGCTCCCGGTGCCTGTGAGACCTCCTGATAGCTGCTGCGATTCTCCCGCGCCCCCCGCAGCCTTCCCAGCGCTTCCCAGAGCCCAGTGCGCTCGCACCTCGCGCTCCGAATTCGAGAAGCAAGAGGAAGCGTCAGAAAATCTGTTACTCAGGTGATGCCTCGCTTACAACAGCCACGGGAACGTTTCTGCCACGAAAGCCAAATATATATATAAGGTGCTAAAGATAATGACAGTGTGCATTACCAGCCTCTCACCGCCGTACGGTTATTGGGGTACAGCTGAAGCTCTGGCGGACTTCGTGCGTCCTGCATCCCTTCCTAGCAGCAAGGGTGACTCCAGACAGGGGCAGCTTATCGCCCGCAGTTCACCGAGCTAATTGAAATGAGCTTAAAACCAGCTCAAACGACCCAATTCCTGCGCACGCGACTTTGTTTCCGTCTCTTCGGCGACGTGAGAGGTGGTGCGCAGAATTGCGCCGTGGCAGAAGGCATCAAACGTGTGCCGGGAGGGACAGACTGATGGGCACGGCTGAGAAGTGCGCTTCCTCGATAAACAGCCCCGCTACCTGAGAACACTGAGCGGTGATGCCAGCTAACAAAAATATGAGCGCGAAGGGGAAGGATTCTGACCCTTACTGTGGGCTGGGGTTTACATTTCCCCCCGCTGCTCTCTCAGCCCTTTTTCAAACCCCGTTTCGCTTTGTGTTGTGGGTTTGAGCAGAAACTCCACAATTAATGGGTTATCAAGGAAATCGCCTCTCGCTTGTCCTGTAATGACAAAACTCGCGTGCACGTGGGCAGCCGGGGGGGGCTGGGGGCGCGGGGGCCCGCTCGTGGAGGGCAGCCAGGGGGGCTCCTGCCTGCCCCTGCCTCCGTCCCCCGGCTGCCCGCCAGCGCGGCTGCTGCCTCCCTCCTCGGCACAAACAGGAGAGACAACCTGCGTACAGCCAGTGATCCCTTGGACAATTAGCAAGAGAAATAATTACATTTTTTTAAAGGCGCCCTTAATGAATCCGGTCCTCTGTTTATAATGAATATATCGATCAAGGGAACATCCTCCATCAATGCCTCTCTCCAAGCGAGATAGCTCTCCTCGTGGTGGCAAATAAATGCACTTGCTTTGGTGTACTTGGTTCTCGTAAGGACAATTACGCAAGGACAGCATCGATGCTGCCAGAAAATGAAATCAAGAGAGAGAAGTCAGTGGTTGCCAGAGCCTGTACCTTCTGAAATCGGATTCTCCCCCAAAGACACGGCTCCAGCCCGGCGATATTTGCAGAGGTGACACGACTCACAGCCTGTCCCCGCGTCGGAAAACTCATCGAGGGCAGGAGAAGCCAAAAAAATAAAAATTAAAAAAATAAAAAAGGAGGAGAAAGAAAGAAATCAAACGCTCAGATAGTTAAGGCCGGGCTTTTTTAAAATAAATGCACAATGAAAGGTTATGCTGTCATTAAAGGGATAGCCAACACTTCCCAGAGCAGTTAGCACAGCGCTGCAGCAGGCACTTTGCATTTGCAGCTAATCTGCCAGTGATTAAACGAGCTGTTATTGAGCATTTGCCCTGTTGAACTAGGTTTTTCTCATCCTTATTAATCATTCATTTTACACTACAGTAGCCTCCTGTCTTTAAGCAAAACATCTTTTTTTCTTTTCTTTTCCTTTCTTTTTTTTTTTTTTTCAATAGGCAAATTTTTTATTTTATTTTTTTTTCCTCCGGTGATGTCCTTTACGTTCACAAGAGCAGACCGCTGAAGGAAAGCGAGAACAAAACCTGGGAGAGCTCTAAAGAGCGTGGGGAAGCAAATTCTTTCTGCACTAAAACTTTGGGAGTTAAAAGTAGAGGACATGGCTGGAGCCACTAAGCTCTGGTGTAAACACGGCCATTTAAGAGGATTTGCATACCATTTATTAACCTTCCAGAAGAACTACACGGACCCCAGGCAGGGAAAACAACTGTGTACACATGTTCGTTTCGTTCTTGTTATCGAAATATAGCTTCTGCCAGCCACCCCCGAGCATCTTCCGTGGGCAGATAACGGAGGGAGAGGGAAAGGGGTGGTGGATGCCCCCAGCCCTCTTGGGTTTTGTGAGACCTGGGATTTTTTTGGCACGGTTTCCAGCAGCCAGGGGCTGCCCCTGGCTGGTGCCTGAGGAGCAGCAGCCGAGGTGAGCCCGGGAGGGATCACAAAATCCTAACTGGGGATTTTACCCCATGTCCCCGCCACCGATGCCTCAGTTCTGTCATCAGCATCACCTCCTCTCCTCCACCGCTGCTCCCAGGCCGCCAGTGGCCACACGTGCAAGGTGTCTCGCTTCCTTTTCACTGCTAGCAATGGGTATTTGCTACATAAATTTCAAGGTGCTTAATAAAAAATTCTCAATAGTGAATTTTACAACTGTCTGGAGAGGAAATCCTCTGTACTGCTACGTTATGGAGACCATGGGTGGGCAATGTCCTGGGACCCAGGAGCTGCAGCTTCTCCTCCCCACCCTACCCCAGATTTGTACAGCTCCTGAGTCCCTCCGACCACATTTTCATTGCTAGCAGAAACTTGGCTGGAACCTTGATCCTACAGCCTAGGGGGTTTGGGTACCTTTGCTGGCTCGTACCCCAACAGCAGCTTGAGCCCTGGCTGTCCCTGTCCCCTTAGCCAGCGTCCTGGGGTACCAGGGCTGCGTGAGGAGGGCTGAAAGCTCCCCCGAGGTATCAGAAAGGCACAGGTTTCACCCCAGAAGCGCTCCGCAGCCCCGCCAGCACCAGCAGACGTGTCAGGTTTGCTGGCTCCCAGCAGGGAATAACCCACAAGGAACATCCCCAAACCACCGCCCCAGCTGGGGGGCTTGCGGGGCTAGAGGGGGGCAGCAGAAGGTGCTGCTGTGGGTGCAAGTCCAGCTCAGTGCCCGGTTCTGGGGGGGTCAGTTAGGGTAGGTGAGGCTTCCAGGCTGAAAAATGGGGAGAAACACAGCGATTCCTACAAAGCGATGTTTCGGGTGATGCCCGAGCAGGATTTCGCTAACACACGTATCTCGCATCGCACGCATGCACACACGCACGCACACGCTCACTTTGAAGTCTGATACAAGGACTCTATCAGCTTAAAAAACAAACAGAAAGCAAAGCTTGTTAGAAGGGATTTTTCTCCCCCTAATTTCCTCTGGGTTTTCTTTTTTTTTTTCCCACTTTAAACACACGTTTCCTTCACGTTCCGTAAGGAAATTACACTCCGGTTTAGAAGCTGGATTAACTAATACATTTTTACTTCCATAGAGCAGCACGTTGTAGCGTTTATTTTTCAAGCATTGCATTGGAGCAACTTTAAAATAAAGCTCTATAAATGATTTTTTACCGGTTTTGCCTAAATTACGGAATATACAGCATTGCCGTTGGGTTTTATGAAACCCTTTTCTGTACATTTATTCTTTGGTTTATAATTTGTCGTGATGGTAACTCCTTTAAACACTTAATGTAAAAAAAATCCCCCTTCGTAATAGCGGCGCTGACGCTGAAAATCCAGCAAGACCTTCCAAACACCGAGGTGAACATGCAACCGAGGAAGAAAACCTGACATCCAATATGTTAGAGAGTTGTAGGAAAAGTGTAATTAATGCGAGACATAAAACAAGAGAGTGAGTCTGAAACCTCTCCCAGCGATCCCATACTTCACAGCGTAGTACCAACGCAGCTCCGGCGCTTATTTTTAGCCTGGCACACGCGGGTATATTGTTACCCAGCCTGCCGCTAGAAGTCATGTTAAATATCTTCCCGAACAATCGCACAAGATGCTGTATTCAAGAAGAGGCGCAGAAGTCGTCTTTATCTCTCCTCCTCCACGAGAACATTTGACCTCCCCGATTTGGGTTCGTTCGACAAGGATTTGCTGGCTACTTAGAGATCTGCATCTCGTGTAGGGCGATTATAATAAAAGCCCCCACCAGAAGCCCTGCACAGAACAGCATTCTCTGTACCTACGGAAAGGTGACATTTTCCAAGCTGTTACCTGGAGAGCAAAGGACAAATGGAAAAGATCAGTCACATAAAGGCAGCTTTATCATAACATCCCGTGGCAATTTGGGAGTTCTTTGAAGGCCAGATGCTTCTGCTCCATATCTAGATTTCCCACAATGAGGGACTCGATGGAAGCACAAAACATACCTGCGTAGCGAAGTGAAAAATCCCAGCTACGCTACAATTTAAAGTCATTTTCTAGTTGGAGTTGGTCAATTTTTGCAGCGTGTGTCACGTTTTTCCGTGGTGTGCCAGGGAGAGACAGCAAAATACGGCCAGGGAAGTTGAACAAAACTCTACGGGCAGATCGGAGCCGTTGAACTGCCCAGCTGGACGTGAGCTGAGGCTAAGGACTGAGGCTGAGCCTGAATTTCCTCGAAGCACAGGAATTGTCTGGCAGGATCCCACCTCACCCATGACTACAAACACAAGAAGCCCTCGGACAGATCTTTCAACCCAACCTGTGCATAGGGAAAGCTTTTTTCCTGACAATGCTTGGCTCTACTGCAATATATTGGGCATTTCTCTGGGTGCTGTTGAGTGTGCAGGCCTCCCCAGGTGTGAATTTCACTGCAGCACCAACCTGCTCCAAAGCACCAGGCACCGAAGGGAACACTCAGGCAGGGCTTTGCTCCTGCTGCTGCCTTCCCCGGAGCAGAGGTGGGCCAGGGAGGGATGAAGGAGCCCGGAGGACTTGGCCTTTCTTAGGCCAAAATCATGCTAGACTGTCTGCGGGAGCCGGGGAAGGAGATGGGCTTTAGGGGAATGTGAACTGACCCCACTGGACCTGCTGCCGACCCGGCCTGATGGAAATAAGAGGAAAATCACTGCCCTCCGCTTTTAATTCCCGAAGGAAACGGAGCCTTTGCACGCCCCACTTCCCCCTCGCTTGCCCAAAAGGGAACAAAAGCAAATAAGAAAGGCGGCGGATGCCATCTGCAGAGTCTAACCAATGTGCATACCTACCTGGGCTTGCTCTGCTAAATCATCTCCAAACACAGGCTGGTTTTTATTTAGTTATTTATTTGGGGGAAAAAAAAATCGATTCTTCTATGATTTACGGTAGGGTTAAGGCAAACGTGAAGCCCATGTTAAGGCTGTTCATCTCATGATAAGGCAGCAAAAAGGTCAACAAATTACTCTCTCCCTAATGGTTCATTTGAACCAATGAAAACAGGATATTTTATCCTCCCGGGTCAGGCCTGCTTAGAAATCCTACGTCCCCTTCCCCCTTCCCTTCGCAGCCTCCCCCCATTCCTCCTCCCTCTCTCCCACTCCCATCCCCTTTCTTTTAACTCTCCATCTCTGATCCTCCAAGGTGACCTTTTCTCCCAGTCCTAATACCAAATTTTCTGGCTGAGTGAAGCCAAGTGTTGCTGCCGCCCTGGCCGAGAGCCCCTCCTCGGTGGCCCGAAGGGGCAGGGACGGCAGCGGGGCCGGGACGTGCCAGGACCAAGGGGCAGGGATGGCAGCGGGGCTGGGATGTGCCAGGACCAAGGGGCAGGGATAGCAGCAGGGTTGGGATGCGCCACTCGCTGATGCAGCCGTGCTAGGTGGGAAGGCACCAAAAAAAAAAAAATCAGAACCAGAAAAACAGAAGGGGCACAGCCCCACAATTCCTGCCCTGCTAGGAGAGCTTTATTTGGCAGTCCGAGCCTCATCAGTTACCCACGTGCAGCGGCTGAGCTGGGGCTCGGCTGCTTTGGGCAGAGCTGCCCGCCGCCCGTTCGGCGTAGCTCCCGCATCTAATTGTTATCCCTGCCGCTGATTGAAGGGCGAAGTGGAGGGATGGGAAGTTCAGCCGGGTGACATGATGCGGTTTTAATGAGTCGCTCTTTTTCTTTTCCTTTTCTTTTTCCATTTCCCCCACCCCCACCCCAGCCTGGCTGTTTTAATATGGAAATATAGCAAATGCTAACAAAATCAGGAGCCGAGGGTGAGCGCAAACCTCTGGGAGCCCGTCAGCAGTCGCAGGGCAGCAATAACACTACAGAAGCAATTAGTTCCTTAAGTTCTTTAATACAGGGCCTTTGCTGGGGGGGGGGGTGGGTGGACACTGGATTAAGCCCCGCTTCATTTGCCTATTTATTCAGCTGTCAGGAAGCTGGAAGGGTTAAGTCATCCGGTGGAGAAGAAAAAGGCTCCGCGCAGCAGAGCCCCCGCGCCCCGATACGCAGCCGGCGGCCCCGGTCCCGTCACTGCAGACCGTGCCCCCATGCCCCGAACGGTTCCGATGCATTTTTGGCAGCAGCTGCAGCGTGCCGTGGGCCGGGCGTGCCGCAGGACCTGACTCAGCAGATGCCCGGTGTCGGAGCAGCTCCGGCGCTGGAAGCCGACCCCCTGTCTCTAAATAACGGAGGGATCAAGCTCCGCACTTGGGCAGGGTTTTTATTTGTTCCCTTGGCGGCTTTGCCCTCCTTGCAGCCGCGCGGGCGTCCCACTCGGGCACCCCAGCGCTACGAAGAGCCGCTGCTGCCCCACGGACCGCAGCCTGCGCGTTCAGTGCTCCACCACAGCTAGATTTACAAAGTTAACTCTGCGAGCGAGGCTGTTTTGCTTTGTGTGCCTCCACGTACACACTGTGCATCAATCGCGCCCGAAGCAGGAAGGGATGTAATTACAGGATCATGTTTGTGCTGCATGACCGGCTTATTCCTAATATCGGTCACTAATTTGGGCTCCCTTTCGGCTGAACCATCCCTTGGTGCTGTGTGCTGTCACGTCTGGCAGCCTATATCCAACCCAAGAGCGTTTGCTCTTTCTCTCTGCACGATTTGAGGACAAATCTGAGGGAATCTGGATTCATGCACTAAGAAACGTGTTTGTTTTTGGTGTTCCAGGTTGTGGTTTTTTTTTTTCCCCTTTAAGGATAAAAACTGTAACGTATTCAAAATGGGGTTAGACAAATAGATCACATACAATCATTCACTTACGGAGAAGGAATGCCAGTGCAGACAGAGTACGATAGCTCAAAACACAGAGATAGCATGTAATGCAATTTTGTTACAGCATGTCATTGAGTTTTGTTAATATAATAACCTGAAATAAAGTATTAAGACAGATTGACATGCCTTGGTAGCACAGCTGAGGATTCAGATATTTAAATATAACGTGTTCTAGCTTGTTCCCATTGAAATCAGTGGAAGTTCTCCTTCACAGCTGATTTCAGGGGGAAAAATGGATCCAGCTTATGCAGAATAACAGGAGGGGGAATGGGCAACTTCAGCTGAGTTTTCAAATGTTGATTTCTTAGCTCAAATCAGCTCTAATTTCTGTTTGTTTATTTTTTTTGCTCGAGAAAAATAGTAAGCTATTTTCTTCAACATCCACAAATAAAATAGAAATCATCCCAGTGAAAGGAAGGAGAGAGGGAAGAGAGTGCAAAGCCTTTTTCACGTGCATCTTCCTTTCAGGCTTTCATGCTGTGAAACTTCCTGAGCCACTGCTCTCTGTTTGCCCCTCGATCTACCCCAAGGAAAGGACCACCTGCTGCTGGAGCCTCGGGATCCTTTGAGCCTGCCCACAATTTACAGGAAAAACTTCAAACCATTTTAGATCTCCGAGTGTGAAAACATAAATATAGAGAAAACGCCGCAGCCTCCTGCTCACTTTCTGCGCGGTCCCATTTGTGCTCCCCGCGCCTGGCTTTCGCCGGAGGATCACAGACAGGTGCTCACTCTTTTAGCTGCTGCTAACGTCATTCCTAATTTTTCCAGGGCTGTGCAGCTTCACACAATTTGGGTCCGGGCATTCATCCTCCGAACCGCCTTCAAAAGCGAGGCAGAGAGGCGCTGGCTCACGTCGCCACCGAGGCAGCAGCGACACCCCGGCTGATCCCAGGGGGAGGAGGCTCCAGCCCGCACCTCGGAGAGCTGAGGGCCTCACCACATCACGAGCCTGCTTCAAATTGTTCGCGCCGAGGACCTTTGCGATTCCCCCTCCCCAGTCCCGCGTCCTCTGATTGGCTTTAAATATTGGGAAAGTTTGGGGAAATAAAAAACTTCTGCTACTAAGAATCCTACAAACACGTTTAAAGGCAATGCAGACTTCCATAGTGAAAGCATCCCGCTGAAATGTTTCCTCAGATTAAAAGCCGATTTTTCAAAAATATAGCTACAAAGGCAGACTGGAGAGGTTTGCTAGAAATAAGCAGGAAACGCCTCGTTTTTCATTCAAGCAAAACCGAATCAGATAGATTAATGCAGGGCTAGGAAAATCATCGGGAAGGCTCCTGTCATTTCCAATGGGATCTTTGAAGGCAAAGAAAATGGCAGTCCCCAGACCTCCCAAAACAACCCACAGAAATTCTTTCCTTGCTGCCCTGAAAGGGGAAAACACGCCCCAAAATGCTGCAGCATCATCCGGGCAAGGGCGAGAGCAAACCACCCAGCTACCGCCCATCTCCCGACTACAAATTCTGCCTACTTCCCCCCGAATTATTTCCGTATTTCATCCACGAGGTTCCTGCGGCTCGTTTAGCCCTCGTGGTTGGTGGTTTTTTTTTTTTTGTTGTTTCCAATTGCATTTTTTCAATTGCACTTGACCAAAAACGAGAACCCCCTCAGCCGCTGCGACCGTCCTGCAGCGCAGCGCTGCTCGCGGCGCTCCCGGCTCCTCTTTTGTGGCGAACAAAGGGTCCCCGGCGGCAGACGGAGCGGCCCAGCCCCAGCCCCGGCGTGCAGCGAAGGGAGAGGTCTCGTAGGGCCCGACCCCACCGAAGGCACAGCTTGAGGCTTTGGGCAAAGCAAGGCTGAGTGCTCGGCTCTGGACGCCATGTTCGTTTTCTGCTTTCGCCGTGAGCTCAGCCTCGCCGGGGCCGGACTCAGCGCCACGCCACGGGGAGAAGCCTGGGAATACAAATCGGAGGGCGAATCGCTTCCCGGCGTTATTTCGCTGTAAATTGAAGCGGCCCCGGCGTTGTGAAGCTCTCTCGTTTATTTTAAAAGGATAAGAGATTTGTCCTCCCCAGAAGTCGCTCGGAGCGGGGCCGAGAGCAGCCAGCTCTGAGCTGCTGCTTCCCTCCCAGCACAAGTCGGTGCTGTGGCGGCCAATTTACGGCAGTCGTAGGGCAGTGCTCTTCCAAAGCAGCCCGAACTTCTTCTCTATCGCAAGAAGCCATCCTGCATGTCTTTGTCAGACCCAATTCCTGCTGCTGATGGGCTGTCCGCACCTTTAAACCTAAACCTGGGTTTAGGGTCAGTCTGGAGGGCTCTCCCGCTGTTCCTTGTGACGCCAAACATAAAGGGGCGTTTGTAGGAATTCAGGCCACTGGGGCAAACCTGGGGTCAACCCCCAGTCAGAGTTGTCCCCGTTGAGGATTATTCTGAGACACCAGAGACACCTAAGATTAACCTCCCTGCTCCTAGGGATGGGAAATCAGAACTGACCCGAGGACAAAGGGAAGGCGAGCTGGTTGCTCATGCTCCTGGCTGGCAGCCCCATCTCCTCACCACCACCCGAGCTCTACATCTTTGCAGGGTATGCAACCGGCATATGGGATTTTTAAAAGCAATTTTGTAAAGATGGGCTTCTATTTCTGTTCATGCCATAGCTTTTAATCCTGAGGCAGAAACAACCAATGCCTGAGTTTTGCATGCATGCATATGCATTACCTGGAAAAGGCAGGCGAATGTCACTTTTGGGTTCCTACCAAAATCTTTCCTTAGCTGAGTTTTTCTCAAGAACTGGAGAACAGACAGAAGCAGAGCCCTTAAAATATGTTTTCGGGATTTAAAATGCAAAGTGCAGCCTTCCTCCCTTCCCCGTGTATGCTCAGGGTGAAACTCAGTGCTCTCGGCAGCTCGCAGGTCGGCGCAGGGTGGAGCACGAAGTGGGCGAGATGGACAAAACACCGCAGGGGTGAACACTGAACCTGGGCACAAGCCCTTTGTCGGATAAAAGACGTGCTCAGAGCATGCCTTTTGCTGGAGCAAAATAAAAGGAGGGGCAGGGGATGATGTTAACCGGCCTGCGACCATCTCAGCGCATGGGCTCGGACCTACGCCGTACAGGGAGGCTCCAGCCCCCAGCCGGTGCTGGACACTGACCGCACCGAGGGGATTTCGAGCTCTACCTTCAGAGCTGGTGCTGGGCTCTCTGTGTGATATCTCTGTTATTTCCTTTGTGTGCAACCAGCCCTTTGCTCGGGCTGCGCAGAGGGTGCGAGGCGTGTGAATAGAGCCACGTACATACCAAATCCCCGTGCATCCCACACCCCCCTGCACTCCCAGCACCTCCACCTTCCCGAGGACGCCCAGCGGTTAGCCGGGGCTGTTGGACGCTGCTCTGCGTGACTTCGGAATCCAGCCTGGACCGCGGCCGTCTGATTCACTTGTTTACTGCCCGCTCCAACAGGGAGCGGCCCTAAAATCTGTTAAAACTGTAAACAGCACTCACTCGATGGACTGAAAAGATGGATGTTTGCTCATATGTGTTCTTTTAGATTTTTATTGGCCTAACCCGCTTTTCATTAACTCGAGAGCTCTGCTGTTTATTTTAATATTCCAAGCATTTATGACCTTGGAGCTATATCATCAGATCCCTTATATGTACGTGTTCTAGGACATCAACAGTTTGTTTTCATTTCCCTGTTGCTGGCTTTTAAAACTACTGGACCGGGTCACACAAATTTCTGCTGAGGAATTTAGAAAAATCTTCCAAGCCTGACCTTTCCTGGGCGCAGACGTCTCACCGGGTCTGTATATTTAAGCACAGAAACGAGGTTTGTTGAAACCACACGCAATAAAGTAACGCTCTCCCCCTTTTTTAAACAAAGGAGTAGCTGGCGAAACGTTGCTGGCTCTGTTCTTGTGGCTTCACGGTTCCCTTCCACAGGCTTTCAGCCCACCTGTACTAAACTCCGGTGCGTGGCCAAAGTTTGTCCTTTGGGCACAGAGGGGAGAGAGAAAGAAAATATAAAGAAATAAATAAGCTCACCTCTGTGTGATCGAACTTTTATTTTCCTTTGCTATTTACCTTGCCTCCAATCAATCACCTGTTGCTTGACCTTTTAGGAGTCTGTGTCATCGATGTGGAAGAAGGCATCAGCCGCACGGATACCTGGCCCTCCACCACCTGTGTCCTGCTCAGGACCTTCTGGTTTTGCCCTGCAGATTTCCAGGGTATCTACATTTACTTATGGGGTTTTGGATCTCGTCCCCGGGTGTGCCGTAACTACAGAAGGAGCTGAATTTCCCTGAGGTCAGGGAAGCGATTGCTGCTGTTTTACCTGGCCACCGTGTTGGGCTGAGAGCGAGTGGGTGAGTGACGGCCACGGCCAGCCCTGCACCACTCAGGATTTGGCTCTGCCGATGCACAAGCAAGCGACCATACACGCCGAGAGCAACAGGGGCTGATGGAAAGAAGTCCGGGAATGAAACCAGGCAATAAAATCATGAACTTTGTGCTGGCCTGCTACTGTCGGGTGATGGTAAAGGAGCAAACTGAAGAGGCCCCGAATTCAGCTCAGCTCCCTTCTTCCTCAGAGGGGCAGCAGGGACGCGCAGGGGTGCAGAGCTCTGGCTTCCTCAGCTACATCTGACCCTGAGGCACAGAAGACAGCCACCAGACCTCCAGCACCTTTGGTTTTATTCGCACAGCCTTCATCCTCTGCTCTTTATCCGAGGGGCAGAAATCCCCCGGGCATTGGCTGTGACTCCGTGCAGGAAGGGCCTCCGCTGCTGCCAGCCTCGGGAACTCCTTGTGCCACGGTGAAACCGTGGCTGTTCCCCGGGGGGGAGCCAGGGAGGGACGGGTGAGCGGGGAGATGCTCTCAGCCAGGGCTGGGCTCAGCTGCTTCCAAAGCGGAAGGTGCTGAGCCACGGGGGGGGTGCCTGGGCAGAGTGACCCCCGTGGAGGTGACGGGGTGGGTCACGGCAGCACGAGGAGCATTCGGCAATGCCTAAATTCTTGCAGCATGAGGGCAATGATCCTTTTTCCAAAAAGCAGCGTCCCCCACAAAGCAGCTTCGCGAATGGGTGCCCAGTCCCCAACAGGAGGCGACGCCAGGCTTGGAAAAGCCCAGAGCAGAGGACGGGAAGGCAAACAATGAACCTCAGCGCCGATTCACGGGAACAAGAGCCTGCAGAAGGAGCACTCAACAAATTTCTCCGAGCTTTTAGAGCATCTTAAGAGCAGATCACTGTATCACTTGCTTTATGAGTCTGTGGAGGATCTGGCTGGGTAAGAAATGCACATATTTAACTTTATGGGTAGCTAAACCTAACATTTAGTTCCCAGCTATGTACATATTTAGTTCGTTGCATTATAAAGCATATTTCTGCCATATGGGGCATTCTGGCTGACCAAACGGGAATGAGTTTCTTAATTATTTAATTACTATAGCACGCTGACACCTATTATTAATGCTATGAATAATAAACGATAAATCTAAAACCATAACCCCCCAAAAGCAAGTCAGACATGCACGGGAAGGAAAAAAAAGGGATATAAAAACCTATGTGTCCCTAGTACGGATGATACCGTGGCGCAGCAGGAGACAGAAAAGTGGAAATGCGGGGGAAATAGCACATGGCCCATGCCTTGCGCTGAGTCTATGCAAACACGCACCGTATGAAACAGTCTCTGTCCTGAGGAGCAGGACAGGGACTTACCCTGAGCGAGAAAATGCCTTTGCCATGCCCGTCTCTACCTCCTGTGTCTTACGGAGTAGAGCATCGTTGGGAGAAGAAATAGCCAAGACAGTGGGTGTTAAGGTCTCTGGGTGGATTTTCACCTCCATGCCCCCGAGAACTGCTTGCTCCCGGGGGGGATTTGCCAAGGGAGGGCTGGGACTGCCAGGGGACAGGAAAGGACGAGCAGAGATTGGGGCAATGGAAAGAGAACGCAGGGAGGGAATGAAGCAGGGCGAGGCCTCTGCTCATCCTCCTCGGAGGGAGAAGGGAGCGGTGCTTTGGGAAGCCTGGCAGGGCCGTGGATGTCCCCGGGTGCCTTGGCAGAGGCTTTGGGGCAACGGGAGGAGGGAAGGGGTGAGGCTGCACGCTGGTGCAAACGAACCCAGCAACAGAAAAGCCTTGAGACGAGTCGTTGAAAAGGAAATTAGACGGTCTGCTTGCCCTTCTCCTGAGAGCTGGGCAAATGCTCCCTGCTCCATGCCCGGCGCCGTCATTTACCGCATCGACACCAAGGGGCCTGGGGACAGAAGGGTGCACGGAGGCACCACGCTGAACCATGAGCAGTAACAGCACCGCCCAAACACCCAATGCCACGTGAAGGAGCCTTGGTTTGCTCCAAGGTCACCGGTACCTGGCACGGAGGTGGGAGGCACAGACCCCATCGCGCTCCCCGTCCTCTGAGATGTGCTTTAATGTGCTGCCTACATTTATGCCGAGCCCTTCAAGTGCAAACCAAATGCAGAAACTCCAGAGATTTGCTGCGCTACTGAAAAAAAAAATCTTTACTAAATAATTAGCACGAAGCATCCACTTCTGTGTGCAAGTTTTGCCAGTTTTACAAATTAGTAACAGATCTTGAGCGGTAGGTTCAGGGCACCAGGTTTACAGAACGTCCTCAAATGACCAACAAAATACCTTCTTTTATTTAATTCTGGTGTGTCAGTGATGACACGAGGAGAAAGAAGAAATTAATCTTACGGGGACGGTGTAGACAGAGTGTGCCCGTTTGTTCGTGGAAGAACTGGAAGGAGAAGGAGAAGGGAAGGGAACGCTGCTGCACATTAATTGCACCAGAAATGCAAAATGGCTGCAAATAGAGGAACGGCATTTAGAGAGCTGTCGAGTTTTCAAAAGATCAAAGGCAGAGGTAGAAAAATAATCCATCGGACGTGTCTAATTGCAAAGCGAGTGTTGCACGAAATCAGCTCGTGCCGTTTCACTCGCTTCCTGCCTCCCTGGCGCTGCGTCCCGGGGGAAGGCCGCGGTGGGCTCTGCGCCGCTCCCCGCGCCACGCTGCCTGTCCTGCGGACGTGCGTGGCTCGGGGGAAGGACAAACGTGGAGAGCCTTCTGAGGAGAGGGCTTGGAGCAGGTCACCGGGCCACGGGCTGCCACGCTGGGGACACGGCAGCTGGCTGGCACTCGGGGCTCACCCGGAGGAAAAAGCCGCTGGGGTGCCAGCGCCCTCGTGCCTCTGTATGGGTGGCGGGGAGAAGCTGGGTCCCCTCGAGACCTCACCCTCTGCCACTTCCCCTCCTCCTGTCCCCAGATGCCCGGGGGCGGGTGGGCTCTGCGGTGCCTCCGTCCCAGGCTGCAGCCCTTCTCCATCCACAGGCCGCAGCCGCCAAGTGCCGGGGAGCGGTGGCAGTGACCGCCAGCTGGAGGGGAGCTTTGCAAGCCGGGGACAGGACAGGAGGGGATGGGACAGGCAGAGGGGGCTCTCAGGGAGCGGGGGGGGGGCCCTCGCCCTCTATTTTGGCAGACTGGCCGTGCCCTGAGTCAGGGAGAACCAGGCGGTGGGAGCGGGTGGGGGGATCCCCCTTGAGCCCCGAGGCAGCAGGAAGGGATGGGGGCAGCCCCAGGGAGGCAAGGGGAGCCCCAGGGGTGGGAGACCCCATCGGACCCCCCAGTCCTGATGTTCTCGAGTGGTAAAAGGGGGAGAAAATGCCTTCGCCTCCTGGCTGTGGGTCCCCGTAAGGGTCCCGGGGGGGTTCCCGTGCCCGCTGCCCGCTCACCTCGGCGTGGGCACGGGGCTGGGGCAGGAGGCTCCAAAGAGCAATTTCACAACCGCGCATTAAAACCAGGCTGGGCGGAATTGCATTTCCCCGTCCCTTTAATCCAATAAGTCAGAACTTCTTAACTGATTAATTACAAAATTAATGAGGAAAATGGCAGGGTTTCAGGGAGGCGGGATGGTAAGGGATTTTTTTTTTTTTTTATGTTGTGCTCTTTAAAAAGACTGATGGAAATAAAGTTACCTCAAAGCATCGGGTGCTTTGATGCCTACAACAGCAATTCAGTTATTGCATTAGCAGATTTCCTCTTTATTTTTAACTAGACGTTGTTGAGTATCCTCTTGTTTTGTCTCAGCTAGGAATATTTGGGGTTGCGTTTTTCGTTATACCGATTCTCCCCGTGCAAGGGATTATTTTGCGTTATTCCCCCGCCTTAAATGTCGGTGTTAAAGCGAGCTATCAGCACGTTTCAGGGGGCGAGCAGGACCGACAGAACCCTGCAACCGCAGCTCACGCGGCGTTACCCCAGCAGCCTCGTGTGCACGAACACGCTCTCCCCTCTAGAAACCACCGCACCAAACTTCGTGCAGTAAGGCTCCGAGATTGAAAGCGCTACCAGAATCCCAAAAGGACGGGACTGATGCTCTGGGGTAGCCTGCCGGAGCCGTGCCGAAGCGTCGGTGCGACGCACGCCGAGCGCACGCATCCCCCCCCCGCAAAACTCCGCTGCGGAAAGCAAGGATCCGATGCTGCAGCAGCAAAGACGCAGCAGCTTCCCCCTCCCGTAGTGAGTTCCGAGGTGCCTTCGTTTCGGCTGACTGTCGCGTTTGGCACAGAGGAGTCGAGGGCAGGGATGTCTGCCCGAGTGCTGTTTGCGGGTGCCTGCGCTCGGGCTCTCCCCGCTGAAGCCGCAGCGCGGGGGGCTCGCCAAGGATGCTGCGGCGCAGCGGCTGCGGCAGCAGCTCGGAGCGGTGCCTGGACCCGGCACGGATGCTGCCTGGCTGTTTACACGCTGCCGAAATTGTTTGGAAAGCCTCCTTTAAGCAAACAGGCTCCTTCCCCTATTAGAGAGCAATATTTTTAGGGCAAATATTTAAGGAGAGGTGAAACTCGCGGGGTGAGGGGAGGAGGGAAACCTTTTTTTCCTTCTCAAAGCACTCCTGGTAAATAAAGGAAGAGGGAAAGGGGACG
This sequence comes from Anser cygnoides, assembly GCF_040182565.1. Lineage (NCBI taxonomy): Eukaryota > Metazoa > Chordata > Aves > Anseriformes > Anatidae > Anser > Anser cygnoides. Next base: position 2,757,079 of record NC_089888.1, on the reverse strand, counting down.
GCAGTGACAGCCAGCACGCAAAAACGCGTGCTTGTCCCTTCAGCGGTGGCTTGGTGAGCGGAGCGCCTGCAGGAGGCAGGCGGGAAGGTGCCTTTTGCCTTCACTGGGACCTTCCTTAGAGAGACAGGCTGATTTTTTAAAGGATGGTGGTAAACGCATGATGACAACACTTTTTTTTTTTCCCCTTTCCTTAGAGCAAAACAATCTCCCCGAAGCACCCACACGGCCGATTGCTTTCCTAGGGAAGGCTGGGGATAAGCACACTCCCTAATAGCGAAAATTTAAGCGATTCTGTGCATTTTTTTCCATGAAAAGGGACTTGCTATGGTATACCTGGTGGCACTGCCCAATGCTATGCTGTCCTCCCAGCAAGGACAGGACTGCTTACATGTGCTGAAGTTACAAACCTTGGGGGGGGGGGGGGGGGGGGGGGTTTGGGGGGCACTGGGCAGCCCCTGCCCGGCCGCAGCGGGTGCCGGAGCGGTGCCGCAGCCTCAGCCTGGCTCAGCCCGGCTCTCCCCGGGTCGCTCACGGCTCCGCAGCAGGGGAAGGAGCCAGCACAAACGCTGCTCAACTCCCACGGGGGGGAAAATAAGGGGTACCCGGCCAAAACTGGAGCTGGGGCTGCCACGGAGACACGCAGGCGGGGTGCAGAGCGCACGTGGCCGGCCGGCCAGCCGGCAGCGGGGATGCCCTCGCTGCTCACGGGACCTATGTCAGCCTCAAAATCCGTTCTGCGAAACGTCTCCGGAAAGCGGAGGCACGCTCCACGCGCATCGGAGCGAGCGGACCCCGCGAGCTGTACGGACGCGGCTGGGAAGGTCCGGAGCGCGCGGGGCACCGCGGGCAGGCAGGGCACAAGCGGGCGCGCGGCCGGGCTGTGTCGATGGAGGTGCCACCCCGTTTGCACGCACGCATCACACCCACGCACAAGGGGAGCCCGACGCGTTCGGCAACGCCACGCGAGTGGGGTTAAAGCATGTCCCTGGGGAGCGGGGCAGCGTGGCACGAGTGGGAGCGGGGTATGCGGGGGGCTGCCCCCTTTCTGCATCCCCCGTGGGGGCTCCCAGCAGGCTGGGGCTGCCCCGAGTGGGAGGTGGGGGGCAGCGGGGGGCTGCGGGGTCCATGTGGGGCAATAGGGTGCACAGGGCCATGGGGGTGCGGGTGCTGTGCCGGGGAGCAGCTCCTGTACGCCCCGCGGATGGGGTAAGCAGCCCTGGCTGCCCAGGGGGCTGCACGGGGAGCAAAGCCGGAGGGATGGGGGGGGGGGCTTGGGGGGTGGCAGCAGCCGGAGGTGTCCCCAGCGAGGGGACAGCCTTCGTGCCCTCTGCCCGGTGGGCAAGGCCGGTCAGCGGCCAGACAACCCCCCCCCTCCCACAGCCCTCGGTGCGGCCAGAGCCTGCGCCCGGTTTTGCAGAGCCCCTTTCCCAACATTTCGCAGAAATCCCATCCAAGGAGCGGCGAGCGGTATTTAAACATCGCTCTGTAATTATTAATTCCCCCCCGCGCCCCCCTCGAACGCGCGGGTTTAATTGGCTCGGCGGCGAGGAGGCTGCGAGCGGTGCCAGCAGACGAAGTGATCCCGCGAAACGAGGCAACGTCTGCAGGCAGGGCGGCCACGGCCACCACCGCAACGTCCCCGCGGAGCCGCCGTGCGCCCAGCCCCTGCCCGGCAAGGACCGTACTCCAATTCCTCCCAGCCCCTGCCTCGGCAGCCCTCGGAAGCCCTCGGAAGCCCCCGAGGATGGTAGGAAAAGAGGAGCCCCCCCCCCCCCCCCCCCCCCCCGGCGCTTACCTGCCCGCCGCCAGGCGCTTCCCCACGGCACCTGCAGAAGAGGAGCCCTCCTCGCCCTTCACACCGCCCGCAAAAAACTTCCCCCGAGTCCGCCCGGGCGATTATTTATTTAATTTTTTTTTTTTTTTTTTGTAGAGCTAATCGAGGAAATAAAGTTACAGAGGAGGAGAGTTCCTCTCGTTTGGGGTCCGCTTCGGGGGAAGGAGGGGGTGGGGGGAGTTAAGGAGACCAGTTGCTGCCCACTGCTTTGACCAGTGAGGGATTCAACCCTTATTACCATTTTGTTTTTGTCCAGATTCGAAAGTAGGGCCCCCTGCATTCAAATCATCGCCCTCCGTCGTTATTGTAAAGGACAGGCCTTAGTGGGCCCCCTTCGGATTGTCCTCCGCGAACAATCCCCTCTTTTGTGGAGGTGTTTCTTTTTCCATTCACACACGCCGCTGATGGCACTTCAGGCCCAGCTCTTAAAGAAACTGTTTGCAAAATTACACCTTTCCGCCCGCTACTCCACGAGGAAGCGGGGAGCTGCAGTTAGCAAAACATCATTGAGGCTCCTAATTTAATTAAAAATGCTGAAGCTGGCGGAGGGGAAATGGGAAAAGGGCAAAAAGAGCCTAAGAGGGGAAAAGCGGGAGCCCGGTGTATTTTATTTTTAACCTCCACGGCGGAGTCCCCGGGGGCGCAGGGAAGTGCACTCGCACGCCTGCCTGCGCACAAACACGCCTGGCGCACGCGTGTACAAGGCGCGGACGTGGCACCCGGGTATCCTTTAGCAAATAAGGTTTGGAAAACGGGAGCGCAAACTTGGACATGCACGGCCGGACCCCGAGGGGCTGTGCGGCGGGTGCCCGCAGCTCCTGGTGCCGGGGGCGAGGCTCTCGGGGGTAATGGGGTGCTGCACACGTGCACCCCGCTGAAAACCCCTCGCTTGGAGGGTTTAGGGGGAAACGACGGGCTGCAAGGATTCGGCACCCGCTCGGCCTCGGGCAGGCTCGAGAAGCGCGTTCGCAGCGAGGACGCCCTGCCTTTGGTGGTTGTCGTTGTCCCCGTCGCCAGCAGATCTGTACGTGTTCGAAGAGCGACACGGCCTTAAAAATAAAAAAAAAATCATAATAATTCAGCTGGCGAAGCAGGGCAGAGCCTGACCTCCGGCTCCATGGATGAGTGCTTTGCTGGGACCCCTGCTGAGCCAACGCGGACCTTCAACATCAGCTCCGAAATTGGTGTGATTTGCCTGGGAAACCAGCAGTCATAGAGCAACTGGCCTTGACAAGATGAAGAGGAAATGTATAGAAGACGTTTAATGGGTCGCAAAAGGAGGAGGGGGGGGGGGGAGAAGCTCGGCCCGGAGAGCTTCAGATGCTCAGAGGGGCCCTCGTGCAGCAGCGGGGCCGCGAGGGGAGCCCTCCCCGAGCCGGCCTTCGTCTCGCAGCCATCAGAAGCCAGCTGGGAGCGCCCTGCCCGGCAGAAGGTCGTTTCCCTGTCCCTGCCTGGGATCGGGCCCGGGCCGGGCCTTCGATAAACCCGGAGATTTCTTGAGTGCCAGGGACTGGCTGAAGGCAGGAGGCTGGCGAGGCTTTGTACGGAGCCGCGCCGGGCTGGGATTATGCACGCCTAATCGCCTAATTTTCTTCGAGTGATCTGGATGCCGTCCTCTTGGGCTGCGGAACATTTTATAAATAGCTGTGCTTGGAGTTAATATGATTTACTGGAGAGAGAGAGCGGTTAAGCAATTCCCCACCTAAGTAGAGCAGTAATGAACAGGCTCTGGAGGAGATGCCTTCCCCACCGGCCGGCGGAGGGGGTGGGCAGGGGAGCAGGGAGGCAGAGGGGCGATGTTTATTTGCGGGCGTGCACCGAGTGTCATTGATTTTTAATTGTATTAAAAGGATTGCAGTAGCCACAGGCTGCCTCTAGGACCGGCCTTTTCCCTCAAATGCGTGGAGGGAAGCTGTGGCCTTCCCCTCCCGCTACCGGCTCGGCTAAATCCCAGCGTGGGAGCGAGGGGGGATGGCGGAGCCCTGACCCGACGGCACACATCTTCCCCAAACCCAAACCCAAAGCAGGTCCAGAGGTGCCTGCCCGCTCCTCCCAGGACCTTTCCCTCTCAGGAGCAGAGCCAGGCTGGACGCTAAGGGACGCAGCAGCCCCAGGTTTGTCCCAGTCCACCAGGGAGGGGACGGGTCCCCAGCCTTGCCCCCGGGACTCAGCAGGGCCTGGGGACGCAGGGAGCTGGTGGGGAGCTGGGGACACCGAGGGCACTGATCCCGCTGACCCCCCTCTGTCACTGCTGAAGCCCTAAACCGGGGACACCGTGATCCCAGCGGGGACAGCGGTGGGGACTGGGTGCCACGGGGCCATCCCTCCTCCCGCCCGCAGACAAAACCCTCCCCGCACAACGTCCTGGGGTTTGGGGGAGCACTGCTGGGAGCTGGGGGGCTCCCCGGGAAGGGAAGGGGGTGAGGAGAGGGTTTGGGATGCCGAGGACGGCCTCGCCGCTTGGCAGGCAGGACGAGGAGAAAGCAGATGAGCCTCAGAGCAAAAAGCAGAGGAGGAACCGCAACTGCGCCCGGCAGGCTGGGGACACCAGCTCGCCCCTCGCCCCTCACCCTGGCTGCTGCTTGCTCGCTGCTCCCCGCTGCGCCCCTCATCCTAGGGAACAGCAGAGCCCTGTGGGTCTCAGACCCCCCAGAAAAATCATCCCCAAGTCCCCAGGGCAGCACGGCCAGGCACGGGGACAGAGCGTCCCCGGGAGCAGCATGGGGCCGTGCGCTGCGCACCCACGGGACCCCCCCCCCCCCCGCCCGGCAGCTCCCGGCCCTCGGCCGTGCCTTCACGGCTGGGCAGAACCAGGCTGGAATCCGGCCTGCCGGCTGACCCGACCGACCAAACGCCTCCGGGGAAAGCAAAAAAAGAAATCCCCCAAAAAACGCCTTTTTCCAGCAAGGAGAGGGGCAGCAGGTAATTAGCAACGGGACGGAGCAACCCAGGCAATTCCCGACACCGCGATCCTGCCCTGTGAAACCGCGCGCGGATATTTTTTTTTTTCCTTCTTCTTCTTTTTTTTTTTTCTTTTTTTTTTTTAAATTAAGATCATTATACGTTTTTGAAATGTCAAGCCCAGGAACAAGTGGCAGGGGTGGGGGCTGGGGAGCCGCGGGCATTCTCCGCTTCACAAGGCTGAATGTTTCAAAGTTGCTGCTGCGCTGTTAGCTGACGGCCATTGTGTGCGCTCGCGGCCGGGGGGGGGCGCGAGGAGGGGGCTCTGACCCCCCGCCGGTGTGGATTTGCTGCCCAAAGACCGTTAGAAAGAGGCAGAATGAATGAGGCTGAATGGAATTGTAATGCACAAGGCCCTCCTCCTTTCTCAAGGAGCTGGGAGGCCAGGAAAGCGAGTCGCGGGGAGAGCAGGCGGCTTTCTTGCACATGGGGAGAGGCTTTGCGAATCAGCAAATTGTGTACTTCTCGGGGAAGAGGGGAGGGAGGCGAGTTATTTATTTATTTTTTTTATTACAGATCCGCAAAAAAAAAAAAAAAAAAAAAAAAAAAAGCACCGCCGCCACCGCCACCCTGCAGCAGCCGAGAAGACCAAAAGGAGACAGAGAGAGAAAAAGAGGGAGAGGAGACATGATAGAAAGATCTCGTTCCCAAACCCCTTGTAAGTGTAATTACTTTCTAAGAAAACGATTTGCTTTCTAAGGAGGAAAAAAGACAAAAAAAAAAAAAGAAGGAGAAATGTAGAAGAATGCCTGAAATCGTGGCAGGGACCAAACTCCGCCGGTCCCTTTCTGGGATTTCTGGGGCAGAAAGCGGAGGCCCAGAGCCTATAAAAAAAAAACAAAAACCCTCTCGGGGGGATGCGGAGGCAGAGCTGGGCCTCATTTTAAGGAGATTTCGCTTTCTGCCCGGCCGCGGGTCGGCTCGGAGGCAGCGCTGGGGCTGGTGCTGAGTGCTGCCCCGCTACCTGGGCCGCAGCCCGGTGCCGAAGAGACAAAGGTGGCTCCGATACGGCAGCGATAAGGGGGGGGGGACATTTTTGGGGAGGCGAAGGGGCGCTGTGCGAGCGGTGTGTGCGCGCATGGCGCGGGGGCCAGGCCGGGGCCGTGCGTTTGCGGCGGTTTTGTTGTGCCGCAGTCGATTTTGGGTTCGGTCCCGTGTATTTCTGTAATGCGGTCGTCTACGCATGGCGGGGCCGGGGCTTGGAAATGGCAGGAAAAGTGGAGGCATGTTGCTTGTCTCCGGGATCCCTTTGTTCAGGGAACAGTAGGTGGTAGGTTTAAAAAAGGCAGAGAGCGAAAGAAGGGGGAGAAGAAGAAAGAAACGAAAAAGCAAAAAAAAAAAAAAAGGGAAAAAAAGGGCCCTTTGCAAATCATCTGACTGTTTTCTTCCGGGCCGTGGAAATGCTGCGTTGGAGATTGAGGAAGGGCCGAGCTCCGCACAAAATGTCTCGCTGGCAGTGCCAGCGTGCGGCGGCCGAGGGGCAGCCCGCTTGTAGGGCCGGCGACCCCGGAGGAGGCTGCGGGGCCAGGGGGGAGCCGTCGGGGGAGTTTATTGTCCTGCAAACTTTATTGGGGCTGAGGCAGGGCTGGGGGCTCCCTCCAGCAGAGCTGACGCCCTGCCGAGCAGCACCGCGGCCCCCCCCGACGCCGCTCGGTCCCCGCTCAGCCCCGGGAGCACCGCGCGGCCCCCCAGGGGGAGGCCAGAGGGGAGCGGGGTTGAACCGCAGCCAAAAGTCCCCGAGCCTCCGGGGGGCTGCGGGGGGCTGGAGGGACCCCCCCCGGCACCTCCTGCCCCGAGGAGGCCGGAGCCGAGCCTCCCTTCGGCGCCTTCAATACCATGGACAGCGAAGGCCGGGAGGCGGCGGAGGCAGCGGGGCAGGGAGAGGGGGAGGCCGGGGGGGGAGGCCAAGGGGAGGCTGATGGAGAGGCCAAGGGTGAGGCTGCTTTGCGTCCCCGCACATCCCCGGCCCACGCAGAGGCACCCCATGGGGACCGAGCCCCATTTGGGGCCGGCCTCAAGAGCTGTCGGGGCTGGAGGCTGGGGGAGAAGGAGGCCCGAGGGTCCCCGGGGGGTGCGGAGCAGGGCGGGGGGCCCTCGGGAGGCTGCGCTCGGTCGCCTTGTTTTTCCTCTCGATCGATACCGGGTCGGGAGTGGCGGTCTGTCGGGGTAAATAGGTCAATACGGAACGGGCTCTAACGAAACAGGTTTGAAACAATAAAACAAAACGAAGGCGTTTCGGAAGAGGGAAAGCAAAGGGAAAATTCCCCCTCGCTGCGTAACGCCAAATCCCCATTCCCCCCCCCCAACTCGGTGCCTACGGCGGGCACTGCGGCGCTACAAAAGGGAAGGCGAAAAGCGCACGCGGACAGGGCGAAGGCCGGCTGCGCTGAGGCTGCCTGCTCAGCACGGCTCGTGAGCTGGGGAGGTGATGTTGCACCTCGCTGCAGAGCATCGCTGCTTGCTCGCCGCTACCCAAACACGGCCCGCCGGCTGCTCCTCAGGAGATGCGGTTTGGAGGCCGCTTTCCCCCCCACCCCCCGGGAGCCTGGGGTGGCTCTGGGGAAGGGAGACGCCGTCCAGAAAACAATTGTTTCTGGGGCTGGGGGAGATTTCCAGGGCCACAGCAAGGCGCCCGCCACCAAAATCGCCTCCTGCCTCCCCCCCGCCTTGCCCCTGCCCGAGGAGGGAAGTGCCAGGGGCTGTGGGACCGCACAGACGCGAATAAATCCTCGCCTGCAAGCTCTGCTAGCAAATGCGCATCGCGCCGCTGGCCATAAAAGTTACTCTGGGCAAGGGGCAGGGGCGTGCGGAGAGCCCCAGCCCTGCAGCCTCCATCCCCAAATCGCTGTGAGTGCGTGCGCGCGTGCGGCCGCATTTTCGGGGTGTGCGTGTTTGGGGGGGGGGGGGGGGGCGGATAACGAGCAGCGAGGCAGCGGCTTGCTGCTGGAAAATGCAACACACGCGAGGCTTCCAAGCAAAACCTGCTGGCGGGACCCAGCCTGCTGCTCGCCAGCCCCTTTTTCTCTCCCCAGAGACGAAATTCGGCGACCCTAGATAAAATAAATAAAATCCCGATGCCCCTTTGCATCGTAAGGCGACGAGGTCTGTGAGCTGAGCCAACAAGAGCCGCAGCCAAACCAGGCGGGACGGGCGCGATGCGGCGGGGGCTCGCAGCGGGGCCGCGGGGCCTGGGGCAGGCCCCGGGCCGGGGGCGCTGCTACGAGGGCCAGGGTGGAAGGGCTTGACTCCAAAAACGCTCCCGCAGTTTGCTGTCTGGAAGTGGGAAGTGTTTCCTTTCGGCTAAGCAAGGTCCTCGTCGCCGTGGGGGCCGCGCTGGCGCAGCGTTAGGAGCGAGCTGGCGTTAAAAGCGCAGGTGTAAAATTCGCATTGTGCGCTTACGGGGAAGCTCTTGCTTTATATAACGCGGGGCACATTGTCCCTTCTGAGAGAGAAGGGGGCTGAAATCCTACACATTTCTTAAAAAAAAAAATAAATTAAAAAATGAAAAAATGGGGGGAAAAAAAAAAAGAAAAAAAACCCACGATTTAAAATCACATCCGTGTCAGCTTTAAAGAGAATTATCGCTGATGTCTTTCTGAGCTTGGAAATATAACTGTGGGATGCAGCTTTCCCCTCCCCCTCTGCCCCTCCACCCCCTCCCTTCCCAACAAAAAAAAAAAAAAAAGGAAAAGGGAAAAAAAAAGAAAAAGCAACAGAATATATAAAGCTCCTCTGATTAACAGTTTAGGTGCAGAACCCTATTTATAGGGTGCGCGCTCTGCTACGCCGCCTCGGTCCGCCAGCCCGGAGCAGCACATTATCGATGCAGCTGCAAGTGCTCAAAGCTTAAACAATATTTTCCGAAAAGCCCCGGCAGCCCGCCCGGGAGGAAGGTGGGGACGGGCTGGCGATGGAGTCCTGAATGTTCCTCCTCCGGTTTCAAGGACATCTCGCTGATGAGGATTTGGTTAATGGAGGAGAACTTATGTCCTGGCGGTGACGTCATTGGGTCCCAATGTAATCCTCTTGTGCTGAACCCAATCAGCAGATGTGCCGAGAGCCGGGATGCGGAGAAGAAGCTCTAATCCCTTAGCCTGGATGAGATCAGCTGAAACAGCCAGGACTAGACCCCAAACCCCTCTGCTAGGAAGATCAAGAGAAAAGGGATAAATTGAGAGAGACGCCTCACAACCCCTTTAAAGAGCTTTGGAGAAGAGAAGAGAAAGATGGGTGGTGCACCAAGTTCATCTTGCTTTTAAAGCCTAGCGGGAGCCTGGTTTTCACTCTGATGGGGTCCTTCTGCATTGTTCCAGGGCAGGAGGAGAGAGAGGAAAAAAAAAGAGAGAGAAAAGGAAAAAAAAAAAAAAAAAAGGAGAGAGAGAAAGAGAACAGAAAGTCTGAAATCCAAAGCTAACGAGAGGCTAGGCGCCTTTCTTATTCATCTCCAGCCTGCCTACACAAAAACAAGCATCCTGAGCCACGGGAGGGCGTTTGCACTGGATCTGAGCGAGGCAGCAGAGTTTGTGCCGCCGGAGCCGCCGAGCGCCGCTTCCCCCGGAGTGGGTAAATGCGCCCCGGGCTGCTGGCGCCGGGCTGCGCCGACGGGGTTGGGGCGACAGCGGTGGGAGAGCGACCCCGGCCCCACCGCTCACCTGGAAGAGCAGCAGGATTTTTTTTTTTATTTTTATTTTTTTCCGCACCCCCCTTTTGCAAGCGACCTTCACGGGCTTGTGATTTTTTTTTTTATTATTATTTTATTTTATATATATATTTTTTTTTTGGACGAAAAGGAAGGGGAGGCAGGGGAGGGGGTGAGGATTTTCGGACGTGGTATCTAGCGAGAGACCGTCCAAAATTCCCCAAACGCCTCCGAGTCCGGCAGCGACCACCGAACCCGCTCCGATTGCTCCCGATCCTTCTCAATTTTCTTTCTTTCTTTTTTTTTTTAATCCTTTTTTAATTTTTTTTCCCGTTTTTTTTTCCGCATTCGTATTTCTGCCGAAGTGGAGCGATGCTTGCCCCGAACCCGCGGTGGGGGGGGGGGGGGGGGGGATGCTCTCGGCCCCCTCCGCCGGCCGAGCGGAGGCAGCACGGGCCGGGGGGAGGGGGGGGCTTTGCCTTTCCCCCTCCCGACCCCGGGAGGCGGGGGGGGGGGGGGGGGGCTGCGGGCTCCCCCGACACACAGCCGGGACCCCCCCCCCCCCGACCCCCCTCGCGGACCCGGGGGGCTGCCGGGGCAAGGGACGGCGGCGGCCCGGGGGGAGCAGCAGGAGCAGCAACCCCCGGGAGGGGGGGGGGGCACGGTGGAGGGTTTGGAGGCGGCGGAGGGGGGGGGGCGTTTGCTGGGTTCGGCTGGGAGGGGTCGGAGCCGGGGATGCGGCCGTCCGTCCGTCCGTCCGTCCGTCCGTCCGTCCGTCCGTCCCACCCCTCCGTCCGTCCGCGGGGCCGCGCCGCAGCTGCGGGAACCCCCCGGGGGGAGCCTCCGCGGGGCCGCCGAGCCCCGGGGTTTTGGGGAGGGAAGGGGGGGGCCATGCTTCCTGCTGCCCCCCACAACCCCCCCCACCAACCCCCCAACATCCCCGCATCCCCCTCCGGGGGATGGGGAGCCCCGGGATGTAGGGGGGGGGGGGGGGAGCCCACCGGGGCGGCCTCTGCACCGGCAGCCTCCGCCCCCCCCCCAGCCTCCGCCTGCCCTCCCCAGCACCCCCCCTCAGCCTCCTCCTGTCCCCCCCAGCCTCCTTCTGCCCCCCCCAGCCTCCTCCTTACCCCCCCAGCCCCCCCCCCCCCAGCCTCCGCCCGCCCTGCTCCGAGCTGGGGCCGAGCCCGAGCCCCTCTCTGCGTGTTCACAGCGGACCTTGATTTAATGTCCATACAATTAAGGCACGCGGTGAATGCCAAGAGAGGAGCCTCACAGCTTCATTTTCATGGAAATCGGGGACATCGACCCCCCCCAGCCCCCCCACAACCCCCCCGAACCCCCCCCCCCCAGCCCTAATTACCCCCACCGACAGGCTCCGAGCGCTCCCGGGAGCATCCTCGCCCCCCGGCCGAGCAGCGCGAACAATGCCCGGCAGCTGCGGCCGGGGGGCGGCGGGGAGGGCACGGGGGGGGGGCCCGCTCCTCTCGGCCCCGGAGCACAAAGGGCAGCAGCAGCAGCAGCAGCAGCCGAGGGACCCGGCGGGCAGAGGGGGGGGCTGAGGTCCCGGGGGGGGGGGACACCCCAACAACCCCCGGCTGCACAGCGAGGGGCCCGCTCCCCCCCGAATAAACCGCCCCCCCCGGAGAGGTTGCTTTTTTTTTTTTAATCGGTATTCCCATCGTTTTTTTGCAGTGGCGGGGGTGGTTTTTGGCTTTATTTTACATTTGCCTCGCTGCTTTGCCATCGCTCCCCACAGCCCCGCAACCTTGGGGGGGGGGGGGGGGCTCGCCGCACGCTGCGGGGCCGCAGCACAGGGCCGTGGGCCCATCCTGCCCGACCTCCCCAACAGCCCCGTTGCAGCTCAGCGCCTCGCAGGGCTGAATCTCGAGCCTGCTTTCACCCAAAAGCAGCGAGGTCCGGCGAGGCAGGGGCGCTGCAGCATCACAGCCGCCTCCGGTGCCCCCCCTCCGGCTCTGTCACCGCAGCCCGCAAGGCGGGGCGCGTCCCCTTCGGCAGTTTTGGGGGGCCGCAAGAGCCCCCGCCGGCTCCTAGGTTAGGCTTCAGACCTCAATAAACCTCTGTTGTAAGACTCGTTGTTTTCAGCTTCCTAAAGCCACGCCGAGCCCCGAGCCCCCAGCCTCCCGAGAGCCGGACTTGGGCAAGGGAAGATTTTAATTACTGGGCTGCGAAAAGCCGCGCAGCTGGATTCAGCCGCGTGCACCCACCTCTCCGCGCCCCCTCCCCTCCTCATCTCTGCTCCGCTTTTATCAGCATTGCGTCTGTCCAAGGAAGCGAGCCCGTAGCCGGCCCCGTCCTCCGTCCCTGCGGTGTTTGACGTGGGACACGCGACCTCGCCTGCGACGGAGGTGCCGCTGGCAGAGCACTCTCCTTGTTTAGGAGAGGGGCGAGAAAACCCTCGCCGTGCCTTGCGGGATCGCCTGATTTCGTGCTCGCCTGTAAAACGCAGGCGCTTTCAGGGAGGGCTCCCCGGGGAAGCGGGACGAGGAAAGGGAAGAAGCAGAGGACGCGGGCCTCGGGGATGGCTGCGTGGCGGTGAGGAAGGGGCTGCTCTGCAGCACATCCGTCGCACAAGCAAGCAGTCGAGGACGGGGCTCGCCTCCAGCCCCGGGAAGAGGCAGGAGGGAGGAAGCACGCGATGCCCATACGGCTCCTTCCAGCGGTGCGGCGACCCGCTCCTCTCCCGCGGACCCGATCCCGAGCGCTGCTCCAGCGAGGCCAGGTCCTGTGTCGCTGCAGAAGCTCGGAGGGCAAGAGGCTGCGAGGTGCAGGCAGCCCCAGCTCCGTCAGGAGGGCTCTAGAGGCACAGAGATCTTTAAGAGACGCTGGATTTGCCCCCTTCCCTCTTTCCCAGTAGAGCAGCGCAAGTACCAAGGTGTCGGAGACCGCCTTGCTCCCTCGTCCATCAAGCACGGCGAGGTCCCAGGACCGTTCTGACCTTGTTTCGCTCCACCCTAAGCCAGGGGCAATGTGGTGGTGTGTTCACCGCTGGGGGACGGGACATCTGCACCGCCCCGGCCTCTTCCGTGCACCCTTGGGGCGAGTTGCCAGCCGCGGGGCAGTTCTGCTCCAGAACGAGCCCCCGGTTCTTTGCAGAGCAGGTAGCAAGGGGTAAGAAGCCGAGGGCAGGCAGCCAGGCCCCAATAAACCCAAAGCGGCCTCGGCTGGCATTAAAGGCGGGAGGGAGCGAGCCGCTCCGAGGCAACCTGCAGTGCCGCAGCAGAGCTGCTGGCTCCCTCCAGGGGCCACCGAGAAGCCGAGGACAGCTCCGGAGGAACGCAGGTAACGGGGGAGCTGCTGGGGCAGAGCGGGCCTGGTCCCCAAAACTGGGGGGCCAAGGGGACGGAGGAAAGCCTGATCGTGCTGAGCCGGTGCCAGCTGCCCCTCCCGGACCCGACGCCTCTCCGGGTTTGCAGAGGGGCTCCTCAGCAAGCAGGACTGCCCCCGTGCCCAAACGCTGCCATTCCCCCGGGCTTCCTGCGGGTCCCCTTCTCCTTACCCCGGAGGGGATTCAAGAGGCTAAATGTGGTAACCTTAAAATCCTCTTCTGCGCACACAAAGCCCCCTCCAATGCTGCCCAAGGCTCCGCAGGAGAAGTGCCCCCAGCGTGCTCTCCGCCGTGCCCCCATGGGCTGCCGCACGCCAAAGAGGGGCTGCTTCCCACACACACACCCCCCACAGCCACGGGCCCTGGGCTCGGAGGCCGCTGTGCTGCAGCGAGCCGCTCCCGACGGCCTGAAATGGCAGGAGACGGGAGCACAAAGGCAGCAAGTGCCAGCAGCCGCAGCTGGGGACGGAGCAGGCCACGGTCTCCCTTTGCTCGTCTCCTCCTCGTGTGCTGACCCCCCTCGTTCAGGCACGCCAGGGCTCGAATGCCCGGGAGCGGGGGGGTTATTTCACAGAAGCCCACGTGCGGCCGTAAGAATGCCCCTGCCCTGCCTCATCCGTCGTGTTTTGCGCTCAGAGCTGGGATCCCGCGGTCTCAGGGATGTGGTCCCGCTCCTGTGGCAAAGGCAGCTCGGGGGCCGGGGCTGCTGGTGATCCCGCGGTGATTCCCCTGCCGGCTCGGAGGCTTGGGGGCACCTCCCACGGGGGGGGTCCCACAGCCCGCAGGCCGCTGAGACGAGAAAGGTCCCCAGAGTGACGCGGTCGGCCACGCGGCCCTGACAGCGGGTCCCCGCGGGCACCGGGCCCTCACTCGGAGGTGGATTTACCGGGGACGTGCCCCCGCGCAGCCACGGCTTTAGCCCAGTCGAGTCCGGTTTCCTGACGGAAAAGCCCTGGGGCAGAGGAGCTGCTCTTTGCTCCGCGGGGCTGGGTCAGGCCAGTACACGACAGTCGCCACCGGGCACAAACCACCGTCTTATTTCCCCTGCACGGTTCCCCCACACCCAGGACAGCCACAGTTCCCTCCCGAGGGGGAAGCACAGTGGGATGCAAGCCGGGGGTGAGAAGGAAGATTTACCTCCACCCCCCGGGCACCCCTTCCTTGCGGACGTACACAAAGCACCCGGCTCCATCCTTACCCGCAGGCCAGCTGCTCAGGGAACAGCTTTACGAGTGCCCCATCCTACACGGGTCCTGCCATCGGTCCGTAAAGACAAATTAAAACACACGCGTCTGCTCTCGGGTCGCCGCGTGGCGGAGGGACCTATCCTGCCAGCCAGGAGGTTTGGGGTACACGGACTGGGTGCAAACAGGATAAAGAGAAACAACCGCAGGCAGAGGCCCCATCTCCAGGGGAAGGTTGATGATATGGGTGGGTAAGCCTAGGAAGAAGGAGGTTAAGGGAAATAAATGAACAGTCAAGTGCCCAAAAGGCTGCCGGAAGGGGAGAGAACAACCCATTTTCCATAGCTGTGCACGTAGGGGTGGGCTCAGCCCAGCAGAAATGATTCAGGTGTTGGGAAAAGAGAGGAAGGGTCGGGGAAGCATTGAATAGCCTGGGAAGGAGGAGAAATCCCTGCCTGGGGGCGGCACTGGGGAAGGACCTGGCAGGACTTCCACGGCAGCACTGGGCCCCAGCCTTATGCAGGTGTCCCAAGCGCAGGGTGAGCGCCTGGCGGGCGTCGTGCGTCTGCTGCCCCCCCGAAGAACTAAAACCCAGCCCTCACCACGTCCTAGGCCCAAGGGGGGTTTTCTGCGCCACCGCAGAGGCCTGGAGAGGCACCGCTGCTGGAGAGGCAGTGCCGGAAGGCGGTGCCCATAAAAGCCGGGCTCGCCGTCCTGCCCAGAGCGCAGGGCTGAGGCATCCCGGCAGAAGTGGTCAGGTTCAAGGGCGCGCGGGTTTTGCCAGAAAGATCCGAGCTTGCCAGAAAGATGGGGCAGCTCCAGAGTGCTGAGCTGGGCGTACCTTCAGATCGAGCCTATGGAAATGATCCCGCTTTGGGTTATTTCCTTACCGGTTTGTCCCAAGGCAGCCGAAAACCAACCGACAGCATTACTGAGGTCTGACACCCCCAGGTGACGTCCCGGAGGGACTGCTATTTCCTTTGACCTCCTAACAGGCCCCTTTCGACGAGCTGCACACCTTCCTGGGCCTGCTTTCCCAGTGCAGGCCGTCAGAGCTTTGGCACCGGAGGGCAAAGGAACCCGTACATGCCTCCGCTAGCAAGACAGCCTCCCGCGGCACAGCTCGGCTCTCCCCGTGCTGTTTGCCCTTGGCTGTAGGACTATCGCCCCGGGGGCATCAGAGCCGGGGCCGGGGGCTGAGGCAGGGAGCAGAGGGACGGACTGCCCGGGGTTTGCTTTAGGCTCCCAGTGCTGCCGCTTGAGTGCCGCTGAGCGATTCCCCATCCCGGATCTATCCAGGCACCGAGCTACAAATTTGGCGTCAAGGCTGGGGCTCGAGTTGAATTTCTCTGGGAACCGGGGAGGCAATTCTGCCCCCTTCCTCCAGTCCCCGGTTTCTCGGAGGTGAGATCCACCTCTCTGCCTTGTCATTTCCAGAGGCAAACAGCCGCGATGCTAACCCAGGCTCTTTTCCCCTCCATCCTCCCTGTTCCCAGCCACCTTTGCCAGCTCAGCCCAGCCGAAATCCTTCGGGCCTTGGGGCTGAGCACCCTGCCTGCTGCCCATCGCCTCTTGTACCCGTGCCTGCTGCCCACCTGGCGGTGCGCAAGGGGCTGCGAGGGGCGGGGGTGGGCAGCGGGCACGGCTGCTGCTGGGCACCAAGTGGCACCAGCTCCGCACCCCCGCGAGGGGCTGCAGGATCCGCAGGCAGCGAGCTGCTGCTGCAGGATGCGAAGCAGGCGGTGGCTGGCTCCTCCGTGTCAGCAGGTAGGAGCTCCCGTGCCTTTCCTGCCTGCCCTGACCCCTCTCTGGGTACTAAAACGCCGGACGACCTGCTCGTGTGCTGCCCCTGTGTCGTACAGGCTGGGTGCCACGGCCAGCGCTTGCACGGGTGCACTGGTGTTAGCCAAGAACTCGTGTCTGAGAGCCAAGAACTCGTGTCTGAGACCCAAAATCTTGTGTCTGAGACCCAAAAACTCATGTCTGAGACCCAAAAACCCGTGTCTGAGACCCAAAAACTCATGTCTGAGACCCAGAAACTCATGTCTGAGATCCAAAATCTCGTGTCTGAGACCCAAAATCTCATGTCTGAGACCCAAAATCTCGTGTCTGAGCCCCAAAAACTCATGTCTGAGACCCAAAAACTCGTGTCTGAGACCCAAAATCTCGTGTCTGAGACCCAAAAACTCGTGCCTGAGACAAGGCTGGAAGCACGTCAGGAGGATAACCTTTCCTGCCGCTCTGCAAGTTAGCGCCGCGCTAAAACAGACCTTCCGCAGCCCTTTCCCCCCTGTAAGGGTGGAAGGTTACAACCCGCCCGGCTTCACTGAGCTCATCCGCAGCTGAGCAAGTAGCTCTGCCTCCTAGCACTCATTTACTCCCCAGCCACACGGTGCCTGTGTACAGAGCTCCCTGGCCCCCCTCCACCCGCCAGCCCCAGAGGCCGCCCGAGCTGCCCCGTGCGCAGCCGTGCCCAGGCTAACTGCGGTACCCAGCGCCAGGCTGCTCTGTGACACCCTCCTGCACTGTGGCACCCCCCAAATCACCCCCACCGCCTCATTCCAGGAAAGCTTATACTCCTTCCCGTACGGAAACGCTAGCTGATAGAGAGATGTATGTGTTTTGTACAAAAAAAAAAAACCTGCAGGGTACGCACTTCGCCATGTGCTTTGCTGGGGAGCTCTCACAGGTCCTCGGCTCACAAACCCCTTCCAGCTGAAGCTCCCCCTGCTCCCAGTGCAGCCAGCAAGCAGTGGCTAGGCAAAGCCTGAACCATACGCTGCCAAAATCCCAGTGCAAACCTCTACCTCCTTGAAGACCGTCACTTCCCGGCAAAATTCAGGTGCGGACCCCAGAGACGGGCAAGCTTTCGGCACCGTTACAGGGAAAGATGTAGAAGTGCTGCAGGAAGTCACATTCTGATTAGCTTCACGTCAACGGAGGGGTAAGCATTACAAAGCATTTAAAAGATCAAATGCAAAAGCACAGCTTGAGTAATAGGGACCGAGGTGGTTTCAGCTAGGCACGTTTGTGGTTAGCCTGATGGAGCTCTTTGAGGCTGTAACTGCTACAGCAGTCAAAGTGGAGGGCGCGGGCAGAGCACAATTAGGCTTACGGCACGCACTGGGCAAGGCTTTGCAAAAGAAGCTAATGACTGAGATGGGGAGTCCCAGAATAAGTGGCTGTGCTGCGGCTTAATGCTCTGGAAATTGCCCAGAAACAAAGATGCGAGCGGGAAGGTATTAATGGGAACCTTCGGTGTCAGGAGGGAACGATTCCCGGGATGGATCAGGACGGCCAGCTCGGCTGGAGCACAACAAAAGGCAGCAAGGTAAGACGGAGAGCTCCCGAGGGCAAGGAGCTGTAATTTGGCTCTGCACATCACGTTCCTCGATGCCTCACCCCCCAAACAACTCTCTCCTTTTTCCTGACGGAGCTGCTGCAAGCCTGCTTTTTGTATTCTCTTCCTCATTTTCCTGCTCCAGTGTTGTTGTGGTTTTTCCTACTTGTTGTCGTCTTGTCATTTGGTTGTCGTTTTGACAAAAGCAGAAGCCCCTTTGAGAACGAGCAGCTCCAGCAGCGCGTGCAGAGCCCACGGACGTGGGGCCGGAGCAGTTGCAGGGCTGCGATCACGCCGTGGGAAGCTGGAGCAAGAGCTACACCAGCCGGTGCTGGCTGGGAGCTGCACTCCCCTCGCCAGGCCCTCCGGGCGCTCCGCACGCGAACGGCAGCGGTAGGCAAGGGCTGGAAGGACCTCGCTGTGCTCCTGTGATCTTTGGGGGAGTTTGGGAAATGATGCACACGGGAAAAAATTCCAGGTGAACAGCATCTTACCTCCCAGGGCTCTGTAACCGGAAAACAAAGGCAAATCTTTGCTCCGTGTCTGCCTGAAGGAGCAGGTCGCCGCCTTCACGTCCCGAGTCGGAGCTGTGGGACGCACCGGGCTGTGCTCAGGGGAGGGAGGAATGGGATATTCATTTCTTTACCACCGATTTGGTTTTGCCGGACTCGCAGTAACTGAATCGGTGCCCAAAGCACGGGTCTGCCTGCCACCCAACGCGTGCAGTCGGGCTACAGCACGAGGCAGGGGGGTGCTGGTAGGGCAGGACAGCTGCAGGCGAGCGCACGCAGCACCACGCACCACGGGTGCTGTAAGATCTTCAGCATGTTGTTCTGTTTGTTCTTATTTCTCTGCTTGTTTAGCTTTCTCACGACTAGTCTTAGTCGTGTCAGGCTAGAGCTGAGGGTTTTAGCCGTACCCCTCAAACTCAGTGTCTGGTCGTTACCCTCCCAAGCCTCTCTGCCCTAGGTACGTTGATTTTAACGCCCTAAAAGAGGGGTTCCAGGCTTTCTGAGAGCCACGTTGTACTGGAACAGCCAAGATTTAAGTTCATAAATCTGTGAGCTACTATTACCAAGCCTGGTACAGGGTGAACTTAAAAAAAAAGTACATTTTTTGTAAGCGTGCGTTCAGCACAAGGGAAAAAGAAACCCACAGCGACCCCAGGCAGCAGGGGGCACAGGCGCACACAGGTTAACGAACCTATTTGTCAGGGAAGGACGCAGAGCTCCGTGGGAGGTCACCAAAAGACTTTGTGATGCACTCAAAAAACGCGTGGACGGGACTGTAACGGGGATAGGAACAGAGCTCAGTGACAGCCGAAGTGTCTTCGGCCAGCTGTACTACTAGAGAAAAGATAGTATCGGATTAAATCCTTCCAACCTCATCAGTGCTTTCACATTGTAAAAAGATGCGGTTTTGCAAACCCAGGACAGAAAAGGCGCCTTGCAAAATCCCATTCTCACGGGCAGGCTGCAGTCACCCACCGCTGGATGTGCTGTTACCCCACAGATACCTGAGCACCACCCCGAGCCTCTTCACCGACGGAAGTTTTCTAAAAATGTGAAAAAGGGTCTGGTTTCCTGGCTTTGTACCTCCAAAAACCACACCGTGCCTCCCAGGCCTCCTCCCTCCTCTGCGACTTTGTTTCCTTTTTAATCATTCCACATTTCTCTCTATTACCACTGCTTCCTTAGGACCGACGGCGAGGGACCTGGCTGAAAAATGCACTGCTCGTAAGCAGCAGGGTGAGGCTGCCAGCTAGTGGAAACGAGCACAGTGTCTGCGGCATTCCGACCCTGCAGCTCACACACGGCCAGAGTTACTGCCCAGAAAGAAAACACCAATATTATTATTACTGTACCTCTTTTCGAAGGATACATACATGCATACGCATTTAATGTACACGCCAATGTGCATAGAAACCACTATATTGTGGGAGGAATCTCAGTATTTATTCCAGAGTCTGATTTATTTTTTTTTTAAGGAAAAAACCAGCTTCTTATGTACAGAATTTTCTTATTCTACTGAGGAAGCAAAAGCGCCTCGTAAGGAATAAGCCTGAGAAAGCTGCAAACTAACTGCACTGCAGATGACGAAACCAGCTCACCAAGAAGATCCGTTTCGGCACACCAGGACTGTAGGGTCCCCGTCCGTAGAGCATTTGTTGCTCCCTGGATGCCTCCAGGAGCTGCGGAGAGTGGAGGCAGAGGTAAGGGGAACTTACCTACCGCTTCCCCTTGCCCGTGATGCGATGGCTCCTGTAACTAACCCTTTGAACGGACCCAACGCTCGCTGCAGTTCCCGTGCCAGATGCTTGTTGCCTCTGGACGAACCTTACCGGGCTAAGGGCACAGCTGGGGCCCTGCGAGTAATTCCAACGGCTTCGTTATCCTTGTAGCGGCACCAGCCGAGGCAACGCGTTAAAGCCACGAGCCTCTCAGCAGAACGCGCGTGGGCTCCTCACCGCCGCCGCGCCGGTGAAGCCGATGACCTTACACACTGCACGGCGCCTCCTTTCCCTCCCCTCCTGCAATCTGCCCCTTCATCCCTAACATAACCGCTCCCACACTCTGTAACCAACTGAAAATGACTGAAGAACAGTGCTTCGGAGCTACTTTCTTTCTTGTTCCTTGCCCTCTTCAACACCTCCTGCCTTCTAGGGCCCCGGGAGGAGGTGCTGAGGAGGAGCTGGGTGCCCCCCCAGGTCACCCCCCAGGTGACATTCGCAGGAGATGACACCTGCGTGTGTTTCTGGGGGTGGCAGCGCCTCCCTGACCACTCTCGTTTCACTGCGAGGCTTTGAAACTTCTCCGGAGGAGCCCCTGTGCTGTTTGTGATCTTCTGCAGGTTCACACCCCGGCTGTATTTATTACTTAAAATTAATCCAGCTCAATTAATAGTAAGCGTAAAAGAACTGTCTAAAAATCCCCCTGCCGGCCTTTTATGAACACCCTCCTCCTAATACTCATCCTCCGCTATCACACGCTCTGAAATAACCGAATTAGCAACACCCGGTGTTTTGGTACCTGGCTCATAGAACCACTCTTCTTCCCCAGCTAGCACTTTACTCACCGTGGGCAAATCACATTTCCCATAGGAGCTCATTACTGCTGCTCTTTGCTCAGCATCAGGAAATCTTTTGGAGCTCTCTTCACTCCCAGCTGCTAAAAAGGGCTTTGTGCTTCTGCTGGTGACTCGGTGCTCCCCCCGTCCCCTAACTCCCTTTCACGCACCTTCCAGATCGGAAGGGGCATTTTTAGAAAGCGCCTTTCGGATCAAAGGCAAAGCCCACCTTGAACAAACCCACCACGCTTCTAACCTTGAACACGATCCCTTTGGTATCTCCGACTCTGACGATGTCCCATAAAGGGGGTCCCTAGGGGTAACCTGTGCCTTTCCAACACCTCCCCTCCTCTGCGAGTGCCCCCCAGGCCGCTTCCCCCTTCCCCACACACCTACAGGGAAGAACACGGTGCCTCGTTTAGGGGCTGCATTGTGCAACCTTTGAGCAAAGCAGCTCCAAAACCTCCGTGACGGCAGTGCTCCGCTGCCTGCCCCAACCTGCCCCTGCCCTCGGGGCTTTGTCCGGGCTCAGAGCTGAGCAGCAGGAATGGGAAATCGCAGCTTTCCTCCATCCCAGTGCACCGGAGAGACTTCGTAGGAGGGCAGCATCAGGGGTCTAGAAAGTTTACTGGACAGTTGCACTTACGGATTTCTAATTTTTCATACCAGCTGAAGGATAAATGCCACTGACTTATTTATCACAGGCCAAAACGTTGAAGTATCTTGCCCTCCCACAGAAGTGTTTTCGGGGCTGCTGTTATTCAGCTTATCTAAAGTTGCCGACAGCCTCTGCTGACAGTTTTCAAGGTTACAAAAGCAGCAGCTTGTTACAGAGCGGTGAAGAGTTCTTCCCCCTCAAAATTAGGCTCAGTGCAGCCACATAATTGTATTCTGCCAGTACGGTACAAACTTACACGGAACAGATTTATACGAGAAAAGGATTTCCATACACATCAAAGGGATAAGATTGCCAAACAGTCTCCGTAAATCCCCGGTTCTTCTTAAATTCGAAATGTGCTTTTTAACCAGAAATCTCACCCCAGCAGGGGTGAAGAGGAAGCTGCTCTGCCCAGAGAGCCGCCTTATCCCCAGCTGGAAGGCTGACTTCAGGCGTGGCAAGTGGCCGGCTACCCGGCATGGGATTGTATGCAGCCAAAAAAATGAGCCAGTCCCCTTACCCTGCACGTGGTCTTTAATTAGAAAGTGCATCTTCAGCACGGTGTAGGCATTGATCTGCTCTATTCCTCACTAGCCTAATGACCCCCACCTCCCACTTCTAATCAGAAGCAGGCTAAACACTTTTCCAGCGGTGCACAGTTGCAAGATCGTGCTCTGTGCCTCTGCCTTCACCATGTTTTCAGCTAACTGCGCCATGTTGCTACAGGCGAGCCAACAGCAGCAAGAACACTCCCTGCATCAGTGGTTTTTAACTTCTCAAGAGGGCTTGCAGACCCCTACGTTTCAGGGAGATGCAGAGACTGAGGCATTACCACCGGGAGAATTGCCGTGTTATGATCTGTAGATCCACGAGAGGCTCCTCGCCCTGCAAGGCACGGAAATCAAAGCTCCCGTGCTGCGGGATACAGCAGTGCTGTGAAACTGGGCACAGCGATGCAGAAATTCTTCAATGGGGGGACTGGACAGATGACACACACGATGCAAAAGCCCTCTAATAATGTACATATAGATCGGCAATGTCATTTACTGGTAACACTTGATTTCTATTCTCTCATCCCACAATATACTTAGGGAGGGGAAGAATCAAGGTTGCTCGCGCTATGTATTACCGCCCAACGCATTGCATTCGTATTCTAAAAATACCTGGAGAGCGCAGCTTTGACAAAAGAAGTATTTACACCTCTTTCACGTTACCTTCGGTACTGAAGGCGCAGCAAAACACCATACCCTGCTGATGTAGCAGCAGTTGGACATTAGAAACGCATTCGGTGAAGACTTTGCCAACCGTCTGTTGTCATGGAAACTTCGCAGGTAAAAATAATTTCTTGAATAACTTATAAACAGACAGATGGCATAAAACCTCCCACACTCTCCAAATTAAAGGAGTCACTAAAAGGCAGTTTACGTGCCAGCTCTGTGAAGTTCTGCTTGTTGAAGAAACCACGTCTCCAAGGTCATCTTCACAGTGCTGGTAGCTCACCTAAGGAACTTCACAAAAGGCCAATCGGGGGCGTTACAGGAAGCATTCAGATGATAGGGAAGCCAAGTCAGCACGCTTTCATGGAGGATTTCCCAAGGGATTACAAACGTGCCCTGAAATAATGATCCTACATAAAACGGGAAATTAATCCGGCAGCATACCCGGGAACTAAAGCCTTGCTTGTAATTCCTAAAGCCCTGCCCTGCTTATTCTTTTGCTAGGAAATGAGAACTATTACCCATCACAGGAACAATCCAAGTGCAATATACAAGTCAATTTTAAAGTTGTTTGTTGTTTTTTTTTTTCCCACAGAAGTTTTCTGAAGACAGGAAAGCTGTCAGTAATATTAATACACAGTTTCATTCACCCTAGTGCCAGCGGATGTGAACTGAAGCGGTACTGCGCCACCGACGGCAGCTGCCAAACAGTCCACGGGACTGAAGCACCTGACTCAGGAAATCCAGGATCTCTCTGGCAAGTTGCACACCAAGAAGTCAACGTTTTGACTCAATTCCCTCACTTCTAAAATAGGCAAGTAAGAGCTCAAAAGAATTGTGGACGAGGCAGGCTGCTGACCAAGTGGTTATCGCAGAAAAGCCACAGCTACACTCGCGTTATTCTCGGGCAGCATCGCAAATTCAAATGAACCCCCCCCGCCTTTTTCCCAAAATAGCAAACAGCTTTCTCCTTGAAGGAGCAGATGCTGAGCACTGCTATCAGCAAAATTCAAAGATTTTTCCAAGTGAAACAGATTGTTCAACATCCTGAGTTCAGAGTAGCTGAGAGACAAGGAAAAGGAGTATCAGACCAAAACACCCCCCGCCTCCCACCCCAACGTTATTTGTGCTCTGTTTTTGCATTTATCTGCTGCATTACGTGAGCTTCCCTCACTCCTCCCAACTACTATTCTCAACAGGTGTACAAGAAAAGGGCAGTAACATCACAAAGGTTAGTTTTCCTTTGATGTAAGTTTTTTTAATGCTCATATTTACTGGAATTTTCTCTCTTCCCTGGCTGACTTTTTATTATTAACGTGGAAAAAGCAAATACAGGTCCTTTGCACAACCTGTGTTCTGTGGTCAGTCTAATGCTCAGAAATAAATACAAATGTTTTTCTCTGAGATCGCACTGACATCTTTAAGTAAATCCATTAGTATCGTTGAGCAAGTTCCCCAAACAAAAATCAAGTATTTTGTGAAGAATTGCTCCCATTCTTTAACATCAACAGTTCCTTAAAGGGCGAAAGCAAAAATTGTAGGGTTTAAATTTTATATTCCTCTATTTCATCTCCCAAGAACGAGTGAAGTAAAAACCAAACTCTGCCCTTAATTCACAAGCACGTGGTGTTGTGGCAGAGCAATCTTGAAGCTGAGTTTGTTTACTTTTGTCTGCCTGTTTCCGTCCCTGCCTCTCAGCCTAACTTTAACGGGGTCATTTTCTCTACCAGCATAACTCAGAAGCACTTTGTAGGGATCCTCACAAAGACCAAGTACTCAGTACTCTCACTTTTGGCGCGACTACCTGTAAAAAATAACTTTTTCCTAGTGATGTAACGTTCACAGCTATAGAACAGGTCCACCTCAGGGCAGCGGGACGTCAGTAGGATGTGCTGCAGTCACTGACCAGTACCCGAAGGAAAGAACTATTTCACCTATCGGTACCTGGTTCTACCAGCCGCATTTGGCTTAAAAGCGGTAGGCAGCAGGGATACCATCGCACATACACTCTAAAAACATCAAAGAAAAGTACTCATTTAAGGAGAGAATTTAAGCACAAATTCCAAAAACACAAAGGCAAATTTTTGTAAAAAAAAACACTACTTGGATTAAAGAAAGAGTAAGTCAGAACTATGACATTATTTAGAACAGACACCAGAAGAATGATTTCCTCCCCTCTCAGCATAATTTGAACACTCAGACAAAAAGTCAGGTATCTCATTAAACTGCAAGGACAGTTGATTGAAAATGAGCGCGACTAGCAGTCTGTGGCTCAGATCTCCTAGCACTGAATTTTATCCACAGTGAAATATTTTCTCCCCACTTTAAGATATTGCTGTACAACCCAGCCACAACGCTGCAGTATCTGGAAGGGAAATCTCTGCGTGCTGAAGCCGATACAAATTTTTTCTGCTAACCACAAAGCCAGACAGCAGGTTGAGACACATCACAACTTTCCTTAACAATACCGCCAAACCAGTTTGAGCTCAAGGTTCTCTCTCTGGTACAAAATATTTACACCCTCTGTATTAAATCAGAGCAAAGACATTTTTTCATATCTAATTAAAGACATAAATGAAAGTTGTGTGACTAACTTTTCTCTTCAGTGCCTAGATGGAGCTGAATATTCCTTTTAGCTCTGGAATTACCACTTGTAAACATCCTGTCTTTCACAGCAGAAACTAAAATCATACCCTTTTATTAGGCGAAAACGTGTCTATAAAATGCAGAATTCCTTCAAAAAGGCAGCTCTTTAAAAAAAAAGTCAAATAACAGAAGTTAGAGTTGGGAAATACAGCCTACTGTTGTAAAAGGAACAGTTCGGAGAGCTTTAGCTCTATTTGGAAGGTTCTTTTCTCATCCCAGTGACCCGTGTCTGCAATAACACCTCCTGAAGGCTACAGGGCAACTTCCAGTTGTTGCTTCAGCTCCTCTACCATGCAGGGAGAAAGAAAAACACAAGTAGCAAACATCGTTTGTGCACGTACTTCCTCTGAGGAACAGTAACATTCAAAGCAGCTTAGGTGTCTTCTGCAGAGTCCCAGGAAACCCTTCTGCAAATATCACGCGTGCGAACATCCGAGTTATTACGAGCAAAACACTTCTCCAATTAGATTCAATTCATGAGCTTGCATAATGGGCTGTTTTAACATAGGAAAACAACTGAAAGTAGGGAAAAAACGAAAATGACATCAAGCTTGCTAAATATGTATTGTTTATTAAGGCTTGTATTCTCCTAGAGGAAAAAGTTAATCTGATGCTGTCCATTACCCCTTACAGGCAGTAACAGTCCAGAGACAGAGTTATATGTTCTAAATACAAGTCTAAATGATACAGATTAAACTTTATTTAAATTGGAGGTCCTTTTGGAGTAAATAGTATTCAGAAGATACTTGCTTTCTAATATAGTAAAAGATCCTCTACAATAAACACGTGCAGATTCAGTGTGCTAGAGCAGCGGACATGAGCACCATTTCCATGCTTAATTGGAACTCCAGTTGGTGACAGGTTCTCCGACGGTCCCCTCACTCCACAAAAACATGACAGCAAATTCAGTTTCTTAAAACAGGTTTTTTTACTCATCCAACAGAAAAAAGTTAGACATACACACTGTCAATTTTAAACATCTGAGGCATAATCCATCATATTATCCATACTATTAGTTCCTACGTTAAAGCTCAGCATTATTGGTATAAAAACTTTAAATGGCGTTAGGACTTGGGGGGTGGGAGGGAGTAATGAAGGGAAGGATTAAAAATGATCTGCAATTAACTAATAACACCTGAAGCTGAAACAGGTTTAAACACATTGTCCAAAACCCCTGCAATGTTGATAGCATCACATTATTAATTATTAAGCTACAAAAACCATAAAGCAGAATTATGGCTGAGAGAAAGCATCTCGCTCACCCTCGGCAGGATATGGTATAACAAATGCACACTGAAGCACTGGTTAACAGAATGTGAAAGGGAAATATTTTCCAGAGAAACAGCTTCACTGACAATTTGATCTTCTACTAGACAGAAAAAAACAACAATGGCGCATTAGCAATTTTAAAAGTGTAATTGTACAGATAAATAAAGAGGCATAGCAGCTGCACAAAGTGATCTGAAATTTAGATTTTTCATTTCAAAATTCCGAAGTGCAGTATCTTAGAAGTTTTGTTTTGTTGTTTTAAATGACAAAAATCAATGCATGGTTTCTTACATCTGCCATGAAGAAACATGGTTTGGGAAGAGGATAAAGGAAGATTTGTCATGTATTCTCCATAATCTCTATATCTGGCTAGGAACATAATTTGTGCCAAAATGAAGTCTTTGGGAAGCACTGACACTTTAGTATGCTCGTGTATAGGTCCACATTAGGTTAATATAACTGTTTACCAACTTAAAAAAATAAAAAGAGACACACCTTTATTAATGATTTCTACAGAATTTTACATAGAAAAAAGATACAAATTAATGCAGATCCACTTGGGCAAAAATAAACTACAAAGATGCAACAACTTAATTTCCCCTGCACGAGAAGATATATTGGAGCTGAAAGCTTTAGTTTATCCTGATGCCACGATAAAGCACCAGAATACATAAATTTTGTTTCTCAGTCGAATTTAATATCAGTTCTAGTATATATATCAAACTGTATACGTATATTCTTATTGTTTGTTTCGATTCTGACGTTCCTGTAAAGAGAAAAAAGTTGAAAATAGTTAAAGATTTTAGTGAAATGAACAAGGAAAAGCATTCTTAGTAGTATAACAACACTGATGTGATCCCCGACAATGACATGCTTAGTCAAAAAAATTGCCACTACATTTTATATATATATATTGTATATACCTGATAAACCCAAGGATTTGGTAAGAATTTGAAGTACAGCTTCAAGTGGAACAGCTGAATACCTGTACAGTCACTTCAAGCTGACAGCAGATGAAGGTCACAGCAAGGAAGGTATGGAATAGCAACGTTCCCAACTAGAAACAGGACCTACAACGTTCTGCTTTCTGGATTAATTTAGCTACTGCAATAACAGCATGGCCAATTCGAGAACAGAAAGGAGATGGCAGATTAACGAACTCCACAGAACCAGTATAATTTTGAACCACTTAAGAGTTAAGACTAAACTTAAGAGTTTAGTCATATTCAATATCACTAGGATGTGATCTCTATAGAAATTCTGTTCCTCAGTCTTTTTACCTGTTCAACTACTCAGGGAGGCACCGTAAAATACTCGACGAATTGGGGAAAAATTCATTTTGTGGAAGAAAAGTTACATGCTTTTTGCATGGTCTGATAAAAAAACAGCACAGCTAGACAGAACCACCCAAAAACTTATGAAAACATTGTAGTACAGAAGTCAGCAGCTGTCTGAAGTCTCAAAAGTTTCTGCCAACCACAAATACAGAAAACAGATAATCTAAGGGGTATGTGCAGGAATGCCTCAATTATTCTAAGTCTTCATCTAGCTAACTTGTGTTCTCCCAGCACTAAGTAGGGAGGACAGCTTCAATAATTTCTTCAGGAGCCCCTGAAGGTGCAGAACAGCAAAATGACTGCAAGAAAAAAACAGACAGAATAAGCTGCTGTATTTTGAAGCTAGTGCATTTTTTCCAGCTAAGACACCACACAGAATGAACAGAAAAGGTGCAGTCTTACTGCTTTCTGCTTCATCCTACTGGTGTTTAAAATAGACTGCAAACTTCCAAACAAGCATGTAAAGACACTGTGTACTGTACTTTAAGACACTGATATAGCACCAAATCCTAGGCCAAGACAAACAACTGTAAAACTGCCTAAGCATAAACAAGTGTCAACTCCCGAATTTCAGATTTTACTTGTTCTGTGGAATCTTTCTGTATAAAGTTTACCTCCAAATTGCTTGTTGCAGTGTAAACATTATTTACAAGTGTGCCAGTCCTTAAGGAAGTTTTCTGATTTTTTGCTGTGACCAGCTGAGGTAGCCAATGCAATTTCTGTTACGTTTATGAATGGAATATACTGGTTTCTGCATCCAGGCAGAATAATTTTTTTTTTGAAATTGAAGTAAGTAAACTAAAATCTTGAATAAGTTCTTAACCTAAGATTTAAGACCTTAGGAAAGTTGTTTTACCAAATCAGCAAAACTGTGTAGTATGTTCTTGATGAAAAGAACTGATTGCTGCCTGCCATTTCAAACAAAAGCTGGTTGGAAAGAGAATTTAAAGCTGAACCAAATCAATGCCATTTTCAGACTTCCACGAAAGCAGTTCTATCCCACTTCCACTCTTAAGGTGGCAAATAACTTTTACTATACCTCATTGCCCTACCATACCCTGTAAACCATTCCCATTGTCATCTCTGGCAACTTTTTTTGGGTATCTATCCAGCGACTCTTATAATTCCACTTGTAAAGAAATACATCTTTCACTCTCACAATCTACTCAGACACTCAGCTCAGGCTTTATAATTTAGCAAAGAGAACTATCTATTGAGCAAATTTATTAAGCAGTTCTTCCTACCTTGCTGCTCCCTTGCTGCTCTTTTTTTTCCCCCCCTCTCAGGGGCTACTCTGAGTCTTCCTTTTTAAAAAGGTCTGAATCCATATAGATTGACAGGGAGGAGCCTGACGTAACAATTCTTCATGCTCTTGAATATGGCTGCTTTTTGGAAGATCTCTGGAAGATCTAACTCAAGTTCTCTCCTGCATTGCTATTTGGCACTACTGCAAGCAAGTACAAGCAACTTGGTAAGGTAATAAAAAAGCTTTGTTCCTTTTGGCTCCTAAGATCCATTCAGAGCCTTCGTAATTTCTCTTCTCCAGGGGAGTTCTGATATCTCACAAGGGAGCTCCTGTTGCACGCTGCTTCTCATTGGTGACATTAATACATAACGGCATCAGGCACAGGGAAGACTGGTTTTCACCAAACTTGCAGTAACTTCCATTCTGGAGACACCCACCCCGTCAAATTTCTGTTCCCTGCGCCCCAGTATAAAGTAGCTGGTAATCTTCCTGCTAAGCTGTACTTGTTCAGGTCAGCTGGATGAAAGCATTCACGATTTTTGTGTCAGGAAATAATTTGTATCAACTGTAAAACAGCCATGTTTTTAACTAGTTTCAAAGGAAGGACAATATTCCATCCTTTAAAGTTCTATGTTCAACGAACGTGTTCACAGAAAGCATACTGAAAGGAAATCTTTACAGCGCTAGAAAACAAGGAGTATTTCTGTCAGCGTGCACCAGCGTACACTTTACAGTACGTACTCACACAAAAGAAGAAACGCTAAGTTGTTGATCCAAGAACTTTCTGAGATAAAGCAACTGAGCTCTTCCACACAACACGAAGGGACAGACCTTGGACTAGCTGACTGCCGTGACACAGATCAGAGGCGAGAGCACAGCAGCCCTAGCACAATATGTGGGACCACCTAGTGAAACACATAGCGGTGAGGCCGAACGGCTGCGTTTTACACTCCATCAATCCTGTCCTACCATAAGTTGCCAGTGACTGTACAAAAATCTGCAACAAGTTTATTTTCTTTACAAGCTTTTTTACTCTGCAAGACAGTTTTGTAAAGACTATGCAAGCTTGTTTCTAGGGAGTGTTACTTAAGACTACATCATACTGGATTTTCCTTTTAAAGATTTTCTCACGTGTTGCAACATTACATTTTAAAAACATGAGCTTTGACCAGGGAAGTTGCTCCCTGGGGACACAGTCATGTTGTAGTGGCCTAGGGAACTGACTGAGAAAACAAGCAGGGGCCAGAAGAAACTTCATACCACTAGTTCTTTGGCTTCCTGGTTTCTCAGGTTCCAGATCGGACTGGGAGAAAATAGCTTATTACTACTGCAAATCAGAAGCTGGACTTAGATCTACATGATACAGCCCTTGTTCGTCAGCACGACCAGTGTTGTTTCTTTGGCACTTTAGAGATTTTCATTCAGCATTACATTACACCCAACTAATCCTCATGTGATGATTTCAAGGAACACAGGTGTTCCTAGATGAGTTAAACTCGGAGAGCACACAGCGCAGCTTTACACTGCACCCCTTATTTACTTCAGGAAACAGTGGCTAGCAACAAGCCACAAACATCAAAAAACCCAAACCCTGCAAGGCTAGCGGCTCGCATTGAATACATTACATCAAGTTTGTCTTCCCTTCTAAACATTTGTGCATAAATGAAGTAAACGTTCAAGCTCTCCATTAACAGCTTTTTAAGAATTCTAGCCTTTTGTAATCATGACAGTGGTGAAACAGAAGCACAAATGTTTATCAATTTTACTGCTAAACAGAGTACGATGAATAAAAAACACGGCGACTTGTAAACCAATTAAGACGGTACATATGCAGACAACCATTTGAAAAAGCCATTTGAGCCATAAGGGTTACCTTAACTGGCAACAAGATTCTTCAAAAAATCTCATAGGAAGGATAATTTTGGCATACTAGGGAGGATTCAACTTCAATAGCAGGAACTTCACAACAATAAGTTTAATTGTGTGTGTATCCTGCAAAGAAACTCTTCTAGTAATCAACTGGACTTCTAAAATTCATTTATTCAAGGGGGTGGAGGGCGGGGATCAACTTTCCAAGACAGTTTTTATTGTCTGGAATAAGAGACCACGCTCCGTTGTGAGAAGACAAGGGGCAACGGCTCTAAACTGAACGAGATTTAGAGGACATACAGGTTAGAAATTCTTCCCTTTCAGGGTGGTGAGGCTGTGGCCCAGGCTGCCCAAAGGGGTCCCTGCCACAGGACATGGGGTTGAAACCAGGTATCTTTGAAGGCCCCTTCCAACTCCAGCCACTCTACGATCATTTAGGATTCTCCCCCACATATGGGAACAGCTCTTCGACATACACATTGCATTGAATATTGAATTGCTAATTGTCTATGGAACAAATGAAGCGTTGAGGTAACGGCTTTCAGGTTTCAGCTTGTGGAACCCCGTGGAGAGTACTGAAGAAAAACTTCAAATCTTAAGCTCTCCTCCCCTGCTGTGTTGAAATATGCTAGGCATGTTGTATCAGATGGCTAGGAAAGGTCGAGCTGAAAGTTCTTGATACACCGATCACCTTCTCTCTCAAAATTTAAGAGTACGTTCTAAGAATACAGTTTAAAGCAATTTTATCTCCGTTTTTAAATGCCAATAAAACCTTTAAAACAGCAACTTCGTTTTCAGGCCCAGAAATACATATTCTGTTGTCGGTTTTTGCTTCAAAAAGATGTTGAAGCAAGTGAGCTGCATTAAACCAGCCTGTCAAATCCATTCTTTATTTCAAATGCCATACAAAAGAGGTGTATGAAATGCTATCAAACAACTTTAAGCACTACAAAACTAGTAACTACACAAATATTTTGTCCCAACACCGATATTTTGTCAGTGCTTTACTTCCAGACTGCCTAACTGGAGAAACGCGTTCCTGGAACTGAGGTCATAGGACAGCTGACTCTTGGGGCCATAAAAGCATATATAAAAGGTTTACCACACTTTCCCAGGTACTGCCCCAGTTTCTCATACATCCTCACTCAAGATTTCTTTTCAAGAATTAGTAGACAGATTAGACCTGGGAACCAAAAGCCTTTAATTACCCAAATAATACATGTGACTTCAGCAGCAGAAGCAACCTTTCCAGCACTACTCCAACGATTTTATGGAACTCCTTTTCCAGAGATCAACTGAACAAACAACATGAGGCTAGACTCTTCTTGCTCTCAGAGGTAATATACAAACTTCAAATGCCACATTTATCGATTTTGATAGACTGGTTCCAGCCAAACAGTGCTAAAACACCTCATATTTATAAGGCAAAAAGCTTGCGTGGCCTCCTTTGACAGAACTGCACTCTGAAACAGAAACTAGTTTCTAATCTATTAACCATTTTAAGAGAAAAATAACTAAAAACATGGACATTGACGTCCTTTACCTGCATCACTGCTTGACCTTTTGTTCTGAAACGCATTTGCTATGAAATCATGTCACAGACAAATAAGCATCAGTTTGTTTTCGGTGTTGTTAAACACAAATAAAATCACCAAGTTGAGATGTATTAAAAACATTTTGAATTCCTACTTACATTTTTTCCACCAAAGCAGCCTTCACATTTCATTTTCCCCATATCTGTGTATAAAATAAATTTTTTAATAAGTTTACCTTCCGCACCACCTCCTCCTCTTCTTGGCGCTTCTCATAATGAGAAAAGTCATCAAAGATGGAGGTCGTGTGCTTGTAAGTAGCAATAATTTTAAGCACTTGTTTTGCTTTTTCTAAGGGCACCTCCTGTGTATCACGGGAGTTTGTAACAGGTTTGTTGTCATTGTTCTCCAGCCTGATGTGTCGGAGCTGGTTGTTGGGCACATCCTTCACAAAGATCCACTTGACATCAAACTTCCCCTTCCACTTGTCCTGAGACCAGACACCTGCACTGGTGCCATAGTCCACAGGTGATTTCATCTCCGCAACTCCACAGAAGTGTCCACTACCGTTGACACTGAATAGCAAGTAGACCGGGCCCTTACTATTCATGGACCGAAAAGCACTGTCCAGCCGTTTGTTGCCGTGCTCCGTACTACACCAAATAGAATATTTAATGGAACGATGAATATCATCCTCAGAATAACTCTTTATTATGAACACACGTCCATTTTTAAGGTTCCATTCAAAATCTTTAGGGTTATAGCTGTGAGCAGCTTTCAGTTTTTCGAGAACAGGATGGGACTCACCACTCGGAACAGGGTTAGGCTGGGTGCTGCCAGCTGAGCTGCTGTCGTTACCAGTTCCTCCACTTTGGCCAAAAGCTGCATTTCTGTTGCGAGGCGCTACCCAGCGATTTTGGGGCGGCTGCTGAGGGCTCTGATACTGTGGTTGAGTCAATGGAGGAGGTTGAGCTGGAACAGGCTGAACAATTTGTTGCTGTGGCTGTGGAACAGACTGAGGAGAAGGTATCTGTTGGGGGGCAGGAACTTTTGCCACAGGACCCTTATTGTCCCAAGTACCTATGTCCATATTATGCTTTATAGGCGGAGGAGGCAATGCTCCTCCAATCACAGGTCCAGTTTTTGTTTTCATTTTAGGCTGTGGTTTTGCAGGCTTGCTAGCTATAGCAGCCCACGAGGTTGGTTTAGATACTGGCAAGTTTACATTAGATCCACCGTTACCAGAGAGAGCGCCTGTCATCCCAGCACTGTTGACAACGGAACCCACTGTTTTCACAGCAGAAGTTGTAACATCTCCACCAATCTTAAGTCCAACCATTCCCTGCTCAATGCTGTTCATTCCAGGAGCTTTATTTAACGTGTCATTATGAAATCCTGTTTGTCCGTCCACGATGGTACCACCCAGTGAACTAGGCGGGTAGCTGTAACTGCTCCCATATGCTGAACTTTGAGTCTGCTGTCCTTGGGATCCACTTGTTCCCCAAGCTGAGAAGGCAGGATTTTCAGGGAAAAAGTTAAAACGGTGTTGATAGATATTATTTCCCAGACCCCCAGGCTGTCCAAAAACAGCATCATGCATAAAATGATGATCTCCGTTACTGAGCTGTCCATAGGTGGTAAGATATGGGATTGGAGGATCTCCTCCCGTAGACCATGGTGCTTCACTGAGAGAGTAGGGAAACCCAATCGATGGTGGATAATAACTGGACAGATAAGGATCAGTCATTGATGGATAGCTACTGTTCTGTTAAAGGAAAAAAAAGGTAGCTTCAGATATCTAAAACTTCGTTTATAAATAGCCACAACACTGTACATTACCAAACAGAAGAGAACAATAGGGACAAGGTAATTAACGTCTAATTAAAGATTTCAGTTCACATTCCAAGAGTCAGTATCTGGACATTCACAATATGCTCCAGTGCTATTTTCACAGTGACGGTAGTACCTGAAATTGTATAATCTTAGTTACATTATTATGGGGTCTTTTGTGGCCTCTTCTAGAATTACTTAATCTGCCAATACTCCAAAATATTTCAAGAAACTCATGTACCAATACATTTTGTGTCTCATACCATTAAGGATATTTAGTTTATCTTGATTACCAGAAAGAGCTGCATGGGAGAAGTTTTAGATTAAATTGCTTTAATATGGCAGCACACAGAAAATACAGTCACAGTCCTTATTATGGGATTGTTTTGAAGAGCCAACGGTTCCTAACAAGCAAACCACACCTGAAGTGGATAAACACGCAAAGGCTACTTCTGACACACACAGGATCAGTGAGAGCACATTCTAAAAAGCGTGCCAAGTTTGATTTAAGTAGACCTAATGGACCTAATGACTAGAAACTGAGATTAAGACGACGTGCTAGAGACAACTACATACAGATACAGCACGTGACATATTCCAGTAAACCATCCAAAGTGTTTGTGACAAACCCTATCAAACTGCTTCTGAAAGTCTCTTACTCCCTCGGTAGTAAAGTTACAAATGTGCAAGACTGCTTCAGACTGCTCTTCCGAACAGGCCACCTTTTCCACTCTACGAAATAAAAGACTGACTTGTTATAAATGAGCAAATCCTTCTCCAAAGTTCTAGCTTCTCCTTCCTTTCTCCCTCTCAACTTTTTTATTACTAGATTCAGAAGCCTCCTCCATTTTTCCAAACATACAATTATTTCTTAGCTTATTCAGAAAATGAAGTAAGAAGACTCCTTGCTATAGATGAGCGTAATACCCAAGTGATAAATTAAAGAGTCAGTTTTATTCCTCATTTTTCATTGACTCCCTTCCATGACACCCAAAGCAATATCCTTACTTTCCATATAAAGAATGATACCATAAAATGCCACCAAGACTTACATACGCTACTGCAATCACTACTGAGATTTCAACAGCCTGAATCCAATGTTACTGATTCAAAAGACATCATTTCTCCACTGCTCATGCTCCCATTATGTGCAAATTATATCCATCATTATCCAGAGGAACACTATCTGCCTCCCCATGACAAGATCCTCTAAAAACACATTACATTCTCTAAGATTCCCAAACCAGAAGAACCAATATTTGACATATGATTTTTTTTTTCCGGGAGACTTTACATTGTGATTGACATCAATGTATTATTTCTGAAGTTATTAATATAATAAAAAAGTAAGAACATGTTGTTGGAGGGAAGGGGAGACATAAGTTGTTCTTAGGAGATACTTACCTTTTCATATTCCACAGATAAAGAACTTCTTAAGACCAGTAAGAATAAGTCTAAAGAAGGCAGGTGTTTTATCCTAAAATATTTCTGCTAAAGATTCTAAACAATTCCTCAGACTGTCACCTCCTGTAAACAGTCTGCAAAGTTTCCACAAGGATTCTAACAAGATTAAGGGAAAGTTTCAGCAGACATCTTTACAAAGCATTCGATCTACTTTGCCTGGCTTTATGCCAGAGTGTGTAAGATTCACAGATTCACAGATTCACACAGATTCACAGATTTCTCTAGGTTGGAAGAGACCTCAAGATCATCGAGTCCAACCTCCGACCTAACACTAAGTACTCCACTAAACCATATCCCTAAGCTCTACATCTAAACTTCTTTTAAAGACCTCCAGGGATGGTGACTCCACCACCTCCCTGGGCAGCCCGTTCCAATGCTTAATAACCCTTTCGGTAAAGAAGTACTTCCTAACATCCAACCTAAAACTCCCCTGTCGCAACTTTAGCCCATTCCCCCTCGTCCTGTCACTAGGCACGTGGGAGAATAGACCAACCCCCACCTCTCTACAGCCTCCTTTCAGGTAACTGTAGAGAGCGATGAGGTCGCCCCTGAGCCTCCTCTTCTCCAGGCTGAACAAGCCCAGCTCCCTCAGCCGCTCCTCGTAAGACTTGTTCTCCAGACCCCTCACAAGCTTGGTCGCCCTTCTCTGGACTCGCTCGAGCACGTCCATGTCCTTCCTGTAGCGAGGGGCCCAAAACTGAACACAGTACTCGAGGTGCGGCCTCACCAGAGCCGAGTACAGGGGCACAATCACTTCCCTCGACCTGCTGGCCACACTGCTTCTTATACAGGCCAGGATGCTGTTGGCCTTCTTGGCCACCTGAGCACACTGCTGGCTCATATTCAGCCGACTATCCACCAATACTCCCAGGTCCTTCTCGGCCAGGCAGCTTTCCAGCCACTCATCTCCCAAATGAAAAAGATCAACCCTGACAGAAATCCTTCACTGCCACAGTGGTACATGCATTCAACATTCAACATGGTACATGCATTCAACAAATTTGTCCTGGAACTTTCTGCACCCTTCTTATTATTAAAAAAAACAACCACTGAATTAATTAGGAAAGGAATCCTTCCTCCTGAAGTACTCACACTGCTAGTAATACCCTGTCACTTACAAAAAATCTTTTGGTTCTGGCTGACAGTACATGGGGGATGCCTTCCTTGCTTTGAGCATAGCTTTGTATATGAATATCAGACACTCAGTTACCTTTTCACTTAAAAGGTACTTTTAGTGTAGTTAATAACAGTTATCACACCTGGAATTTGTTCTGCATTAACTACTGCTATTTGGATACTGGACCTTTTTGTGGAAAGAAAAAAGACATCGCTAACGAGGTGCAGTTTCCAACAGAAAGATGGAGGACAATTACATTTTATTTAATTATGTAACATGCTTAGTACTCATTTTAAAGACTAATTTGTAATTTTAAAGTATTGATTTTAACACAGTATTACCAACCTACATTTGAACTTTGATGTCAAATACACATTTGTGTCAGGAGAATGTTTAACTTCTAAAGTATTTTTAAAAAATAATTCAGTTTTGAGTCTTTTTGTACATTACCTGTATTTTACAGTAATTAAAAGGGCTGAATTAGTCTGACTAAATAACTAGGTAAGACTTTGTTCAGAAACATGGCTGTCCAGCACAAAAATCTCAGCCCTATTTAATGTTACTGTCGCTTTCCAGTTAGAGCTGTAAGACCACCTACACAATCGGTTCTTGCAGCATGCCAACTTCTTGTCACAGCATAAGTACCAGTCAATGTAGCTATGCTTTAATGTATCTAGACTTTATTAGAATTATGGAAGTTCTATGTCATAGTAATTTTTCCATTTTAAACCTAATAACTGGGCTTGTTAAGAGCTAGAATAATATAGATATATATTTCCTAGAAATTAACTGTAATAGTCTTTGATTTTTTTCTATGTGGAGTTAAACACTCAGTACAGTTCATGTTACAAGACATCCTGTTTTTAAGATGAGTAAAAACTACACGCAAATGTAATGAAGAGGGATTTCAAGAAATCAGAGGAAGGATACAACCTTGATCTCTTTCAAAACTAATTTTGCACAAGAAAGTTTTACTTAATTTTTTTCCACAAATTTCATGCTTTTATACCTGCCACAGCACGAGATAATGTGCTTCATTCATTCTTCAACACAGTTCCAAAGAGAACGTGCTCCCTCTTGAACGATTTTAACTTTGTGCATGTCTGGAGCACGTGACTACGTTGCATACCAAACCTGTGTACCAGGTAGTCCACACGGTGCAGTGCTAACACAGCCCATGTTGTCCTAAATGCATTTGTCCCAACTTCCACAGTGGAGTATCTAGATTGCTTCCTGGATGGAAATGTGCTCAGGAATACCTATACTGTGCTACAGTTAGCAGCTCTCAGAAAGCTGCAAGATCTAAAACTTGTAACACAGTTTCTTCTCTGGCTGCCCTACCACAAGGCTTAATGCACCTTGAAGGTACCTGGTATGCAGCACCAGAATTGAAGTTGTTTGCTCCACTGTTCAAGATTAAATCACAATTTCCTCAAATGAAACAGAACAGCACGTTACATGTTTTCTTTCATCCTCTTCCTTTTTTTTAAGCATGTACATGAATGTTCCTTTGCCAGCAAGTTCAGTGATGTCACCAGTATAAACAGTGGCATTTATCAGCTTCAGGCTGAATTACAGATTTACTTCGTAAAGCCTACCACTTCTCTTTTCTGCCAAGAAATAATAACGTACCTCTGTCATGCCTCCCTCTTACTGAAGCAGATTTGTGTGAAAAAAACTTTTTGCATCTCCAGCTTCTAAACATTTTCTTCACTTTAAAAAGTTTGTATTTTAAGTCCAAGATTACTTGTATTAGAAGATTTTCAATTGCAATGCTATTTAAGTCCTGGATGTTGATTTAATGTACATTATAATGAGCTAAATTATATTCAGAGTTTGCATTTTAGGGCCTCATTCTTGAAACAATACATTTCTAAGTCTTAAGATATTTCAGAGGACACAAAAGAGCAATATTTGCTAAGTGTATAAAGCAAGCAGGATCTCTCTGCAATCTTTTCTCAAAAGCAATATCCAAATTTCCACTAGGGCAATCTCCAGGATTATTTAAAAAGACAAAGCAGGAGACCCTAAAAGCAGAACCTCCAGACTCTCAGATGCAACTCATCTTTCAGATAACTGCACGACTAACTAGTTTGTCACAGTTCAGCTATGTCAGTAACCTGCAATCTGAGGAGCAATCAGCAGACACTAGTTGGAGCATTAACTTCATTTTCACTTGTGGCCATCTGGATATGCAGAGTAGCATTAGTTGGGTGAGCACAAGCACTTGTATTACGAAGTAACACTATATGCCAGTCACTTCTTTTTCCATTTCTATTTAAGGAATTTGCTCCCTTAACACATCCTATGAATGGAGTGCCAACAACATGCCCAAGAAAAAAAAAAGGTTAAAAATATACTAACCTGATTTGACTGCCCAGAAAGGTAAGGTTCAAAATCGTTGTCATGAACTGTATCCTTCTGATGTAATGAACCATTTTGTACTAGGAAAAAAAAAGTTACAACACATTATAATACTGCTTAGCAGCAAGTAAACAACGCAGTAAACTGCTTCATTTCATGTTATTTTATGAAGAGACATGCTAAACTTGAGTAAGTTTAGTAACCCAAACCTTCCTACATGTAAGGGAATAGACAGCCTCTGTGAACTACCTCTGAACCAAGAAATAATCGTTCTTCACAAAAAGTTTGCGAAAAACATAGGTAACAACATCAGGTGTTCTGGTACATAATTAGAACTCTCAAACTAATTTACAGCTTTCCCAGCATGTGTTGTTTACTTCTCATTTAAGTTGGCTAAATTGAAATCAGATGAGGTTACATTTAATTATAAAATAACGACTGCTAGTGCCCTGATATTCTGACATTTTCAGGCAAAATTTAAGTCTCATCTTTTAAAGGCATAAGTTACAGATACTTGCCTTATCAAACACCTACTTATAGCGACTATTTCACAGAACAGCTAAACTAAACTAAAACTACACAAACCACAGTGTTTAGCAAGCAAGTTTGAGAATTTATAAAAATATTTCTGTAAAGTTTGCCAGGGAGAGTGGAGGCAAAAGAGTGTATACAAACATAGGAAATAGTGTCAAATTTCTTGTGAGTAGAGGCAGCTGGATTTTTAAGGCAAGTTAAGATAAATTTAAAAGCACTTATGAAGTGGAAGACATTGCTAGCTTCAAAACCTAAACGTTTACACGCTTACTAGCAATCACAGCACAAATCAGTGTATTTTCTTGAACAACTTGTTTTTGAAATTAAAATTCAAATGAAGCATAGGTATTATTATAAAAGGCTTATAATTTCCAACAGTTATTTAAGAAATTTTAAATTTTTAAAATAGTTGTTTTTTGCCTTACTTATGACATCTAGTACATACACAGTCAACTGGAGTCCAGTAACAGGACTGTATTCATATGGAACACTAAGCAAAAGTATGTAAAGTATATATATATACACATACGATCTTGAACAGGCTTACCTTCATAATTTTGCATGGAATTGGGTCATTTTAAGAAAATTAGGATCATTATTATAAACATGCTTAGTACTAACGCATTTTTTTTTTGCGTGGTAAATTCTGTAGCGTTTACTGGGATGCAAGCAAACACATATGAATAGCCGTTATGTATTTTTACAGCAAGGCCCAGCTTCCTTTGTTATCCAGAGCCTAACTGCAACACCTTCCTGCTAACCTACAGGTATGCAAATAACCCAACTCTTGCAGTAACAATTCCAACGGCAAGATCTCCTCGCGATCCTCACCTTTGTTGTCCTGTCCTTTCGGTCTCTGGAAAGCCACGGCAAATGATCGGGTACAGAAAAAAAAAAAAAAAAAGAGAGAGAGAGGGAAAGAAAAAAGTTAATTTTAGACAAACGGTTACATCGTCACTGCAAAACCCACGGCTGACGGAGGAGGGCTGAGGTGAGGGGGGCGGGCTGAGGGCCTGCTCAGGCGCTGCTGGGGTTTATCTGAGCTGGGGCTGAGGCGCCTCAGGGCCTCCCCCCGACATGGCCACCGCTCCGGGGCGGCGGCGAGGCACCGTGCCCGGGGGCGGGGGGGGGGGAACGAGGCGGCTGGAGAGCCTCTCCCGAGCCGGGCCTGAGGCTCTTACCTGAGGGTCCACGCTGGTGGCAGACATAATTCATGCACGGGGCCGCCGTGGTGCAGCGGGAGCGGGCGGGAGGCGCGGGCAGGGCCCGGCGGGGCCTCTCCCCTCAGGCGGCGGCCGCGGGCCGAGGGGGAGGGACGGGGGCCGCTGGCCCGCGCTCGGCGGTTCCTCAGGGGACGGAGGGAGCGGACGAAGGGCCGGCGGGGAGGGAGCCGTGCCTCGCCGAGCCGTGCCGTGCCTCACCGAGCCCTGCCGCGGCGGCCCCGTCCCCTCACATCCCCCCGGGCCCTGCCCCCGCCGCCCCGCTGCAGCCACGGAGCCGGAGCCGCCGACTCCAATGGCGGCGGTGACGTCAGCGCCCACAGAGCGCGGGGCACGCCGGGAGCGCTCGGCCGGGTTGGGGGGGGGGGAAGGCGCGCAGAGCGCGGCGGCACCTGTCGCGCATGCGCGGTGCGCGCAGGCCCCCGGGCACCCGCGCCCACCGCTGGGGCCGTGAGGAAATGGCGGCGGGGCCCCTGAGCGCCTCTTGGGCTGCATGGGTGTAGGGCTCCAAAGGCAGCCCCTCGTAGCCCCTCACGACCTTGTATCCCCTTCACGTAGCCCCTCACGATCACCATAGCTGCTGGTGCGGCTGGTCCCGTTCCGTTTATTTTTATCAGGTTAATGCATTTGATTTCCCTTCCAGCTATTGCTGTGCCAAACCTGAGTGAAATGTTGCCCCCGTTAGCATCGCTGATGCTGGTTTCACAGGGTTCATAAGCACGCAACTGGTTTTTGAGGGGTGTCAGCAGGCACCACCCCTGTGGGGCTTGGTAGGGAAATGAAACGGTGGCAAATAAGGCTGCTGAGTTGCAATTGCTCAGTGCTGGCTGCTGCTGAAGCTGGATTTTAGCAGTTTTCAGGGTGGCCTGGTGTTTGCTTAACAAGAAATCAGGTGAAATAAAAGCAATGTCCTTCCAGTACTTGAGTTCTGGCTCATTATCAGCTGTACTTCAGCTGCTGCTTGTGCATAGTAGTTTTTTCAGTTGCTTGCTTACTTTTTGGTTTTTTTCTTAAATGGGTGGAACATGCAATGACAACTGTTGCAACTTCTTGTTAGTTTTTAGGATCCCACTCAGAACCCTCTGGTCAATATACAATTTTTTGGTGCTGCACAGAACAAAAAGGCATCCCATGCCCTCCCCAAGGCCCTGCAGTTTGTTAGATTACTTATTATAATACAGAAACTTATATGATAATCCACTTTATATCTATTCGAGTTCTGATGAACAAATCATAAATGTTTTGTGATGAGACAGAACTCAGCACTGTCTTGCTATCTTATTGTTTATAATTTTGTAATGACCAGGGGCCTTACTGCCCTATTGACTTACAAACTTAGTAAGAGAGAGTTCAATCATTGCTTGATTGGAGTCTGCTGGACTGGGAGCCCATTAAGCCACACACGCACACACAAAAAACAAACAGAAGTTTCATCTTAGCACTTCTGCAGAACAGTGGAAACATGTTATAAGGTATTAGAGATTTGTAGGCTATAATTCTGGCTTCTTTGGAAGTTGCTGCAGTAATAAGAGTTGTAACAGAATTTTCACTGATTAACAGTATTACTGAAACTGTCCTGTAACATGTTATATAGGTGCCTGATATCTGGAGAACGGAAATAAATGTCCAGAAACCTGACTTTTTCTTGAAAGTATCAAAATACCTGCAGAGATTTAGTTTGGTAAGTCTCTTTTGCCTTTGAACATACTTCTTGTGTAGGTTTCTTCATACAAACATGCACCATATACGGTTACCAGATACACACAACATTAACATATTTAAGAGAAAAATGAATCCGAATTAGGTCCTCAACATGTGTATAATATATAGTGTACTTGTCTGAGGTAATAACTAGACCCAAGCTGGGCCTAGTACCAACTTGTACAATGCCCAGAGATAAGACTGACATACCAAACAGTAGTTCCAGAGATTACAAACCTTTCTTGTAACCTTTTCATGCTTAATTTTGGGGGTAAAATTGATAAATTTTAGTCCTCATGAATGGTACTATACAATGATACAATGCAACCATCCCTTCTTTTAGATACAGTTAAAACCAAAGTTTTCTCTGTCTTTAGAAGTTCAGGAATCGTTAGTTTGAGTTTGTATTTATTCCAATAAAATATCTGAAATGTACAGTCCACTTTTTGTCCTTTTTCTGATCAGTCATCAGAGGTAAGAAAGGATACTGTGTTAATGCTCAGCACCTGGAGATGCTTTGAATTCTTTGTCTTAGCTTGAAAGTAATAATTGGCATGTTTCATTTTAATTGTTTGCCAAATGGTATATGTTATGGACACATTTAGTAAGTGTGTGCTCTTCAGAGTCCCTAGGTGAGCTGGAAAGGCTATCCAGGGAACATTGCTTCAGAAACAAATGTGAGAAAAATCAAACAGCAGGGCATGAGTGAGGAACATCTGTCAGAAAGAAGAAAGGTTTGTCCTGGATACTAGGGTGATGGGCACTGCTGCGAAGTCCATGTGATTGTATATGTTCACTAGTCTTGATATAGCAGCTATGTGACTATGAATCATCCTAGCCATGAGTGTATGTAGGCAGAATGTTAGAACTGTATTTGTTTCAGCACCCTAAGGTA
This sequence comes from Anser cygnoides, assembly GCF_040182565.1. Classification (NCBI taxonomy): domain Eukaryota; kingdom Metazoa; phylum Chordata; class Aves; order Anseriformes; family Anatidae; genus Anser; species Anser cygnoides. The sequence goes on along the minus strand of NC_089888.1, from coordinate 2,713,810 downwards.
CAGGGAACTAAAGCTATTAGACTATACCTGTTATTTTAGATTCAAAGTCAGAGCATGTCAAGTATATACTTATGTGTTTGTCTAAATCCATCTTTATGGGATTTTTTTTTTCTTTTGTATTAGGAAAATGTGAGTTGCTGCTTCTTCTGGGTGACTTTAAGAATGATCGTGCCTGTCCATTGAGAAGTACACAATCTTTTAGAAACAAATCAGTAAGGAGTCTCAATTGAAGCACATGGGTAAGACGCAATATTCAGAATGGTTTCAGCTAAATTGAATTTTCTCCCTTCTCAGAATACTGTTGGAGAGTAACAGTGTAACCTGTGGGCTAGCACTTTTTTTTTTGTTGTTTTGGCTTTGTTGAGACAAACACAGTGGTATGTTCTTTTCATATAAGTCATATTTAACAATACCTTTTTCTTCCTTTGTTAACACTCTGAAATCTTGGAAGAGTTGGTGTATAAATTACAGATAATTTTTTCTTAAATTGGATTTTACAGGAATCTTATGCAGCCCTTTCTGCTATGAGCAGGGAGATAAAATCAAGCATTGTCATGCTGGAATCATCTCCTTCTCTGCTACACCTCCGTGGAATGTAACCAAAGCAAGGATCCAGCTTTAATTTCCATCACTTTAGGGTAAAATAAAGGCAGTCACACAGAGAAGTACTATCTGTTCTTTCCTATTTTTCATGTCACTGGCATGCTTTGTAAAAACATGAGAAGGAAAATGATATGCAAAGAGCATGTCCTGTGAACAGATATCATCTGAGATCTTCATCACATGCTGTTCACTGCAAGACAACTTCATTGGAAAGCTGTAGCAAGGTCCTCAACTGAGCAATGACTGATCACAAGTGTCCCTCTCATTCTTTGTCATCAGCAACTCTTTGTTGCTGTTATGTAGCTTCCGTTAACTTATAAGGTCAGTCTTTGTTTACTTCTTTGAATTGTCTCACCCATTTTTCACTTCATCTTTCTGCGGTGTCTTTCACGTTGGTCTGTCATCTTTCTTCCTTATCTTTCATTCTTGCTATTGATTATTGATACAGGGCAAAGCAAACCTATTCTGAGTCAATTTGCATGGGAGAAATAGGCGATTGTTAGTGTGAATAGCTCAAGAACATACCTTTCTGCCTGTTGCCCAAGTAATAGGCAGCTAGGCACATCTCTATGCAATAAAAACATGTTCAAAACTATAGCAGAGTTTAGTCAGAAAATTAGATGTTCCATATTCCTTAATGGCTGATTTTCCACCAATTAAAAAATGTGTTCTATTAAAGTCATAACAATGTCTGACAAATCCTTCTTTAAAGGTAATTAATGGCTGAATGGTGGAACATACATTAGTCACCAGCTGATAGCAATATCTTCTGAAATGTTTTGTTAGTTTTATTAGTTAGTTTGTTAGTTTTGTGAAGAATTTGGAGTAGCAATGCCATGCAGTTTAGATGAGGCTACACATCTTTTGTTCCTATACTTCTTGCCAGGGAATGCCAGGGAATACAGCACAAGTGTGAAGCTCCTCTGTGTAAGAGTCAGAAAGAAGCAGGAAACAATAGGAGGTAGGGAGAGGCAGAAGCGGAGAGGAAGGAGAAGCACAGCCTATCTTTGGGAAAAACAGCCATATCCTACTCAGAAAGGAAGGAAGAAAAGGATTATCATTCATGCTTTCCATGCTCATCATGGAATTGTTTTTAGCCAGACAGTTCTCTCTAGAAACTAAGTTGTATTTTTAATCCCTGTGCTACTGCTCAGCCCTCTAAGCACTCTGCTTGCTCTTTGGATATGGCATTGCTCTGCTGAAAACATAAAATTGCTCATGCAGTTTGAGGCAGTGTTGAATTCTTACAAATTTTTGTAAGACTTCAGAGTGTTGTGGGAATCAAACAGAAAAAAACCTAAATGATGATGAGTGAGTTCCGGTTTTGTCCTTTTTTTTTTTTTTTTTGACCATGTTTGTATTCATTGCCAAAGACAAGCAGGAGCAGAAAACCAATTAAAAAGGAAAAAAAAGAGGAAAAGAGGTCCCTGAGAAAGCAACTTTTTTTTTCATCTCCAAAAGCCATTTAGAAATGTAAGAAAGCAATTGTTTTCTACAAATAGCTTTTGAAAAAGTGTTAAACAGCGTTCAACCCACTCTATCTTCTATAACATATTTTTGTAATAGGCTGGACACTGAAATCATGAATTTAGGAAACAGTATAAAACATAATAATGACTTGTGGCAGAAACACTGTTAGTTTGCTTTTCTTTCAAGCCACAGTACTATCAGTTCCTCAATTGATTTTTTTTGACTATCTGCTGTGCTGTGCAGATTTTTCTTTTGATATGTACTGTGTTCTGTTCCTGTGGGCTGGTATATAAATAGCGTTTGATTCTAAGCACTTTTCATGAATAGTGTTGCAAGCTACATTTGAGCTGTTCCTAACTATTACCATACATAAAGTTTTGAAGCAATCAGATGCTGTGGTAGTTAGGGCTGAAAGAAAGTATTCAGGGAGGAGATTAAAAGGTTGGAATCTTTAGGAAATCACTTAAAACATGCATCTGTTACCTGTGCATTAGTTCTGGCAGTGTAAGTTTATTGTAAGTGTATTTATAGCAATATAGCAACGTTTTTCAGCTTTCCTGAATTAATGCTTGTTAACATGGAGAAGGATTAAGCTTTTATTATGTTATTAACGTGTTAAATTTGTTTTTGATTATTGTTGAAATATCCAGTGAGGAATTAAAAATGACCAGTCATCAGGTGGAAAGCACAGCAAGGGAGACAGTGATAAGCAGAGAAGATCCCTTCAGATATATGGCACTACTCGGTTTTTGGCAAAAGAAAGGACCTTGAGCTGAATGAAGAAGCAAAGGGAGACTTTTAAGCTTTGCCCTAGGGGAATGACTTGTGTTTGTCTGTGGTGTGACTAGCCACTTTTCACTGTGCCTTGCCGTTATTCACTGAATTGGATCATGCTGCCTGTCTGCAGTGGATTCATTTTATGGATGCCTTGGAGTTTGTGTCAACAGACAGCAAGCAACCTGCTGTGGTCCCTCAGTGCTGCACTGGAAAGCAGCTGGACAGACAGGCGTCCTGAAAGGTTTTACTGGTGCAGGAAATACATTGCCAGCAGCTCTCATGAGAGCAGCAGAGTGCAGGTGTTTTGCTGCAGGATGATTCCAGCTGGCCATTCAGTGTGAAGGGAGATCAAGGATAATAGATAAGGAAGAGGCAGAAGATGAAGAGCAAGACCCTAAATGGAGAAACAGAAGAAGCAGTCACCTACTTCTATGGCAACTAATTTAGTGCCTCAGCCCAGAAAGCAGCTATATCGCAAGGTCTGAACTGAGCCCTGTTTTGTTCTGAAAAATGGGTGCTTGTCTCCATGGAGCAGTTAAGGGTGGTTCTGAATAAATGAGAACAGGAATTATGTTATAAGTTTCCTTGATATCCTGCCCCTTTACAGATCAGCTGCAATGTCAAGCAATGGCATCTCAGTTCATGTTCCCAGCCTCCTTGCTTCTTTGATAATGCCAGCTGATACACTGTTTTTCCCCATTACAAAAGCCTCCTTCCTCAGGATTTTTTGATTCACTCTTAGCTGAGCAATGAAAGCACAATAGTCTTCCTTGAGCTAAACCGTGCAGAACAGCTTTATCCCGTTACATACGTGTAGAACCTTAAGATTAGAGATACTGAACTCAGCTGGAGTTTTTCCAAGGGTTCCTGTCACTTCAGCCCTTTTGAGCTCTTTCTCATACTGTCTTCAGCTATACTCTGGCCCTTGTATTTGATTGCTTTCCTTCCAAATTAGGCTGATATTAGCAAATATATTTTTGATTAATTATGTTTACATTTATTTCTTCCTAGAGTGCTTGAAATCACTGCCTGGCATGGGCTTCCAGTTACCCCTGAAACAAGCTCAGCAGCGTAGAATTTAATGCCTTCCTCGTACAGGGGCATGGTGGTGATGCTGTTGATCATTATCACTGGTCTGTCCTGGCCTGGTTGATGCTTACTGTTTTCCACATTTGTTTGTCTTTAGCTCGTTATGCTCTTCATTTTAAGACAAGCTCAAAAACTCAGTAGGACATCTTAATCCTCTGAAAAGGAACTAAAAATATATACAGATTGCTAAAAAAGATCAGTCTTAGTTTCATACAACACGTTACTGAAGATGTTATTTGCTTTCAAAATTTTGGTGTGCTAAAATAAAACCCCATCACTTGTCCTTGAGCATGCTGGCTTATTTTTCTCTCTGCATCATACTTCCTGTCACTTCATCTTCTGCTACAGTCAGTAGTCCTTATGAGCTTTCCTTTGTTGGTGAAATGTTCCCTCCAGGATCTGTTATGTGAGTGTCCCCCAAAGAAAACTAACCTTAAACCTGTCTTGAAGCTTGCATGATGTTAAAAGAACACTATATTAACAACTACAAAAAAAAAAAAAAGATAATCACTGCTAGAATCAGTCAAATTTTGTAAATTAACTTAGAAGCTGTCTTTCAGCTCCTCTGAACTCATATACAGCTTCTCCCCCTTTAACAGGCTTGGAGGATAGGGAAAGGCCAATATAGAAAAAAAGAAGAACTTGTTCCTGACACTGCCCAAGGCACCTCATAAATCTGACAAGTTACTCAGCTCCCCTGTGTTCGGTATCACCATCTTTAAAATAGAGGCAGAGGATATCTGTGATGTATTTTGAGATAGTTGCCCTTGATGTAGGCTAAACGTGGAACCATAGCCACAGCCACCCCAGGGGCTCCCCCTAGGAGAAGTGGAATTGAACAGACCTGGCAGTTCAGTACACCTCGACAACAACACGACAGTGCTGCCCTGTGCTGTGGTCAGACTTTTTAAGCATTCCACGAAAGCATCCCTGACTTGCAAACTGCTGCTGAGGGTGGGTGCGACTGCGAAGTCAGCAGATCCAGGAGCATGCCACGTTCCCGGTACCTCCTGAGATCACATTTTAGGAGCAAGGCAGTTACAAACAGTACAAAACCAGCTCATTGCTTGTAAAATGTGTCATAAGATGAGAACTGATCATTCTTATCTATCACCAGGTAATTTGCTGTAAGCCATTAATAGTCCCCAAACAGCCTCTGTAAGAGGGACATTTTTTAACTCCGTATCTTGCATTTTTAGGATACATTCTTCAAGAACAGGATATGTGGAGCAGAAGATAATGTGCAATTACATATAAATTCATTGTGGACAAATTAAATGAACCACCTTCACGTTAAAAGATTCTGTAAATTTCATATATAAGCACTGCCCCCTACTGCTCGAGGGATTTTCATAAACGTGTATTTAATTAAAAAAAAAGTTTCAACAACAGAATGTTTAATTAAAATATTTGTATAGGCTTGCCTGTAAGAAAAGGACATGGATCTTCTTAGAAGATTCTTAGAAGAAAATTCCCAATTTATCATTTTTATGAGCATAAAACACCTGTGTTCTTATGTTAACAGAAGCAATTTGTTTTCTCAAATACATAGTTTAGAATAAGATGCATGCATCTTCTCAGGCAGGAAGTTAGTAGAGACAAACACATTTTCAAGTAACTGCACCTTTCAAAACTGACCTTAAAACCCTTCCTTCTGAATTATGACCACAGGAAAGCAAAGGAATAGAAAGATTTCAAGTTGTAAAGATGTGATGGTAGCAAAAGAATTAGTGTTTATCCCCGAAGTAAGGGCAACATAATCTATTCAAGCACTCTTGAGTAAGTTCTTGTTGCTATTATCTCTCATTTTATAGTGCATTTTCTTGGAAATTGTAAGGTGCAAAACATGTGTGTGAGTGCAAGGTGAAGAAGATAGAGTAATGCTATTACAGTCACAGCATTACTGCAAGCGTTTTGTGAGGAGCTGCTGTCATGCCCTTGTGTGACATCGCGGTGTATTTGATGTATGTCGTAACTTATTTCTGGCAGTCTCATTTTAAAATATGATTATGTTTGTCTCTGTTATATGAAATCAAAATTAAAGAAGAAATCATAATTGCACAAAACATCAGCAATTGAGGAAAATCAGTAGTCCTACTGAGAACCCTTTTACTTCCAGCAGCGATCCATGTTCCCAAGGCTCCCACGCTTTTCTGGCATGGCACAGATCAGCGTCAGCTGCTGTGGTTTGAAAGCAGCTCCCCCAGAGGATCGCAATGCACGAGTGATGCTTGCACCTGATTCAGCTGATAATAAAATTCCTGTTTCAATGTGGCTTTGGAAAACTGTATTAACATGGCTAGACATTTGCTATGGAGGTAATTTGTGTCTACTTAGACTCCATTACATTGTCAGGGTCCGAAGATTTTCAGTGGACATCAGAATCAGACTAATTAATCCTTACACCATGTTTCTGAGGTAGGAGATGCAGTAGTCCTTATTTGAGGGACAGGGAAACCGGGGCACAGTCTTTGACAGCCTGACTCTTCCAAGTCTCTAAGCAACTACTTCACTTAATTGCCTATTGGAAGGCTGCTTTAATACCTGCGAAATCAGGAGCACGCTGAGTGCAGCTGTACTTGAAATGTATGATAGAGCCATCGCAGTGCAGAACCTTTTAACACCACAGTGCCATACCCACTGCAGTTATTACCGTGTGTGTACATTTCCGTGATTATCTGTACATCTCCAGGAGTGCTAAAACACATTCTGTTTCTTCATAAGCACAAAGATTGTCTAAGTTGTAGCTGCTAACTGAAAAAAAAAGTCATGTAAAAAGGACAAAAAAAATGATTTCCCTGGGAGATGACAGAGCAGAAGGGCTGGGTGTTCTTGGGAAGCCCTGCGCCAAGGAGAAGGAACCTCACACCCTGACTGCTCAGCCTCCAGATCTAGTGGCAAAGCCACTACAGCAAAACAGGACTGCAAGCATTACGTGAAGTTAAGATGCTACAACCACTGCTATGCTAGGTTTTTTATGCTAGGTTTTAACCAGGTCACAAGACTTACTCGTTTCTTAGGCTCAAGCAGTTATTTTCTGGAAGAACCTCAGAATCAACTTCACATCTTTGCCAGGTGACTTGCATTGAGGAAATTTGAGCTATTAGGCCGATAGAGAATTTCAATACAAACCCAACCAATCGGGGAAAAAGATGCTTTAGAAATGGCCGCTGTGCCAGGTGGCATCACTTGCCTTGTGCAAGGGCTTCTGCTTTCTTGGGGAAAGGTTTCTGTGGTGTAGAGGAGAGTGTTGCCTGAAACTTGGGTTGGGAGAGCTTTAGTTATCGGAAGTGGTTTGTAATTTACTTCAGGTAAGCAAGGTGTATGTTTTTTGTGTTTTTATTTCCCTAGTTGTAGAGAATTGTTGATAATAGCTGTAACGTGGCTTCAAAGGTATGTTGCTAAGTAGGTGTAAGCAGAGGATAATGAGAAAGAATTGTCTCTTATTTGTGCTATAGCTACTTAATATATTGAGTTGGTGTGGAGAGTTATTAGCTCTTTATATGCTTTGTAGAAGATTTAAAATAGGCAAACCATAGCATTTTTTCCCCTGTAAGCCAAAACTAAATATATATCTTTTTCTCTTCTATGTCACATCTTTCTTTTAAAAAAAAAAATGATTCAACAATCTGATTCAGCTGTTAAGTTTTTGGGTGGAGTAACTCTCTTTTTCTTTTGCTGTGAAGCTTATTCTGTGCTCTGTTCTGTTGGTCATCTTCTAGGTGTCAATCAGTTCAACTGATCCCGATTCTTAATTGTGTAACTGTATGACCCTTGAAAGTGTATTTACAATCAGTATAGAAAGTACTAGAAGCAGTAGCTGAGTTGCAGTCTAGCTTTTGCAGGGAAGGGCTTTTACCTTAGGTAGGATGGGGGCTTGGATAACAGGACGTTCACTAACTTTAACTTCCCCTTGTGTAGAACTAGCACAGGCAGAAAGTGTCTTATCCTTCCTAGATTTAAGGACACCTTTCCCTAGCAACTGAACTTAATTATTTTGGACTTCTTCCTGGAGAGTACTCTGTAAGAGGGATATTCCTCTGTTATGTTTAATTGGCATAATAAGGTTACGAATAGTCTGGTACTGTGAACTGGACGTGGTCTCAATGTTTGCTTGGGTGTGGCTGTTTTCTGCTCTGTTGTCTTTTTTTAGGGGCAAAAACGCAGTCTTTTGAATGATAGCTTGAAGGCTGAGCAAAATGACTGGGGATTTATCTCACAGATCTGAGGCTGAAAGCTGGATTGGCTCAGCAAGAGGTAGCATAGGTTTTGCCCTCCCCCTCCACTCTCTGTTCCTGCAAGCGTCTCTCTGATAAACTGGCAGAGGGGATCAGAAAGTGCAGGTCTCTTCCCTTCAGGCACACCAGCAAGGACTCAGCAAAACTCTAGCAGCAAAGTACACAAGCACCGGATCTGCGATTAGGCTGCAGTTCTGAAACAAGCTCAGCTTTGTCAAGAGCACGAGTTTTCCAGAATATGCGTGGGGTTGAGCGGTGGGGATGTAGGACAAATAACGCAGGGCGAGTGCTGCCTGACCCCGGGAATCCAGCTGACTGCTCTGGATTATCTCATTCTCTTTCAGAACAAGGGCATGGCGGACACGGTACCGGCAGAGGAGGTTTGTCTCGGGACTGCTCGCTTCCAGCTCTTCAATTCCAGCATGAGGGATGAAGCAAGAAGACTGAGGACTTTTTCCCAGTGGCCAGACAGCTCACCGGTGTCTGCCTGGGATTTGGCCAAGGCTGGGTTTTTCTTTGTGGGTCCAGGAGACCATGTACAGTGCTTCTGTTGTGGTGGTATCCTGAAGGATTGGAAACCTGGCGATTGCCCGATGGTGGAGCACCTGAAGTTCTTCCCTTTCTGTAAATTCATTTACCGTGAGGCTGTTCGGAACCAGCAACTGCTTCCTCTCCAGGGAATATTTGACTGTGTGGATGGGCAGATCCTCAGCCTCCTGCAGTGGATAGACGCCGAGGAGACAGCCCTGCCCAATCAAGCAGCATACCCAGAAATGGTAACAGAGGAGATGAGACTGTCAACATTTCGGAACTGGCCGCAACGTAATGAGATGCATCCTGAGCAACTGGCTAGAGCAGGATTTTTTTACACAGGTAGGAACGCCCAAGACAGTCTCTTTCTGTCTGTGTAGTGTTGTAAAAGCATGGCTGTGTATATTTCTTCCTGGGAACCCATAGCTAAATTTTAATTTACTGTACCAAATGCTGGAGGAAATGCAAAACTAGAAATCTTGGCTAGAGAGAGGGGTTGACCGTGTTTCATGCAAGTTTTGCCTACCTGAACCATTCAGAGGAGCAAACAACATAAAGCTCTGCAGGGGCTGTAGCTGAGTACTTGAGATTGCTTGGTAACAGCACAGTGTGAATGTTCTGTCCACACTGCACGTCAACCTAACATACGGAGGAAAGCGTGCTTCTCTGAGGGCTTTAGCAGAGTAAGCGTGGTCCCCTGTAAAGCAGAATCAGTTGCATTTCCATCTTGCTGTCACACAGTATCTTCACGAAGGTGCTGCTGATTTGGGATCCTGCAGCACTTTAAAACGCCTGCCTGGCTGCTGGTGTTGCTTCCTTAGATGTTGCTCATAGTTTTATGCTGAAGTATTCACCAGTGTTTTGGTGGTGAAAGTTTTCTGGCTCTGTTCTGGTGGTATGAATATGTATGTCAGCTGATATCTTTATACCAGCTTGTAGCTCCTAGACACCAAAGGAAACTTGATGAATTAGCACCTTTTTTTTTTAGCTGAAGCACTACTTTGGAATCTGCTGCGTTTTTAAAAACTCTTATTCAAGTTAGCTTTTGAAGATGTCACTGTTTTAATGTTATTGCTTGCCCAGATACTTGCAAGTACACTTGGTATAGTTAGAAACCACATCCTTCCTTCTGCACGTGCTGTTTTATGTACTGCTTGGGCAGAATACCCTAGTATGCTGGACTCTGGTTTTGGGTATTGATGAATCCACTAGTAAGGCTGTCTTTCCCCTTACTGGCAGGAATAGAAGAATGACATGTTTAAAGCATATGTTTTACTGGAATTAATGTGTGTTGAACCTATTTATTGCTTGCACTTTTAGAAGGATTTGAAGCACTTGGCATGCCATGTTTCATGTAAGCCCAGCCTTGCACTGCAGCCTTCTCTTCTCAAAAATGCAACTCAAGGAAACTTGTAGGTAGATAACCCATTTGTGGCTCATGTCCATAGGGACACTGGACTTGTATTACCAAACTAGAAAAGATGCTTTCTTGAGCAAAATATACAGTGTTTCTTGTTACCATGTGAATATATACATATCCTCAGTTGCTCCTCCTTGCAGGCTTTGCTGAATAGGTATCAAGTCTAAGTACTGCCTCCTGGAATGGGCAGTTGGAGGAAATCCTTCTAGTATATTCATGAATGACTGTAATTAAATACTGTGGGTGGGAATCCTTTTCTTTTTGCAATCTAATGTAGTGACATTTGTGTTAGAAATGTTCCTTCTTCCATGTGATGAAGGCATCTATGGGTTTTGTATCTGCACATCAGTAACTGAGATGTGGAGGGAAGTGGCAGTCTGCATCTACAGACTAAAGTTCCCTCTTCGATGGAAAAAATCCTGGTTATCATGAATGTCTCATGCTCTTATCATTGCAGTGAAACTGAATTGCCTCTCTCCATTTGAGTTCTATTTCTTAGCAAGGCTGCCCTTTCCTTTCATCTCTAAATGTTGTGATTGCTGTACCTCAAATCTGCACCTGCGGTGTACACATAGGAAGGTCTGTCTAAATAACTGACCTGTTCTGTTTAGCTTGAGTTAAACAAGTTTGTTTGCTAATGTATTTCTACTTCTGCAAGATTTTCACTGAAGCTTTGTAACCTCAATCTTGCTGTAAATGCAGTTAAATACTGAAAATCTGCACCTGCCTGCTCAAGGCGAAGCAGTGAGGGCTAAGCAGCATGCATGCCTGTAGCAAAAGAGCATTGCCTACTTCAGCTTACCTGCCGTTGCTTCTGTCTTTATTAAGTTTTAAGGAACAGAAGAGACCAGCTTGGCCAGGAGCACAGGATAAACTGTAAAGCACTGCCTGCAGCTAAAACCTGTCTTGTGCTGGACTTGATTTATCGCTTGCAGGTCTGCTGTTTAAGAGCCCCCCACAAAGGCTCACCTGGGGACTGTCAGTAAGCAGTCTGATAGCAGTCCTCTGCTGCCACTTGAGCTGGAGAGCTGTGGAACCAAATGCTCAAAATAAGCCAAATGGTGCCCTTGTGTTTGGAAGATCACGTCTCTGACCCAAACTTGCTGAAACTTTCATCATCCTTAGGGCAGCGCATTTGTAGGCAGTTCTCAACTGCACTTGGCTTTGGTTTCTCTTCTCAGATTATGAAGAGACCCGCAGTAGCAAGGTGGGGAGCTTGGGACCATATTGCCATAAAACTTTACGCCTATGGGATAGCAGCTGTGTATGTTGTCTGCTGGTTATGGCAGATCACGGTTAGAAATAGTGTGTTTATAGGTATAACTGGTTATAGCTGTGCTCTAAATGTAGGCAAGAGGGGACTGGGCAGCTGTGTGTGCATGTGCACTAGGTGATCACATGCAGGCTGTTAGCTTGTGACCCAGCTCTGGAATCGTCTCAACCAGCTGCAGCTCTGCGATTTCTGACTGTCTTTGGATTTCCTGCCTCTAAACAACTTGTACAGTGCTGGTAAACTGTCACGTGCTCACCTGGTCTGTCCTGGAGCCTGGGATTTTGTGCTGAATCTCTCCCCAGCTTCTCATCTAGGGCTAGGGGAGCATCAGGTGGCATGAGACCTCATACACTGTTTGGTGTCTCTTTCAGGACAAGGGGATGTGGTGAGGTGTTTTTACTGTAATGGAAGTATGAGGAACTGGGCCTTCGGAGATGACCCGTGGAGGGAACATGCCAAATGGCATCCAAGGTAATTTGGTCTTGGCTGGCAAATCTTCCTTGTAGCAAGGCCAAAAGACACATTGTGTGTTGTAGTGTGTTTTTTTGTCTTCCATAAGACAGAAGTACCACCAGCTGAGGGACAAGGCAGCCAGTCACAGGTGTATGAGTAATGGGTGCTGCTCCCAGGCCCTGTTATTAGCTTAGTTTCTAGGTTTTTCTACCTAGCTAGAGCCAGGTGAGAAGCTAGTTGAGTAAGCTCCGTCGTGTTTAACTGTATAAACTGTTGCTATAGTCTGTAACCATCTGGAAATCTCTGAAACATTGAGGAGGCTCCGAATCCTTAAGGCCAAAGTTCTGTGGTAAGGGACCATCTTCAGGCTTTAGTAGTGGGCCAAGATGGAAAACTTGTTTTGAGGTCTGCCACTTAGTCTGTGCTATGCTCCTCATGTGTGGGAGAACCAAAGGTTGGCCTGCCAACCTAATCATGTCGTCTTAATTGCTGACTCCTGTTTCTCCCCTTCTGCCCACCCTAAAATGTGGCTTGTGTGTTTGGAGCCTCTCTGCATGTCTTGTCTTAGAGCCAGCTCTTCAGATGTCCTGTACTAATGTATTCAAAACTTTCTGCTTATAGGTGTGAATTTTTGTTGCGGTCAAGGGGGAGAGAATTTGTTAACAGTGTTCAGGAGTCCTTTGCCAGCACTCGACCTCCAGTGAGTCACGAATATTTTGTGTGTAGTGAATGTGAGTTTGTTAGGTGAAGTCTGATACGTGTGCTTCTCTTCTGTGACCATCTTGTGACACTTTCAGGGATATTCCAGGGATCAGACTGAACAAGATTCCTCTGCTTCCCAAGGTCGGTGCTGTAATTACATGGTGTTTTGTCTTCTGTCAAAAGTGTTGCTCTTTTTTTCCACCTCACCCCAGTTCCCATGCACTCTGTAGACTTGGTGATTTTGAGATGTGTTTTAATGTTCTAGAAGCAGTTTCCCTTTATTCTTAGGAAATGGTCTCTAGCACAAGAAACACATGTACATGTTCTTGAGACCTTTTATCCTGCTTAAGACAAAATATTTAGCTAGTCTGGATGATCGTGTGACTTTTGGCTGCTTGCCTAACCTTACCTTGACTTGTCTGTGCTCTGATGGTTCTGTTGTTTCTGTCTGGGGTTGTTCAGACTGCAGCATTTGAAGTGTGCTCAGTAGACCAGAGAACAGCTGGAAGGTCCCAGCTTGGTTCTGGGGATCTACTACCATCTGTTATTTGCTGCTGAAGATTTAAGTAGGTGAAATTTGGCTCGTGTAGCTGTGGAAAACTGATTTCCTCATTCGCTTGAAGAGCCTGTCCACTAGGTGAGCTTAGGAAAGATTTATGCCTTTGAACAGGCTGCCAGCTGAATTTCCCACTTCAGTATTAGCTGATGAATGGTTGAGCTAGATTATGAGGGAAGAGAGGCTTCACTTGGAAGTTCTTCTTGATCTTCATGAAAGCAGTTCTGAGGCTTCTGTTCTGGGATATGAAAACAAGATTCTGGACTAGGGCCAGACATGGAGGCTTTATTCACTGACACTATTCAATAAAACATCTGAAGTTAGTCTCCTGGCTCTCATGGAATTGCTTTCAATGATTTTCTTGTGAGTTATGGTTGGAAGTAAAAGCTGTAAATCTTGATGTTGGTCTGTCTATATAGATAACTTGAGGAATGTTGTGAAATTAATGCCACTTTATGTATAATGACTTCAGAGAGTGGCATGCTCTTTGCTCAGTTATTCCCCCCCTCTTTTTTTGGTAAAGTATCTGCTCACTGCTTTACAGATCTTCTAAGGAACTGGAAATTGCTGTCTCTTCCTTCTCCGGATCAGTTTTCCGTAGCACATAATGTCCTGGAGATGGGCTTTGACCCCCTCTGGGTGGTTAGCCTGGTAGAGAACAAATACATGCTGACTGGGACTTACTACCTGTCTGAGTCTGAACTGATTTCTGATCTGCTCCAGCTAGAATGGGAAGAGAGCAATGCAAAGGAAAGCAGAGGTATGCCTGACTTGCCCACCCACGCTCTTGGTGGAAGTTTAACCTCCTGTTCACTTGATCTTGAGCACTGTTGGGACTGTCCTGAGGGTCTGCCTACTCTCTTCCTAGGCTGGAATTAAGAGCAGTCATGCACCTAAGCCTGAAGAGGCTGAAGAATAAGGGGCTGTGATTCCTGTAGTATCAGTAACTGCATCTCTCCAGTAGGCTGTGGCGTAGCAGAAAGTATTGAAGCTGTCTACCCGTAACTGCAGTGGCAGATGTACGTTGTAGGGTTTCTGCACAAATTCATATCAGTTGATGCAGATGGGTGGACAGGGGCAGTTGTGTGAAGCAAGGCTTTTAGGACGAATGTGTACTCAGTCTATTTATAAATGGAATCAAGGACTTCATCAAAAATACCCATACTTCTGTTTGGATAATACGTATTTTTCTCATCTGTCTGTCTTGTGTCACCTGTTTTATGGAGTCTCTGTGATAAGTTTATTTGAAGATGTAGTTTCCCACAGATTTTTCTGGTACAAGCCTGCTTTCCAAAGCTCCTGTCTCTATCAGTCTGCCATCCCTTTAGCTAAGGCAAAAAATAAAATGACTCAAAGGTGAGTGATTACATAGTAGTGAGTGAGCAGATGCTGACTCCTGCTGTCTGATAGATAAACCACCTCTGAGGAGATGTGGGCATGTGTTAACCTCCTTACAAAAATACAGTGGCGTAAGCACCAGAGAGCATTGGCTTGACCAGGATGAATGCATGAGGTTAACAGTTCTGTAGAGAACTGCTTGACTGAATGGTACTGACATCAAGGACGTTACATCTCTTTCAACAGTGCCCTCTGAAGAGGGCAGAAAGGGGTAGCATTTAATGTCATCTTCTCTCCTGGTTATACAGATGCTGTTGAGAGAGACGCTGAAACCTCACGTTCAAGAGGAGAAATGCAGTCTGTGCAACAAAAGGAATCAGGTGCACTGGGGTGACAGTGGTGGGTGAGGAAACTGTGCCTAGATACAATCAGGATGAGTTTTTATAGCAATGGCATCAGTGGTTGTTGTATTTGTTGGTTTTAATCCTGAGAAGGAATGTGTAGCAGCTTGAATGGTGGCAGGACATAGAGACCATGTTGAGGAATTAGGGTCCCTTTGTGAAGCAGGCTATTATTTTAAAATAGTTTTTTAATCAGGGATGTTACATATTGCAGCATAAAGATACT
Organism: Anser cygnoides; assembly: GCF_040182565.1. NCBI lineage: Eukaryota > Metazoa > Chordata > Aves > Anseriformes > Anatidae > Anser > Anser cygnoides. The sequence continues at coordinate 2,698,733 of NC_089888.1, read as the reverse complement.
GACATCTGTCCCTACTCAGTCCAGCATGAATAGATATGCTGTCTTAAGTAGGTAAGATTGAGTAGCTTTTTTCAGCTGAAGTGAAATTTGCCTGAGAAAGGTACTTCTGACACTTTCACAGTCAGCCACTGAACAAAATGATGAGCAAATTGCTTTGTGACTTCCCAAGGTGACAGAACTGGCATTCCGGAGCTGTCATAATACTAACACTTTGGCTTTTCTCTTTTTCTGGTAAAGAAGAACCTCCACTGAGCACAGAAGAACAGCTCCGCCGCTTGCAAGAGGAAAGGATATGCAAAGTGTGCATGGACAGAGATGTGTCTGTTGTGTTTGTTCCATGTGGCCACCTGGTAGCTTGTGGAGAATGTGCCCTCAACTTGAGACTGTGCCCTATCTGCAGAGCAGTCATCCGGGAGAGTGTGAGGACTTTCATGTCCTGAGCTATGATGTGCTAAAGAGGAAACATTAATCTATACAATCCACTCATAAGAGAGAGGAAGAAAATAAGTAGTTTGATACTGTCTTATTTGCAGGGCAGCCTGGCCTAAAACTTATTAAATGTGCCTCCTGGCACTGGCTAAAGCGATGATTTTTATTTTAAATGTAATATTCTATCATGTAGCAAAAAAAGAAAGGTTTGCCAGTACTATACCTTGCTAACTGCAGGGGAAAGATGTTTTAAAATTAGCTGTTCTTTCACTGAATAAAAGGCTTATCTTATGGAGGTCTGAGTATCTGATTCTAGTACGTGCCCTGCTGGTGGCGGTCCTACAATGTCAGAGTGGAATCTAGTTGTAGATAACACTGAAGGATGGAAATTCAAGTTACAGAAGCATGAGTGGGAGAAACAGCTTCTTACCATCCACCAGTTTCCTTGGGAATTCACAGAAGATATTGCGTGGGATCTCCAGACTCCGAACTGCACAAGAAGGGAGGAGGATGAGGGAGGATAAGGACCAAGCATGTGAAGCTGTGTAAGTGGGAATAATTCTGCATCTGAACGTGGCTGAGATTTGATACCTGTTTGTTAAACATATCTGTGGAGGCTGGAGCACTGGCTCTGGAGTCACTCATTTAGGTCCAACCCTGGGTACTGAACAGGGTCAAAGGCTCATCTCCTTCATTTTAAGGTGTCAGGTAAATATTAGTGCAGCATTTGGCAAAGATGAGAAATTACCAGCTGAGCAGTTCAAACTCTTGAACTCTGAGGAGCTGGTGGGTCTCTTGCCAGCCAGCAGCTTTTGTATTGAGCAGAGCTGTACCACTGTGCTAAATTAAGCATTGCATCTGGGTTCAAGCTATTATTGGCTTTATTTTGCCACTAAAAATAGCAGCAAAAGCTGCATACGTTTTAAGTGGGCGTGCTAATCTGTGAAGGGAAAACAGCTCAGTGCTGGATTAGTGTTATTTCCTCTTAAACTTCAGCTCAGTGTGGCTGGAATCTAGCCTGAGCATCAACAGGATGAGAGGATGCTAAACCGGCCAGCTATTTCTGGGCCTTTTTTTAATTTGAATTTGAAAATTGTAGCGTTACCACCCCTTCCAGGTGTGGGGACATGCCCTATGAGGAAATGTACCTGTTCCTGAAGGGACAAGTTGGTTTGACTAGCAGTAGTCCCAAGCGATGCCTGTCACCAACAGAGGGCACTCCTAACCTCTGGTAAGAGAACCCACTTGAACAAAACTTTGAGTTGCTCCTTAATCTCACGGCATGCTGCAGATGCAAACAGGGAGTTTCTGCCCTAACAATGCAATTGTTGCATAGTCTTGCAGTTCCCAGAGTAGTAGGTCTAGCAAGCAGACCAGCAGGAAGGGCTGTGAGTATGAAGGCTGAACGTCTTTGCTAACAAAACCCAGAGGAGGTAATTAAGTGTGGAATATGACCTGTGGTGTCTTGTCTTGCTTTGTCTCTTCAGAGTGACTTTTTTTATAGCAGTTGCCAGTACTAAATATTGCAAGCTTACCTGAACCTTTGTTTTACTTCTAGTAAAAGGTACTTAATTACCTGTGTACATCATAGAATGGAAAGGGTAGTTGTTGTGAAGCTATTCAGTCATCACACTTGTATATAATTAATCTTTACTGCACTATTTTAAAGTCAAGAGGCACACCATTAAGTGCATAGGTCTGTGCTTAGTCTTGTTAAAGTATTTAGCGAGTGTTTTCAGTTTTTGTAGTGACTGTGGCGTTAAGTCTCGGTCAGATGAGAGTATTAAACATACAGATGACAAAATAACTTGAGGAATTCCTTCCTGACTTTGCACTACCATCTAGAATAACTCCTGTGTAATAATTCCTTCACTAAATGACTAGTGAAACACTTCAGTTCTTCAGAGCTGAAACATTGCGTTCTCCACCATTTGTGCTGAGTTTTGATTTCTCAAATAGGGCCAGTGAAGAATGCTGGCATCTGATGGACAATAATCTTCTCTGAGGAAAAGATTCTTATTAAACTAGGAAGTGTAAATTCAGTATTTTCTAATTGTTTATCTGGGGCCTCTAAAATTCATCTTCCATTTCTTTAAGTTTTAATGGAAAAATCTTGAGAGCTTTTTTTCTACCCCTTCAGGGAACATCAAGTGGGGCAAGTAGGGAAGCATGATACAGGAATGGGTTGAGTCAAAGGGGAGGTGGAGAAAGTGCGAAGCAACTGTGTACCCACGCTGCTATGCCACTTGTCTAAATGGCGTAGTAACTTGTGTTCTGCTTTTTTTTAACTTGGCAGTGGCACAGCACTGAAGGTGGAGGTAGTATGTTTTGTCAGGCAGAGCTTTCTCTTCCTCAAATGATTAAACTAGTGGCAAAGCAGCAACTGTCTGCTGTCTGTCAGTCAGAAGCTGTGGCTTGTACTGGCCAGAAGAAGGAAAAATACCCTTAGAAAGCTTCAGGAACATGTCGCTTGTATCTGCACCTGATCAGAACATGAAACGTGAGGTTGCGGTGGGCATCTGGAAAGCACGATGCATATAAATTGTGTGTATTCTATTAGCACTTCTAATTTTATAGAACAGCATTTTGTTTCCTGGATCCTTTCAGAATGGGACAAATAAAGGTGCATCATTTTGTCTTTGACTTTAGCACTTAATGTTTTTATTTCTTTTCATCCTCCCATCACACTTCCCTTCCCTAGCGTGGCTTCTGGCTTGACTCTTCTGTGAAGCATTGTTCAGAAATCCCAAGGAACCTTAGGCTAGGCAAGACAAAGAATTACAACAGCATGTGGAATGTACCAGCCAAAGAATGCCATGAATGGCTGGACAAGCACTCTCTCTGCTTGACGCTTAACATGCTGGGAGATTTAGTTAACAAAACCGGCATTTTTTTAATTGCTGCAACTCATTAATGCAACTTAATTACAGTTATATTGCCCCTTTCCTTGTCCCTGTTCCCTCCCCTCAAAATTACCCTATCACAGAAATGCCTTCCAGCAGGAAGCCGTTGGGCCTGTGCCCGAAG